>NC_091300.1:58598802-58758802 GCF_038502225.1 Cherax quadricarinatus | reverse complement strand
AGATTTATTATGATTATCTTTCTAGTAACTATAACAGCAACAATAGGAATTGGAGTAACGGTAGGAACAACAGTAACAGCAACATTTCAGTGCCGTAAATGCAATAGCAACAATAGCTGGAGGAGCAACAGTAGCAGCATCAGTAGGAGCGATAATAACGTAAAGATCAATAACAAAAACATCGTTCAAGCACACAGCAATTGCAAGGGAACACGCAACAACGCCCAGACGAAATCAATAGCATGGGCCCCTGAAATGAATTCACTTGAAGGAGCAATAGAACACAGACAAAAAAGAAAGCAATGGAGTTAAAGATGAGCAGAAAAGGTGAGATTATACAACGTAGAATAAAGAAATGAAGAATGACAGTCACATCCAGTGCATAGATAAACTCACAACAAACCCACAAATACAAAACAAAAGCTATGCGACATATTCAATTATTATTTCGATATGAGAGATGAGGAAGCACAAGACAACCAGTAGAAAATTCAAGTAGAAAGACGAGTAGACAGATAAAATTAAATAACAGCTTCTTATAATTACCTCAGAAGTAGCTTGCTGTCTCATCGTCCATCTATCACAGAGATCCCACATGATCCAGGAGGAACCAAAAAGTCGTCCAGTGTTTATTTCCAACTGGACCAAAACGTCTAGCGTTGCCTGGACACCAAGGTAAGGACCAGTGGTACGGTGGTGGAGCACTGTGTACCTTGTTCCAAAGTTCGAGTCTCCTTTAGGTGAAATATTTGGAAAAGTTTTAGTTTAACTATAGAAGCAAGATTTTGTGTGCAGAGTAAGACATATCGAAGGAAAGTATTTTGAATATAACACCATCTCAGTTTTCCTTCAGAATACGCATATGACCGTTTTCCAAAATGGATTCCAAAGAGTTAAATGGAGATACAGATGACCTGTGTTCAGTTCCCTCTGCGATAATGTTCTAGGACACATGTTTACATGGTTATCTTAGGTTTATGTCAAATTAATGAAAATAATATGTGCTTCCGAAAATACTGCATTTGTTATGGAAATAATATTTTCATGTTCGGGTTTTGGAATCATATGAAAATACAGGAATATTCCCCAAAAAATTGTTGAAATATATCATTATATTATAATGGCTGCCATACTGCAGATTATATTTCCATCATATCTTTTTAATGGGTGCATAATAAAAACTTCTTTTTTTTTTTAAACTACAATGTACAAAGGTTTATGAATTACTCAATTATTATGTATGTATATATATTTTTTTTAATTTCAGTGAATCAATAAATACAATGACCAAAACATATAAGGTTTTGGATCCTAAATGTGCGCGCACCTTTCTGTTGTTCTTTTTTTTTCTTCTTTTTCTCTGCTTCGTAATCCTCCTCCTCCGACTTTTTTTTTATTCTCTTTCTGCTTGTAACTATTGTTGTTGCTGTTTTTGTTCATGTTGTTGCTCCTCTTCTTCTTTTCGCTTTTGTTAATTTTTCCTGTTCTTGTTCTTGTTCTTTCTATATTTTATTTTTATATTTTTTTATTTTTCTTCTTGTTCTTCTTGATCATTTTCTTCTTCTTCCTTTCCACCTCCTTCTCTTCTTTCCCTTCTTCCTCCTCCTCCTCCACCATCCTCCTCATCCTCGTCCTGCTTCCCCTCCTTCCTTCCTCTTTTTCTTCTTCAGTATCAAAAATGATAGTAATATACGTTACTTCTGCTAATACTACTACTACTATTACTACTACTACTAATAAGAATAATAATAAAATAATTATTGTAATGATAGTAGTGACAAGTAGATTAAAAAAACACGTTAAAAAGCATGATATCATTATTGATATCATTATTGTTATCATAATTGTCCTTGAATCTCGCCTACACACCAGTCTTCTTCAACTGAATATTGATGCGACAGCAGAAGCAGCAGAGTTGTAAAAATGACGTGAACAATGTTTCAACCCTGAAGACGTCGTTTTAAAGGTGGTCAGTCCTTCTGCCTTGAGAAGAGTTTACGTAGTTTAATATTCTTGATCTATGTGAAACTGAAGCAGGAGAATGAACGTTTAAATACTGTCTGAGGCGAGACTCTTAAAATCATGTTGTCGTCACAAGAGACGGGATTCAATAATGAAAGTGAATGTTTGGACTGAAGATCACTGCAGCAAGCCTCTGGCAAGAGCTATCAAAATAATTTAGCAAAGAATATAGTAATGTATTGATTCCCTTCAAGCATCTAGTATGTGTCAGCTTGCAAAAGTTTTGCAATTCAATATTTTGCAACTCCAATATAGAGCCGGACAAGCTACCTTCAGCGCTTTTAAGACGGATGTAAGGATAGGAAAAAGATAAATTGAGTGTAAACAGATATTTAATTAATAATTTTTCTCTCACAAAGTGGACTTTGTCAATTGAGGATCACATCATACATAATTCGTGTCTCTTTTCCATTTTCTCAGTATTTTATTCCATTTATTTCCAGGGATTTAAGGCTACAGCAAGGAGACTGATTAATTATACAGATTACCAAAGCTATTGCTCAGAGGGCTGAGGAGGGGTTGTTGAGGTGGTTCTGACATGTAGAGTGAATGGAACAAAACAGAATAACTTCAAAAGAGTATAAATCTGTAGTGGAGGGAAGACGGGGTAGGGGTCGGCCTAGAAAGAGTTGGAGGGAGGGGGCAAAGGAGGTTTTATGTGTGGGGGGCTTGGACATCCAGTAAGCGTGCATGAGCATATTTGTTAGGAGTGAATGGAGAAGAATGGTTTTAAATACTTGACGTGCTGTTGGAGCGTGAGCAAAGTAACATTGTATATATGTATATCTATATATATATATATATATATATATATATATATATATATATATATATATATATATATATATATATATATATATATATATATATATATATTTAATAAGTTGGCCGTGTCCCACCGAGGCACGGTGACCTAAAATGAAAAAAATACCCAAAAACAAAATACTTTTATCATCATTCAACACTTTCACCTAACTCACACATAATCACTGTTATTGCAGATGTGCTAAGAACACAAAAGTTTAGAAGCATATACGTATATAGATACACAACATATCCCTCCAAACTGCCAATATCCCGAACCCCTCCTTTAAAGTGCAGGCATTGTATTTCCCATTTCCAGGACTCAAGTCCGGCTATATAAAAATGACCGGTTTCCCTAAATCCCTTCACTAAATAATACCCAGATCACACTCCAACAGCTCTTCAGGTCCCCAAAACCATTCGTCTCCATTCACTCCTATCTAACACTCTCACACACGCTTGCAGGACATCGAAGCCCCTCGCCCACAAAACTTCCTTTACCCCGTCCCTCCAACCTTTTCGAGGACGACCCTTACCCTGCCTTCCTTCCCCTACCGATTTATACGCTCTCCATGTCCTTCTACTTTGATCCATTCTCTCTAAATGACCAAACCACATCCTTCTCCTTATTTCCACACTCCAAATTTTCTGCATAATATTTACACCATACATTGCCCTTAGACAGGACATCTCCACTGCCTCCAACCGCCTCCTCGCTGCAGCATTTACAACCCAAGCTTCACACCCATATAATTCCATACATTCCCTTCTTTTCCTCCTTAGATAATGTTTTTTGTCTCCATATATACCTCAGCGCACCACTCACCTTTTTTCATTCATCAATTCTATGTTTAACCTCATCCTTCATAAATCCATCCGGTGACACGTCAACTCCCAAATATCTGAAAACATTCACTTCTTCCATACTCCTCCTCTCCAATTTGATATCCAAGTTTTCTTTATCTAAATCATTTGATACCCTCATCACCTTACTCTTTTCTATGTTAACTTTCAACTTTCTACCTTTACAAACTCTCCCAAACTCGTCCACTAACCTTCAGATTTTTTTTTAGAATCTCCCATAAGCAAAAAGTAATTGTGTCAATTCCCATTTTGTATTTGATTCTCCATAATTTAATCCCGCCCCTCTCCCCAACACCCTAGCATTTACTTCTTTTACAACCCCATCTATAAATATATTAAACAACCATGGTGACTAAGACCCACCTTTTCCGGGAAGTAGTCTCCCTCTCTTCTACACACCCTAACCTGAGCCTCACTATCCTCATAAAAACTCTTTACAACATTTAGTAACTTACCACCTATTCCATATACTTGCAACATCTGCCACATTGCTCCCCTATCCACTCTGTTATATGCCTTTTCTAAATCAATAAATGCAATATAAACTTCCCTACCTTTATCTGCATACGGGTAGGAGGTTGGTAGACAGCAACCACCCAGGGAGGTACTACCATCCTGCCAAGTGAGGGTAAAACGAGAGTCTGTAATAGTTTTAAATGATGGTAGGATTTCTAGTGTCTTGTGTCTGTCTCAAAAATATGCAAGATTACAGGCATGTCTTGCTACTTCTACTTACACTTAGGTCACACTACACATACATGTACACGTTTATTTATACACACTCATCTGAGTTTTCTTTGATTTTATCTTAATAGTTCTTGTTCTTATTACTTTTCATTTTATATCCATGGGGAAGTGGAATAAGAATCTTTCCTCCGTAACCCATGCGTGTTGCAAAAGTCAATTAAATTGCAGGAAACAATGGGCTAGTAACCCCTTTTCCTGTGAAGATTACTAAAAAGAAGACGTAGAAAATTGTCAAAGTGAGATGCCTGAAAGTGCGTGGATGTTGTGCGAATGATAAGAGATGATTGTGGATGTTATGAATGAGAAGAAGCTGGATGTCCTGGCTTTATGTGAAACACAGCTGAAGGGGGCGGGAGAGTTTCAGTGGAGAGGAGTAAATGGGATTAGGTCAGGGGTTTCAAATAGAGTTAGAGCTGAAGAAGGAGTAACAATAATGTTGAAGGATAAGCTATGGCAGGAAAAGAGGGAGTATAAATATATTAATTCAGGGATTATGTGGAGTAAAATGAAGGTTGGATGTGAAAAGTGCGTTATAGTAAGCGTATGCACCTGGAGAAGAGAGAAGTGTAGAGGAGAGAGAGAGGTTTTGGGAATTGTCGAGTGAGTGTGTGGGGTGTTTTGAACCAAGTGTGAGAGTACTTGTGGTTGGGGATTTCAATGCTAAAGCGGTAAAAATGTTGTGGAGGGAGTAGTAGGAAAATTTCGGGTGCCAGGGGTAAATGAAAATGGGAGCCTTTAATTGAGCTATGCATAGAAAGAGGTTTGGTAATAAGTAATTCATATTTTATGAAAAAGAGGATAAATGAATATACAAGGTATGATATAGCACGTAGTGAAAGTAGTTTGTTAGATTATATATTGGTGGATAAAAGGTTGATGGGTAGGCTCCAGGATGTACATGTTTATAGAGGGGCAACTGATATTTCGGATCATTATTTAATTGTAGCTACAGTTAGAGTAAGAGGTAGATGGGACAAAAGGAAAATGGCAACAACAAGTAAGAGAGAGTTGAAAGTGTATAAACTAAGGGAGGAGGAAGTTCGGGTGAGATATAAGCAACTATTGGCAGAAAGCTGGGCTAGTGCACGTATGAGTAGTAGGGGGGTTGAAGAGGGTTGGAATAGTTTTAAAAATGCAGTATAAGAATGTGAGGCAGAAGTTTGTGGCTACAGGAGGGTGGGTGCAGGGGGAAACAGGAGTGATTGGTGGAATGAAGTAAAGGCTTTGATAAAAGAGAAAAAGGTAGCTTATGAGAGCTTTTTACAAAGCAGAAGTGTTATAAGAAGAGCAGAGTATATGGAGAGTAAAAGAAAGGTGAAGAGAGTGGTGAGAGAGTGTAAAAGGAGAGCAGATGATAGAGAGGGAGAGGAACTGTCAAGAAATTTTGATGAAAATAAGAAAAAAATTTGGAGTGAGATAAATAAGTTAAGAAAGCCTAGGGAACGAATGGATTTGTCAGTTAAAAACAGAGTAGGGGAGTTAGTAGATGGGGAGATGGAGGTATTGGGTAGATGGCGGGAATATTTTGAGGAACTTTTAAATGTCGACTAAGAAAGGGAGGCGGTAATTTCATGCACTGGCCAGGGAGGTATGCCATCTTTTAGGAGTGAAGAAGAGCAAGAAGTGAGTGTGGGGGAGGTGCGTGAGGCATTACGTAGAATGAAAGGGGGTAAAGCAGGTGGAACTGATGGGATCATGACAGAAATGTTAAAAGCAGGGGGGATATAGTGTTGGAGTTGAATGAAAGAGGGGAAGGTACCTAGGGATTGGCAGAGAGCATGTGTAATTCTTTTATATAAAGGGAAGGGGTACAAAAGAGATTGTAAAATAATTAAATAAATAAATAAATATATATATATATACTATATATATATATATATATATATATATATATATATATATATATGTATATATATATATATATATATATATATATATATATATATATATATGTATATATATATATATATATATATATATATATATATATATATATATATATATATATATATATATATATATATATATATATATATATATATATATATATATATATATATATATATATATATATATATATATATATATATATATATATATATATATATATATATATATATATATATATATATATATATGTCGTGCCGAATAGGCAGAACTTGCGATCTTGGCTTAAATAGCAACGTTCATCTTGCCATAGAGGACAAGTGAAAATTTGTGTATGCAATAATTTCGCCAAAATCATTCTGAACTTAACGAAAAAAATATGTTTGATTGTGTTTGTTTAGTATTAAATTATTGTAAACGTATTTAAAATATATTTAGTTGGGTTAGGCTAAAATAAATTGTTCTTGTTATAATAAGGTTAGGTAAGTTTTCTAAGATTCTTTTAGTGCAAAATTAAAAATTTTTATATTAACATTAATGAAAAAAATATATCTTTAAACGTATAAGAGAAAATTTCAGAAAGAACTTAATTTTAAACGAGTTCTTGCTAATTGACCAGTTTTACATATTCGGCACGACATATATATATATATATATATATATATATATATATATATATATATATATATATATATATATATATATATATATATATATATATATACATATATATATATATATATATATATATATATATATATATATATATATATATATATATATATATATATATATATATATATCGTGCCGAATAGGCAGAACTTGCGATCTTGGCTTAAATAGCAAATTTAAAAAATTTTACATTAACATTAATAAAAAAATATATCTTTAAACGTATAAGAGAAAAATTTGGAATGAACTTAATTTTAAATGAGTTCTTGCTAATTGACCAGTTTTACATCTTCGGCAAGAACAAATGGTACTGATCAATAGCAACACTACGAATAGTCAAGGAGTCGAACCTATCCTGCTTTGGCCTGCCTCATGGTGGGCTACAACTCATGACGCCTTAATCCGCGGGACTGCACAATCCTCAAGAGTAGCGCATCCAGCAGAACTGGATGTTGTACTCGCTACCCAAGGACAAAGCAGCATGGGTTCGACTTTGGCTAGTCGTAGTGGTGTTATTGATCAATACCACTAGTTCATGGGCACAATAATATAAAATACTACTCGTTGTACTAGTACACCAATCAGGGAGTCGAATGAAATTAGCCTAGAGCCATCCACACCACAGTATGTCCTTGGGTAGCAAGTACAGCATCCAGTTCTGCTGGATGCGCTACTCTTAAGGATTGAGTGGTCCCGTGGATTAAGGCGTCATGAGTTTTCGCCCACCATGTGGCAGGCCAAAGCAGTATGGGTTCGACTCCTTGACTAGTCGTAGTGCTGTTAAATATATATATATATATATATATATATATATATATATATATATATATATATATATATATATATATATATATATATATATATATCAATAACAACACTGCACTAGCCAAGGAGTCGAACTCATGTTGTACTGACCCGCCTCATAGTGAGCTAGAACCACATGACGCCTTAACTCACAGGACCACCCAATTCTACATAGATGGGGCAGCCAGCAGACCTAGCTGTTTCACTGTCATCCGAGGACCTTCGGTGTGGTGGGAGCTTCTAGGCTATTTTTCATTCTCATCTCTGTTATATCAGTATCAACACTGCGATTAGCCAAGGAGTCGAACCCATGCTGCTTTTGTCAGCCTCATGGTGAGCGACAACTCATGAAGGTTTAGTTCACGGGACCTCTCAGTCTTTTAGAAAACAATACGACAATGCCTCCTCCAAAACCTTGCCCATCTTGTCGCATCTATGATTTCAAGACAGCAGTTTAAAAAAAAATTGTAGAGTACTCTGATCCAAAAATGTTTCTGCAATGGCAATTATGTTAGGACGATGAGTGTTCACGAAACTGTGTAGGAGTTCACCAACATTGGTAATGATGCTCCTTATGCTATCAAACAGCCTGATAGACCGTTTTTTTTTTTTATTATTTGTGCACAGCTTGACTAAATAGTTGTCAAAGGCAGTCCGAATACTTGGACACATTGGCATAGTTCTTTAATTATGTATATGGCATAAAACCACATACTTTATTAGGTTGAGACAGGAGTAGCTGTGTGGAAGAAGAGTCGAAGTGTTCATTAGTTCTGAGGTACTGTTTCT
This sequence comes from Cherax quadricarinatus, assembly GCF_038502225.1. Classification (NCBI taxonomy): domain Eukaryota; kingdom Metazoa; phylum Arthropoda; class Malacostraca; order Decapoda; family Parastacidae; genus Cherax; species Cherax quadricarinatus. The sequence goes on along the minus strand of NC_091300.1, from coordinate 58,750,213 downwards.
TTGTGCAAAGACTAAATCTGTGAATATCCAATGATCCCGTCTGCCAGTTCCTTTAATGTATCGACAGCAGTCTTCTTGATGTCCTCTCTGATGGCAATAATTACACCTGATATCTCACAAAGAGTTGTCAGTGGCGTGCCTCTTCGATGACAAGAGGCACCGAAGATGCCGCTTTCCGTCACTTTGGGACGGTTGTGTCACCACTTAGGAGAATGGTGTCATTTTCGCTGAGCGTCTTGTATATTTCGGCTGACTCAGCAACTGATTTCTTTGAATGTTCTGCTGCTGCTGCTGCTTCTGCTAGGCTTACTTCGGGTTGTGATGGTGGGAGACGAAACCTCAGGGGTTGGCTACCTCTTTATATTACACATCCTCTTCCACGTTCTCTTTTACACACTCGTTCAGACCAACCAGGTAAATCCCTGCTGCTTGTTCAGGTAGCCGCTGGTGGAGAACCTAAGACATAGTTGGCAGATAGAGCATTGATGCCAGGTATACTGGTAGATGTTGGAGAGTCGTACTGGTGGATGTTGGAGTGTCGTACTGGTGGATGTTGGAGAGGAGATGACAGATCCAAGTCTTGCTTCGTTGTTGGGTAACCACAGATCTTTCTTTTCTTTCAACACACCGGCCGTATCCCACCGAGGCGGCGTGGCCCAAAAGAAAAAAACCAAAGTTTCTCCTTTCAAATTTAGTAATATATACAGGAGAAGGGGTTACTAGCCCCTTGCTCCCGGCATTTTAGTCGCCTCTTACAACACGCATGGCCTACGGATGAAGAATTCTGTTCCACTTCCCCATGGAGATAAGAGGAAATAAACAAGAACAAGAACTAGAAAGAAAATAGAAGAAAACCCAGAGGGGTATGTATATATACGCTTGTACATGTATGTGTAGTGTGACCTGAGTGTAAGTAGAAGTAGCAAGACGTACCTGAAATTTTGCATGTTCGTGAGACAGAAAAAAGGACACCAGCAATCCTACTATCATGTAAAACAATTACAGGCTTTCATTTTACACTCACTTGGCAGGACGGTAGTACCTCCCTGGGCGGTTGCTGTCTACCAACCTACTACCTAGGAAACCTAGGTAACCACAGATATTGTAATATAATTTTTTTTATTATGAAGTGCTATGCCAAATTTTTGTGCATAGTTCTAAGGAGACCAGATTCATATTTTTTTTTTATTTTTGCTGCTATATTAGTCTGAATGTGAAAATTCAATGCCTGGTCAAGATTGTCATCATAAGATGAGAATCCAGAGTAATGAAACACGCTTTTTCTGGTTAATTATCTACAATAATCGGAAGTTAATCTAATCACTCACAAGATCATTTAAGAATGGAGCATTATTGCTTGAGAGACATTTCTGAGATTCGCTAAATATGATCTTTTTAATTCCAAATTCGTTTTTGGTGCTATTCGTCATGTTGTGTTTTAGTATCCAAGATGTAATCATAGAGCACCGAAATATTATTAATGAATATTTCATAAATTTAAAAAAAAACACGTGACACATTAAAATATTAATAAAAATGTGAAAAAAACATTATTATACTCCTTAATTCGACGATTAAGAGCGGCTTCAAACATTTTTTTTTTTAAATCTCATTTTTAGCCAAAATACGTAAGCGGCCAGTGAAGAGGCGGGGCCAGGAGCTGTGAATCGACCCCTGCAACCACAAGTAGGTGAGTACAACTAGATGAGTACAACAGTGATGGTAACATGGTGGATGGAGGCTCTCGTTGGCCGGCCCTAACATTCCTTAAAGAGAGCACGTGTTCAAAATAATACCTTAAATATCACAGATTTTGCTAATACTTAACAATATCAATGTCTCTAAGGCGAATTTTTTTTCTGGTCAGCCTTCGTGGTATAACAATAATTAATTTCATTGTGCAGCACTTTCTCTTATATCCTCCCACAAACACTACCCACCTTTCTCTCTCTCTCTCTCTCTCTCGCTCTTTTCCTTGCTCTTTTGCTGAACGTAAACGTTCTACGTTCTTTCTATACAAAATATGCCTCTTGCGTTGATGGCAGCAGTGGGTGTGGGGGTGATGTTTATAGACTCTCAGATACTTTGCGTTAACGATATAACGCAGGATAATGACTATATTGTCAGGAACAACTTGGCTTCATTGTTATTTAGTATTAGTAAATGTCTGCAGCATGAAGATTAGCTTCAAAATTCCTCCATTTCAGTTCAGATTTCCTAATCTTTTTTTTCAGTATTGCAACTGTGTTTGTTTATTCATCTCTACTCCAGCCGACAGTGTGATGTAAAAAATATAAAGATAACAAGAGCGCATTCTGCTTATTGATTCTGATAAATATTCAGTTATCTTGGTCTCCAACATGAAAACACACGCACGCCATCCCCCTCTCCCACGCTTCACACATAAATACACACATACACACACACACACACACACACACACACACACACACACACACACACACACACACACACACACATACACACACACACACACACACACACACACAAACACACACACACACACACACACACACACACACACACACACACACACACACACACACATACACACACACACACACACACACACACACACACACACATACACACACACACACACACACACACACACATACACACACACACACACACACACACACATACACACACACACACACACACACACACACATACACACACACACCACAGACCAGTGTCACTGACATGTATAGTATGCAAAATCATGGAGAAGATTATCAGGAGAAGAGTGGTGGAACACCTAGAAAGGAATGATCTCATCAACAGCAGCCAGCATGGTTTCAGGGACGGGAAATCCTGTGTCACAAACCTACTGGAGTTCTATGACATGGTGACAGCAGTAAGACAAGAGAGAGAGGGGTGGGTGGATTGCATTTTCTTGGACTGCAAGAAGGCGTTTGACACAGTTCCACACAAGAGATTGGTGCAAAAACTGGAGGACCAAGCAGGGATAACAGGGAAGGCACTACAATGGATCAGGGAATACTTGTCAGGAAGACAGCAGCGAGTCATGGTACGTGGCGAGGTGTCAGAGTGGGCACCTGTGACCAGCGGGGTCCCGCAGGGGTCAGTCCTAGGACCAGTGCTGTTTCTGGTATTTGTGAACGACATGACGGAAGGAATAGACTCTGAGGTGTCCCTGTTTGCAGATGACGTGAAGTTGATGAGAAGAATACACTCGATCGAAGACCAGGCAGAACTACAAAGGGATCTGGACAGGCTGCAGAACTGGTCCAGCAATTGGCTCCTGGAGTTCAATCCCACCAAGTGCAAAGTCATGAAGATTGGGGAAGGGCAAAGAAGGCCGCAAACGGAGTACAGTCTAGGGGGTCAGAGACTACAAACCTCACTCAAGGAAAAAGATCTTGGGGTGAGTATAACACCAGGCACATCTCCTGAAGCGCACATCAACCAAATAACTGCTGCAGCATATGGGCGCCTAGCAAACCTCAGAACAGCATTCCGACATCTTAATAAGGAATCGTTCAGGACCCTGTACACCGTATACGTTAGGCCCATATTGGAGTATGCGGCACCAGTTTGGAACCCACACCTAGCCAAGCACGTAAAGAAACTAGAGAAAGTGCAAAGGTTTGCAACAAGACTAGTCCCAGAGCTAAGAGGTATGTCCTACGAGGAGAGGTTAAGGGAAATCAACCTGACGACACTGGAGGACAGGAGAGATAGGGGGGACATGATAACGACATACAAAATACTGAGAGGAATTGACAAGGTGGACAAAAACAGGATGTTCCAGAGATTGGACACAGTAACAAGGGGACACAGTTGGAAGCTAAAGACACAGATGAATCACAGGGATGTTAGGAAGTATTTCTTCAGCCACAGAGTAGTCAGTAAGTGGAATAGTTTGGGAAGCGATGTAGTGGAGGCAGGATCCATACATAGCTTTAAGCAGAGGTACGATAAAGCTCACGGCTCAGGGAGAGTGACCTAGTAGCGATCAGTGAAGAGGCGGGGCCAGGAGCTCGGACTCGACCCCCGCAACCTCAACTAGGTGAGTACAACTAGGTGAGTACACACACACACACACACACACACACACACACACACACACATACACACACACACACACACACACACACACACACATACACACACACACACACACACACACACACACACACACACACACACACACACATACACACACACACACACACACACACACACATACACACACACACACACACACACACACACACACACACACACACACACACATACACACACACACACACACACACACACACACACAAGGCTAGTCCCAGAGCTCAAGGGAATGTCGTACGAGGAAAGGTTAAGGGAAATCGGACTGACGACACTGGAGGACAGAAGGGTCAGGGGAGACATGATAACGACATACAAGATACTGCGGGGAATAGACAAGGTGGACAGAGATAGGATGTTCCAGAGAGGGGACACAGGGACAAGGGGTCACAACTGGAAGCTGAAGACTCAGACGAGTCACAGGGACGTTAGGAAGTATTTCTTCAGTCATAGAGTTGTCAACAAGTGGAATAGCCTAGCAAGTGAAGTAGTGGAGGCAGGAACCATACATAGTTTTAAGAAGAGGTATGACAAAGCTCAGGAAGCAGAGAGAGAGAGGATCCAGTAGCGATCAGTGAAGAGGCGGGGCCAGGAGCTGAGTCTCGACCCCTGCAACCACAATTAGGTGAGTACAATTAGGTGAGTACACACACACACACACATGTAGTGGAGTAGTGGAGACAGGAAGCATACATACCTTTAAGACTAGGTATGATAAAGCTCAAGGAGCAGGGAGAGAGAGCCTAGTAGCGTTCAGTGACGAGGCGGGGCCAGGAGCTGATTATCGACCCCTGCAACCACAATTAGGTGAGTACACACACACACACACACACACACACACACACACATACCTGTGGTATGGAAGACGGCAAATGTAGTTTCAATTTTAAAAAAAGGAGACAGAAAAGAGGTACTAAACTATAGACCTGTGTCACTGACGTGCACAGTATCCAAAGTCATGGAGAAAATTATCAGGAGGACAGTGGTGGAGCACCTGGAATGGAACAAGAGAATAAACGCCAACCAGCACGGATTTATGGAAGGCAAATCCTGCAAGAAGGCCTTCGACACAGTTCCTCACAAGAGATTAGTTCAGAAGCTAGAGGATCAGGCGCGTATAACAGGAAAGGCACTGCAATGGATCAGAGAATACCTGACAGGGAGGCAACAACGAGTCATGGTACGTGATGAGGTATCACAGTGGGCATCTGTGACGAGCGGGGTCACACAGGGGTCGCTCCTAGGACCAGTGCTATTTTTGGTATATGTAAATGACATGATGGAAGGGATAGACTCACAAGTGTCTCTGTTCGCAGATGATGTGAAGTTAATTAGGAGAATTAAATCAGATGAGGATCAGGCAGGACTTCAAAAAGACCTGGAGAGACTGGACACCTGGTCCAGCAACTGGCTTCTTGAATTTAACCCCGCCAAATGCAAAGTCATGAAGATCGGGGAAGGGCACAGAAGACCACCGACGGAGTATAGGCTAGGTGGCCAAAGACTGCAAACCTCGCTCAAGGAGAAAGATCTTGGGGTGAGTATAACACCGAGCATGTGTCCGGAAGCACACATCAACCAGATAACTGCTGCAGCATATGGGTGCCTGGCAAACCTAAGAACAGCGTTCCGATACCTTAGCAAGGAATCGTTAAAGACACTGTACACCGTGTACGTCAGGCCCATACTGGAGTAAGCAGCACCTGTGTGGAACCCATACTTGATCAAGCACGTCAAGAAATTATAGAATATACAAAGGTTTGCGACAAGGTTAGTTCCAGAGCTAAGGGGAATGTCCTATGAAGAAAGGTTAAGGGAAACCGGCCTGACTACACTGGAGGACGGGAGGGTTAGGGGAGACATAGTAACAACATACAAAATACTGCGTGGTATAGACAAGGTGGAGAGAGACAGGATGTTCTAGAGAGGGGACACAGATACAAGGGGTCACAATTGGAAGATGAAGACCCAGATGAGTCAAAGGGATGTTAGGAAGTATTTCTTCAGTCATAGAGTAGTCAGGAAGTGGAATAGCCTAGCAAACACACACACACACACACACACTCACACGCACACACACACACACGCACACACACACACACACACATACACACACACACGCACACATACACACACACACAGCAAGTGGAATAGCCTAGCAAGTGAAGTAGTGGAGGCAGGAACCATACATAGTTTTAAGAAGAGGTATGACAAAGCTCAGGAAGCAGAGAGAGAGAGGATCCAGTAGCGATCAGTGAAGAGGCGGGGCCAGGAGCTGAGTCTCGACCCCTGCAACCACAATTAGGTGAGTACAATTAGGTGAGTACACACACATACACACACACACACACATACACACACATTATGAAGGAACTATCAGATAGTTCCTTGACAATGTGAGTAGTCACGAAAGCGCTTGGAATTTCTCTATTCTTTCAGAGTGGTTGTTTTGCATATTCTGAAATCACCTGTTTACTGTGATCTTATTGCATATATATTTATATATATATATATATATATATATATATATATATATATTTATATATATATATATATATATAATGTATATATATATATATGTATATATATATATATATATATATATATATATATATATATATATATATATATATATTTTATATATATATATATATATTCGCTTTAGAAACATCTAACAGAGAGTGATGGTAGGACAGAAGGGAAAGTGTAACAACTGGTAATCCCAATGGCTCAGGAGGCGAGATACAAATTCGATTACTCAATCACACACTCAATGCCGCACACTGAGGGGTGGAAAAACATAAATAAACATGCACGTTTACTAGCAGATCCTATTGACACACACTCACACACACACACATACACACACACACACACACACACACACACACACACACACACACACACACACACACACACACACACACACACACACACACACACACACACACACACACACACACACTCACACACACACACATACACACACACACACACACACACACACACACACACACACACACACACACACACACACACACACACACACACACACACACACACACACACACACACACACACACTCACACACACACACATACACACACACACACACACACACACACACACACACACACACACACACACACACACACACACACACACACACACACACACACACACACACACACACACACACACAGCATATGGGCGCCTGGCAAACCTCAGAACAGCATTCCGACATCTTAATAAGGAATCGTTCAGGACCCTGTACACCGTGTACGTTAGGCCCATATTGGAGTATGCGGCACCAGTTTGGAACCCACACCTAGCCAAGCACGTAAAGAAACTAGAGAAAGTGCAAAGGTTTGCAACAAGACTAGTCCCAGAGCTAAGAGGTATGTCCTACGAGGAGAGGTTAAGGGAAATCAACCTGACGACACTGGAGGACAGGAGAGATAGGGGGGACATGATAACGACATACAAAATACTGAGAGGAATTGACAAGGTGGACAAAGACAGTATGTTCCAGAGATGGGACACAGCAACAAGGGGACACAGTTGGAAGTTGAAGACACAGATGAATCACAGGGATGTTAGGAAGTATTTCTTCATCCACAGAGCAGTCAGGAAGTGGAATAGTTTGGGAAGCGATGTAGTGGAGGCAGGATCCATACATAGCTTTAAGCAGAGGTATTACCTGGAGTTTACCTGGATAGAGTTCCGGGGGTCAACGCCCCCGCGGCCCGGTCTGTGACCAGGCCTCCTGGTGGATCAGAGCCTGATCAACCAGGCTGTTGCTGCTGGCTGCACGCAAACCAACGTACGAGCCACAGCCCGGCTGATCAGGAACTGACTTTAGGTGCTTGTCCAGTGCCAGCTTGAAGACTGCCAGGGGTCTGTTGGTAATCCCCCTTATGTGTGCTGGAAGGCAGTTGAACAGTCTCGGGCCCCTGACACTTATTGTAAGGTCTCTTAACGTGCTAGTGACACCCCTGCTTTTCATTGGGGGGATGGTGCATCGTCTGCCAAGTCTTTTGCTTTCGTAGTGAGTGATTTTCGTGTGCAAGTTCGGTACTAGTCCCTCTAGGATTTTCCAGGTGTATATAATCATGTATCTCTCCCTCCTGCGTTCCAGGGAATACAGGTTTAGGAACCTCAAGCGCTCCCAGTAATTGAGGTGTTTTATCTCCGTTATGCGTGCCGTGAAAGTTCTCTGTACATTTTCTAGGTCAGCAATTTCACCTGCCTTGAAAGGTGCTGTTAGTGAGCAGCAATATTCCAGCCTAGATAGAACAAGTGACCTGAAGAGTGTCATCATGGGCTTGGCCTCCCTAGTTTTGAAGGTTCTCATTATCCATCCTGTCATTTTTCTAGCAGATGCGATTGATACAATGTTATGGTCCTTGAAGGTGAGATCCTCCGACATGATCACTCCCAGGTCTTTGACGTTGGGAGTGATCATGTCGGAGGATCTCACCTTCAAGGACCATAACATTGTATCAATCGTATGATAAAGCTCACGGTTCAGGGAGACTGACCTTGTAGCGATCAGTGAAGAGGCGGGTCCAGGAGCTTGGACTCGACCCCTGCAACCTCAACTAGGTGAGTACAACTAGGTGAGTACACACACACACACACACACACACACACACACACACACACACACACACACACACACACACACACACACACACACACGCACACACACTCTCTCACTCACACTCTCACACTCACACAGATACACATATATACACACACACTCTCTCACACACACACACACACACCCACCCACACCCACACACACCCACCCACACACCCACCCACACACCCACCCACACACCCACCCACTCACACCCCCACCCACCCACACCCCCACCCACACACACCCACACACACCCACACACACACACCCACACACACACACCCACACCCACACACACTCACACACACCCACACACACCCACACACACCCACCCACACACCCACCCACACACCCACCCACACCCACCCACTCACCCACACACTCACCCCCCCACCCCCCACCCCCACACACACACGCAACACACAACACACACACAATACACACACACACACACACACACACACACACACACACACACATATTGACAGACTCACACATACACTTCCCCCCTCCCCCACCGACATCTCACTCCTTCACCTGATCCCTCCCCTCCCTCTTTCACCCTCCCCCTCCCCACCTCTCCCTCTCCCACTCACCCACTTACCCACTTACTTCACTCTCCTTCCCACTCCCCCTCCCCACTACTCTCCCATATAGCCACAGTTCCTCCTCTACCTCCCCCCCACACTCTGACATATACAATACTAACCTAACATACAGAATTACATAGTTTTCCCACTCCGAGGCAATCAGGATCAAAAAAATGGGTTGCCAGAGAGCAACAAGAAAACCCAAGGGACAGGAGGAGGGAACTGCAAAGGAAGATTGGGCAGCAGAGCTCACAAAAAGGGAACAAGAATGGGAAAAGAAACTAGAAGAACTTAGCATGAGAATGGAAGAGAGGATAGACATGGAAAGCAGGAAGTGGGAGGTGAAAGTCAAAGCAGCAGAGGCCAGGATACAGAGCTTAGAAGAGGAACTGGAAAATCTGAAACAGCCTAAAGAACTAAAGAACATTTTGGGATTGACAACAGAGACCGCTACCTCAGCCACAAATAAGGGGACTGTAGGGACAGAAGGAGCAAAACTGCATGTAGAAGCTCTATCAGTGGAGACTGTAGTAAATGAAAGAGCTAAGCTATATGTGGAGGCCCTAAAAGACCACAACAGAGCCCAGGGAAAGCCGAGAAGGGAAAATGACCGGCCACTGAGCCCATGTACAGTAGCTAGTGAAACTGAAGAAAGGAAAGCTGCAATGGAGGAAATCAAATTGAATGAGGGGATACACAGGGATATGCAGTGGGAGAATGAAAGGGTGAGGTCAGTCTTTGTGTATGGGCTACAGGAAGTTGAAGGGGAAACATATGAAGCAAGAAAACAAGGGGAAAAAAAGCAATTGAAAGCATCATGAAAGTAATCGGAGAAGACGACATGACCCAGCTGGAAAATTTTCGGAGAATAGGGGGGTTTGTAAAAAAAAGAACCCGACCAGTGAAAGTGACCTTCAAGGCAGAATCGACTCGGAACAGGATACTGTGGGAGAAAGCACGATTAAGGGACATGCCGGAATACAGGAAGGTGTATCTCGACCGCGACAGAACACAAGACGAAAGGCGGAAACTGAGAGAGATGATACAAAGGCGAAAGGAGGAAAGAGAGGGGATGGAGAAGACAGACAGGAGATCCCAGACACAGGAAGAAGATCAAATACAACCTCCCTCACAGCTTCCTATAGAAGCCTCCCAACCAGGTCAACCCCAGTGCAGCCAAACACTCTAAACCAAAACACCCATGTCATATCCAATGCCCCCACCCACTACATTACAAACTCCACCCCCACAGCAACCACCCATAGTTCCTTATCAGGTCTCCCACTTCACCAACCCCAATACACCTCCCAGACCACAGTCTTAGAAAAGAAGTTGAAGGTATGGTATACAAATGCAGATGGAATAACAAATAAGTATGAGGAGTGGCATGAAAGAATCAAGGAGACATCCCCAGACATAATAGCACTCACAGAAACAAAACTCACCAGAATAATAACAGATTCAATCTTTCCACCCGGATATCAAATCCTCAGGAAAGACAGAGGGAGGAGAGGGGGAGGAGGAGTTGCACTGCTCATTAAAAGCCAGTGGGGTTTTGAGAAAATGGAAGGAATGGATGGCACGGGTGAAAGGGACTACTTAGTAGGAACAATCCAGTCTGAGGGACATAAGGTGATAATTGCAGTAATGTACAACCCACCACAGAACTGCAGGAGACCAAGAGAAGAATACGATGAGAGCAACAGAGCCATGGTCGACACACTAGCCGAGGTGGCCAGGAGAGCACATGTGGGGGGAGCAAAGTTACTAGTTATGGGTGATTTCAATCACAAGGAGATTGACTGGGAAAACCTGGAGCCCCATGGGGGTTCCGAAACATGGAGAGCCAAGATGATGGATGTAGTACTGGAAAACCTCATGCATCAACATGTTAGAGACACTACCAGAGAGAGAGGAGAAGATGAACCAGCAAGACTGGACCTTGTATTCACCTTGAGTAGTTCAGACATCGAGGATATCTTGTATGAAAGGCCCCTGGGAGCTAGTGATCATGTGGTTCTGTGCTTCGACTACATAGTTGAGCTCCAAGTGGAGAGAGTAGCAGGAATAGGGTGGGAAAAACCAAACTACAAAAGGGGGAACTACTCAGGCATGAGGAACTTCCTTCAAAACATTCAGTGGGAGAGGGAACTGACAGGAAAACCAGTACAAGAAATGATGGACTATGTGGCAACAAAATGCAAGGAAGCAGAGGAGAGGTTTGTTCCCAAGGGAAACAGAAATAATGGGAAGAACAGAACGAGTCCTTGGTTCACCCAAAGGTTTAGGGAGGCAAAAACTAGGTGTACTAGAGAATGGAAAAGGTACAGAAGACAGAGAACTCAGGAAAATAAAGAGTTTAGCCGAAGAGCCAGAAATGAATATGCACAGATAAGAAGGGAGGCTCAGCGACAATATGAAAATGACATAGCATCGAAAGTCAAGACTGACCCGAAGCTGTTGTACAGCCACATCAGGAGGAAAACAACAGTCAAGGACCAGGTAATCAGACTGAGGAAGGGTGATGGGGAATTCACAAGAAACGACCGAGAGGTATGTCAGGAGCTCAACACGAGATTTAAAGAAGTATTTACAGTGGAAACCAGTAGGACTCCAGGAAATCAGAACAGGGGGGTACACCAGCAAGTGCTGGATGAGGTACATATAACCAAGGAGGAAGTGAAGAAGCTGCTATGCGAACTTGACACCTCAAAGGCGGTGGGACCAGACAACATCTCTCCGTGGGTCCTTAAAGAGGGAGCAGAGATATTGTGTGTGCCATTAACAAAGATCTTCAACACATCATTTGAAACTGGGCAACTCCCTGAGGTATGGAAGATGGCAAATGTAGTCCCAATTTTTAAAAAGGGAGACAGACATGAGGCACTAAACTACAGACCTGTATCACTAACGTGTATAGTATGCAAGGTCATGGAGAAGATCATCAGGAGGAGAGTGGTGGAGCACCTGGAAAGAAACAAGTGTATAATTGACAACCAGCATGGTTTCAGGGAAGGAAAATCCTGTGTCACAAACCTACTAGAGTTTTATGACAAGGTGACAGAAGTAAGACAAGAGAGAGAGGGGTGGATCGACTGCATTTTTTTGGACTGCAAAAAGGCCTTCGACACAGTTCCTCACAAGAGGTTACTGAAAAAGCTAGAAGATCAGGCACACATAACAGGAAAGGCACTGCAATGGATCAGAGAATACCTGACAGGGAGGCAACAACGAGTCATGGTACGTGACGAGGTGTCAGAGTGGGCGCTTGTGACAAGCGGGGTTCCACAGGGGTCAGTCCTAGGACCTGTGCTGTTCTTGGTATATGTGAACGACATAACGGAAGGGATAGACTCAGAAGTGTCCTTGTTTGCAGATGATGTGAAGTTAATGAGAAGAATCAAATCGGATGAGGATCAGGCAGGACTACAAAGAGACCTGGACAGGCTACAAGCCTGGTCCAGAAACTGGCTCCTTGAGTTTAACCCTGCCAAATGCAAAGTCATGAAGATTGGGGAAGGGCAAAGAAGACCGCAGACACAATATAGTTTAGATGGCCAAAGACTGCAAACCTCACTCAAGGAAAAAGATCTGGGGGTGAGTATAACACCGAGCATATCTCCTGAGGCGCACATAAATCAGATAACTGCTGCAGCATACGGGCGCCTGGCAAACCTACGGATAGCCTTCCGATACCTCAATAAGGAGTCGTTCAAGACACTGTATACCATTTACGTCAGGCCCATACTGGAGTATGCAGCACCAGTTTGGAATCCACACCTAGTCAAGCACGTCAAGAAATTAGAGAAAGTGCAAAGGTTTGCAACAAGACTAGTCCCAGAGCTACGGGGATTGTCGTACGAAGAAAGGTTGAGGGAAATCGGCCTGACGACACTGGAGGCCAGGAGGGTCAGGGGAGACATGATAACGACATATAAAATACTGCGCAAAATAGACACGGTGGACAAAGACAGGATGTTCCAGAGATGGGACACATACACAAGAGGTCACAATTGGAAGTTGAAGACTCAGATGAATCAAAGGGATGTTAGGAAGTATTTCTTCAGTCATAGAGTAGTCAAGTCGTGGAATAGTCTAGAAAGTGAAGTAGTGGAGGCGGGAACCATACATAGTTTTAAGGCGAGGTATGATAAAGCTCATGGAGCAGGGAGAGAGAGGACCTAGTAGCAATCAGTGAAGAGGCGGGGCCAGGAGCTATGACTCGACCCCTGCAACCACAAATAGGTGAGTACAAATAGGTGAGTACACACATACAACAAACCTAGTGTCTAATCGACATGTGCCTAGGGCAAAATGGTAACTAACACTGTAGAGAGTATGCCTACATAGTTCTTATATTTCCCACAAGAGTGAGTTACTGTGGTAAGCCTAGTTCCTAAAGTTCCCACCAAATATCAGGCACTGAGATAGGCTCATGCTTGCCTACATCGACCTCATTCGACGCTTACTGGACCTGTATCTAGTGAACCTTAAGTTTCACTCCAATCCTGAAGCTACCGGTTATTTAATCAAGTTAACCAACAAATAACACACACACACACACACACACACACACACACACACACACACACACACACACACACACACACACACACACACACACACACACACACACACACACACACACACACACACACACACAAACAAACAAACACTCAAACACTCGGGACACTGACGCCAATAAGAACAGATACCAGCCAAACTATCCTCGTCAAAAAAGGGTGTCAATACCTGTTATGTGGTGCAAGGAAACAGAGTTCACTTCTAATCAGTGTTCCTAAAAAGTGAAGGAAAACATTAATACAGAAAATTTATTAGGCTACGGATAAGCGTTTAATATATCTAGATAAATAATATAACACAACAACACTCTTGTGCATTGTTTTATTGGTGGTGTCGGGAACCTAGTAGCACCAAAGTTATGCTTATACACTTGAAGATCAAGAAAAGTAGTTGAAGGATGAGTAAACAAAGGATGAGTAGACAAATTTAATAACAAAGTTGGTATAATTACCGACAATATGTAAAGTAAAAGGACACAAGTGCAACTAATGTGACATTTATTGTGGCAACGTTTCGCTCTCCAGGAGCTTTATCAAGCTTGATAAAGCTCCTGGAGAGCGAAACGTTGCTACAATAAATGTCACATTAGTTGCACTTGTGTCCTTTTACTTTACAAATTTAATAACGACAATTTGATGTTAAATAATGAATAAGAAATATTAAAGAATTCCTTGCAACAAATACAGAAAACATTTGATGAGTAAGCCATTTTATGATGAAAAAAAAAGGTTATAGATAAAAAATTGGCTAATAATAATGAAAATAATAATAAAAATAATCTTTATTTTTACAAATGCAAGATATATCTTATTCAGACCTATATGGCATCATTGACGTACTATATAGAAAATCGATGTTTATGCAGATCATTTCTGGCAATTTATTTTAATTTTGTCCCCAGGATGCGACCCATACCAGTCGATTAACACCAAATGCGTGATAAAGAAATAACTGGAAAAGTTGGTAGATGGATCTATAACTTCCTAACAAATAGAACACAAAGAGTAATATTTAACAGAGTAAAGTCTGAGGCGGCTACAGTGATGAGCTCTGTTCCACAAGGCACAGTACTTGCTCCCATCCTGTTCCTCATCCTCATATCTGACATAGACAGAGATGTAAGCCACAGAACCGTGTCTTCCTTTGCTGATGACCCTCGAATTTGCATGACAATGTCATCCATCGAAGACTCTGCAAGATTGTAAGCGGACATGAACCAGATCTTTAAAAGGGCCGCAGAAAACAATATGAAGGTCTATGAAGAGAAATTTTAATTACACCGATAAGGAAAAATTGAGGAAATTAAAACTGTATCAGAGTATAAAACAAATTCCAACCACACAATAGAGCGGAAAACTAATGTGAAGGACCCGAGTGTGATAATGTTAGAAGATCTCACCTTCAAAGACCACAACAACGTATCTACCACATCTGCTAGGAATATGATAGGAAGGATATTAAGAACCTTCAAAAGTAGGGATGTCAAGCCCAGGATGATTCTCTTCAAATTGTTTGTTCTCTCTAGGCTTGGATACTGCTAGGTAAAATTGCTGACTTGGAAAATGTAAAGAGAACCTTCACGGCACACCTAAGTATATTAAAGCACTTAAATTACTGGAAACAGCTGAAATCGCTTGATCCATATTCCCTGGAACGCAGGAGAGAAAGATACATGAAAATATACGCTTGGAAAATCTTAGAAGGACTAGTCCCAAATTTGCGCACGTAAATCTCTCCTTACGAAAGCAAAAGACTCGACAGGAGATGTAACATTCCCCCCCCCTCCCCCAATGAAACAGGGGTTCCACGAGCACGCTAAGAGATAACACAATAAGTATCAGGGGTTCAAGACTGTTCAACTGCCTCCCAGCATACATAAGGGGGGATTACCGATAGACCCCTGGCTGTCTTTAAGAAGGCACTGGACAGGCACCTAAAGCTAGTGCCTGATCAGCCGGGCTATGGGTCGAACGTCGATTTACGTGCGGCCAGCAGTACCAGCCTGGTTGATCAGGCCCTGATCCACCACGAAGCCTGGTAATAGAAAAGGCCTCGGGGGCGTTGATCCCCGACACCCCCTACAGATATACTCAACGTAAATACCTACTTACTGCTAGGTCTACAGGAACAACAGGTATTTAAAGAAACTACACACAATGCTTCCACCCGTACAGGGAATTGAACCACAGACACTCATTGTGTAAACTGAGTGCACTACCATCCAAGCTACGGTACATATTTTGATCATATTTCTAAAGCGTAAAATGAAAATAGAAAATAATTATCTAGGAATAAGTAAGCATATGACAGAATTAGAACAAGAGTTGCAGTTAGCAACTGCATTGTATTGCATTGAATTGCAACTGCATTGCAACCCACTATTGTAAATCTCAATGTACTGTTTGCAAAGACATAAAATAAATAAATAAAATAAATAAATAAATATCTCTGTGTATGTAAATAGGAGCTTATAGAAAGAAAGGCAGACTGGAATATCAGAAATCGTAAATTTAAAATAGATTTTGCAAAAATCACTAGTGAAAAACTGGAAAAAATAAACATTATATGATTTTTGCTAGGAATTTACTTCTGGAACTAAAATTGGCGAAGAAATTTTATAGGAGATTTGTAGCATCTGTAAGTTATTGTGGGAAGATAATAACAGAGATAAAACAGTTACTAATTTTGGCTGTCTTTATCAAAGGAAATAACATCAAGAACAGAAATGATCAATGCGGAAAAAATCGCAAAATTAAAATGGCAAAAGAATTGTGGATTTGTGTTCTTAGCACAATTGGAACATGAGAAATACAAACTAGACCACTTAAGATAATAATTGTAAAGATTAAGTATTAGGAAGAAATCACTAACGACATAAAGAAATCTGAGAATAAAATGGGAATAAAATTAGAAAAAAGCTTTCAGAGGTAGATAGGATGGAAACAATTTTGGCTGAAAATGCTTCTAAGAGGCTTAATTAGGACAGAAGTGAGGAGGAAAAGAATTTATTATTATTAAAGATTCGCCGGTATTCTCCCGGCCCGGGCCTTTTCCAAGTGGTGGCCCGACCTTGGCTCCTTCTTTAGGGAGTGTCTGAGACCTAAGTCTCCCATGGGAGGAGGCACAAATACCTCCTCATCTTTGGGACCAACTGTCCCCAGGCCTAGCCACAAGCTAGGCCTCTCTGGTCTGCCATCCCCGCCCCAAGGGGGCTAATGGGAATGACAGTCTTGTGAGCTGAAAGCTCCGGCTCAGGCACCTACCCTACCCTAGAAGGGTTGGGCATGGTGTCGATGAAAGAGGAAAAGAAGCGGTTTTTCACAGGTCAACTAGCAGAGCTGCGTACGTCCGTCATGTGATTTTTCATAGAAGCGTTAACAGGAGAGATGATAAATTAACTAACGCAAATGAGAAAAGAGCAATGGTGATAATAACACATTTCTGAAAATTTTATTCGATAAATAACAAAAAGGCACAATACCGTGACTGGAACGATACACAAATAACCCGCACATAAAAGAGAGAAGCTTACGACGACGTTTCGGTCCGACTTGGACCATTGACAAAGTCTCTCTTTTATGTGCGGGTTATTTGTGTTTATTCGATAATGTAGATGGAAGAATTACCGACAAAATTAGGAAAATGTAGACAGGTACAACTAATGTGACATTTTACTGCGGCAAAGTTTCGCTCTTCAGGAGTTTTGTCAAAACGTAGCGGCTTGATAAAGTTCCTGGAGAGCGAAACGTTGCCACAATAAAATGTCACATTAGTTGCATAATGACTTATTATTATTATTATTATTAAAGATTAGCCGGTATTCTCCCGGCCCGGGCCTTTTCCAAGTGGTGGCCCGGCCTTGGCTCCCTCTTTAGGGAGTGTCTGAGACCTAAGTCTCCCATGGGAGGAAGTACAAGTACCTTCTCATCTTTGGGACCAACTGTCCCCAGGCCTAGCCACAAGCTAGGCCTCTCTGGTCTGCCATCCCCGCCACAAGGGGGCAAATGGGAATGACAGTCTTGTGAGCTGTAAGCTCTGGCTCAGGCACCTACCCTACCCTAGAAGGGCTGGGCATGGTGTCGATGCATAAATAGGATTATTTATTATTATTATTATTAAAGATTAGCCGGTATTCTCCCGGCCCGGGCCTTTTCCAAGTGGTGGCCCGGCCTTGACTCCCTCTTTAGGGAGTGTCTGAGACCCAAGTCTCGCATGGGAGGAGGCACAAGTACCTCCTCATCTTTGGGACCAACTGTCCTCAGGCCTAGCCTCAAGCTAGACCTCTCTGGTCTCTCATCCCCGCCACAAGGGGGCTAATGGGAATGACAGTCTTGTGAGCTGCAAGCTCTGTCTCGGGCACCTACCCTACCCTAGAAGGGCTGGGCATGGTGTCGATGCATAAATAAGTGGAACTTACGATTATTGAAAACAGTGTTTTTGAGAAATTAAATAGAACAATATATTTCGAAGGGTAGATATTAATAATCTCTAAAAATAATTTTTCAGCATATATTAAATTGGAATTAACGTTTAATTAAAAAAATATAATGTCAGACGCTATCATCTGAAATGCATAGTGGTACTCACTTGGTTTTGGGCGAATCACCAACGCTTCGCGAGATTTATTGGCAACTCCAGTCAAATTTCACCTCTACCTATCAGCTGCAGCTAACGTAAGGTGTGGTTGTGACTGAACTTACCTGGGTATTGTCACTGACCCAATTTCCCCTAGTTTGTGGCAGGGGAAGTATATCCAGGTACTGATGTCTTGAGTAGGCTGCTACATATGCGTAGTTATGTCCTCACTCGTTGATGATAGGGAGTCACTTTGGTCATACGTTACACGACAAGGTGATATCATGTCCCTTTGTTCATAACACCTGAATGCATACCGCGACACAAACTTTTACACTTTATCGGGATTATACCGCGGATTATATACTCGTGATTCTTCTTAACATTAGTTTTCCTAGTGGAGATTGACAGTATATCAGAGTTTACCGCACAAAGTCATTATTTTCTTTGTTCTCAGCGGGAGATTTGTGATGTGTTCAGGGCTCTGATGTCTGAATTCAACCTAACTTGTCGCCCTGCCCAACGCTCTCCAGTTCATCATCCACACAAAAGAACTGCTGAGTTCAGCTTTGCATACCTTCCTTGCTACACAGTGCAACAAGGAATAACACAAGACGTTGTTTCCTTATCGTTTAGCTGTATACTAGAAGTCATAATGTCCCCGACATGTAGACCAAATGGAGCGCAGGTTTTTTTCTTAATTTTCCTGCTATGGGGAAAAGAGTAATTACTCTCGTTTAACCCTCATTGTGTAGGTGATCAGAAATTCTAGCAAGGAGAGACATGTGCATGGAGATGCCTGTTTGCGAGGAAGAGTCCACTAACCCCTTCCGGGAGGGCTACGTCCCTCAGAGACCTGAAGGGGGCTGAGGGCTAAGAGATACCCCCCCTTCCCTTTTACGGGAGAATTTTCTCCACATAGTGGTTGCAGTCTTTGGCAAACAGATGAATTAGAGAATATTTAAATAGCTGATGCTGAAATAAAGAAATTACTACTAGATGCTTATAAGAATAAACAATAGGATCAGAAAGAATAGCCATTGGATTTCATAATAATGTGTAGAAAACTTATGCTATCCATTTTGCAATATATTAAGAGCTTACTAAGGGACTCTAAACTGACACAGTGTGTCAATATTTAAAAAAAAAGAAGCAAGGAAGACTTATAATTCTAGGCTGATTTAACTGAGACGTGAATCTAAATATCCTTACATAGAAAATAAATGTGAAGTGTGTTTCAATATTAAAAATAGTCAAACTCCATAAGAAGAAATGTGCATTTTGTACAAGGAAACAAAAATGCTTATATGGCTACAAATTTATGTATTTATTTATTTATTTATTTGAACATGATACAGAGAAGTACAAAGGAATACAGTAATTAATGTAACATGCCATAGCCCCTTGTATGCAGAGCATTATGACCAGGCTTAAAGTTAACTTAAGATTAACTAAACAATGATATATTCAGTGGTAAAACATTATTGTAAACAGATTACAATTAAGCACAAATGAGCATTACAAAGACAGGTCATATGGTCATTTACTGTGTTGCTGAGCATTTGACTGGGTCATAGGTTAAACATTTATGAGATACAATTATAAGAAACATTTGTGAGATACAATTTATGAGATACAATTATTCAGTATTTATTTAGTTATGGGTGAGTAAGTGATTTTTGAGAAGAGACTTGAATTTATAAACAGACTGTGTTTCTTTTATATTCACAGGTAATGAATTCCAGATTTTAGGACCTTTTATGTGCATTGAGTTTTTACATAGTGTGAGATGGACACGAGGAACATCAAAGAGTGATCTGTGCCTTGTGGTATGGTCATGTGTTTTGTTGAGGTTGGTAAGGAGACGTTTGAGGGGAGGGTTTATGTCAGAGTTAAGTGTTCTATGTATGTAGTAGGTGCAGTAATAAGTATGGATGTTTTGTATGGTGAGTAGGTTTAAAGTTTTGAATATTGGTGGAGTGTGCTGCCTGTAGTGGGAATTTGTTTTCATTCTGACTGCAGCCTTTTGTTGGATAATTAGTGGTCTGAGATGGTTTATTGCTGTAGAGCCCCATGCACAAATTCCATAGGTGAGATAGGGGTAAATAAGTGAGTGATATAGGGCCAGGAGGGCTGACTGTGGAACATAGTACCGTATCTTCGATAGTATGCCTACGGTCTTCGAAATTTTCTTGGAAATTTGTTGTATATGTGTTTGAAATTTGAGTCTATTATCAAGGTGGATTCCTAAGAATTTTCCCTCTGTGAGTTTTGTGATAGATGATCAGTTTATCATTATGTTAAGAGGGACATCTGTAGCTCTGTTACCAAACTGAATGAAGTAGGTTTTGTCAATATTTGAGTAAGTTTGTTAGTCCTCATCCAGGTAGATATTTTCTGTAATTCGGTATTCACAGTATTGGCTAGCATGACTGGGCTCGGGTGAGAGAAGACGTATGTAGTGTCATCTGCAAATAGTGTGGGTTTGAGTAGTTGCGATGCATTTGGTAGGTCATTTATATATATGAGAAAGAAAAGAGGGCCAAGGACACTTCTCTGTGGGACACCAACCGCAACTGGCTGTGCGGAAGAGTTTACCCCATTTGTGTACATATATTGGCTTCTGTTGCTGAGGTATGACTTTAGGTAGTTGAGGGAGTGCCCTCTTATACCATAGTGTGACAGTTTTATGTGGAGCAAGCCGTGGTCAACTGTATCAAAAGCTTTACGTAAGTCAATGAAGATCCCCAGTAGGACTTCTTTTTTCTCTATTGCAGTGTATATATGTTCTAGCATGTGTATAATAGCATCATTAGTATTTTTATTAGGCCTGAACCCAAATTGACAGGGGTTGAGTATGTTGTGGGAGATGAGGTAGGAATAGATTATCTTATGAATTAATTTTTCAAAGATTTTAGAGAGAGGGTGTAAGTTGGATATTGGCCAAAAGTTATTCAAGTCTGTTTGGTCTCCTCCTTTATGGATCGGGGTGACCCTCGCTATTTTGAGAACTGTAGGGTAGGTAGAGGATTCGATGGATTTGTTAAAGAGTGTTGGAATGATTGGTGAGTTAGTTATCGCTTACTGAAAGCAGGTGATCATTCACTTGCAAAAAAAAAAAGTGTGATAAAGGGCATAACTTGAAGATAGTAGAACTGTATATAGAAGACGAGGTAATCAGGAACAATGCATAATTGATATATTTTATAGTTTCTAGGCACTAAAAGCATATATAGACTTTGTGAATGTAAACTAATTAAATATAAAAATGTGAGACAAATATTTTTTCTTGCTAAAAGTATTTGAATATACCAATGTTGCAGATTTAGAATAGCTTCTTGTGTTCATGCGCGATACACACGACACTTCCGACTGAAGAAACATATATGACATAACCTGGCATTAATGGGCTAGTAAAAACACTCAATCAGGTGCACTTGCTAGTACTGGGCAGGTCTCCATTTGCTCAAAGAACACCCTGAATTCTTCGTGGCATGGATTTAATAAGGCGCTGGAAATATTCCTGAGATACTCTCGTCTGTGTTAATGACATGAGAGTATCGAACAGATATGTCGCCTGCAAATTCCTGCAGAGAATCACCCGTTCCACCACATCCCATAGATGCTACTGAATTGAGATCTGTTAACTCTGGAGTCCATTGCTGATCACTGAATTCATTGTCATGTTCGAGGAATGAGCTTGAAATGGCATGTGATTTGCCGCAAGTCGTGTTATCTTGATGGAAGCAGCTATTGGAATATGGCTAGACTGTGACCATAAATGGACGTACATTGCTCATTTTGTGTTATGGGACCTAGAATGTGCCAGGAAAATATTCCCCACACTATTACACACCAACGTATTTCACACCAAATTCTGACTATCTGCAGCTTGCAACAGAAATCACGATTCGTCAGACTAGGCAACGTTTTTCCAATGTTTAGTTGTCCAGTGTTGGTGAGTCTGTGCCAGCTGTAGCATCAGTGATATTTTAGTACATGACGACCTAAAAAGATTCCAAGCAAAGCTGCAATTTTAGCTGTTTTACCTATCATTGATGGTGCTCCGTCAGTACAAACACTGGCGAGTTTACTGGAATCTAGATGCAGATTTTCTAGGCATGACTTTACTTTGTCAAATATGTCTGATACTCTTGTTTTTCCATTTAAGTGGCTCAAAATTAATAAGTTCTTCAAAGTTGTTAAAAATATCATCAATTCTTATCTAAATGAATTTCTGAGCTACATCACACATATCAGCAGATTCGTCCAAAGCTAAAGAAAAGAAAGTACAAGCTTGGCCAAGGTCTTTCAGTTGCTCAGAGGCATCATAGTTAAGTTGTTTGGCGCGTCTTGTAACTGTTGGCTTTGACAGAGTGATTTCGTTTATTTTCTTCAATATTTTTAATACGAAGTCATCTTGTAAATATTTGGAGACAACGATGCAACAATTTCTTATCCATCAGAGAAACGATTCCAGTTCTTGGCCAATGCAAAGGCAATTTCGAAGGACGCTTCCATCATCGCCAGACTTTCATAACTTCTTTTAACAAATACATTTTTGTCTTCATTTTATTTTATCCTCTTTCTTCATCACATACTTTTTTCGTTACTCAGACCCAGGCAACAACTTCAGTTTTTCTTCTGTTTCAGCCTGATGTTTTTTATAGCGTCTATTAAGATCATGTTTTCTATATCTGAGAGAGAGTTTTCACAAACAATGCACAACAGTTTTCCTGACGGACCCGCAATAAATATTAACTCAATTTTCCACTGTTCACTAAACTGACGCCTACTATCACTTTCTTCTTTTCTTTTGCTCGTTTTCTTTTGCAATGCGATGGGTAACTGGCTCTAAAGACAAAACTTAAGTTTCAAAAAGTACAAAACTTCAATTGTTGACAAAGAACGATGCACAACTCTACCAAACGAGTATCAGTTGTAATCACACTGGTAAAAGCCTGCCACGCACTGCTGCCCCCTGTATGTGCAATGTCCCTGATAAGCAAAGTACTATGTCTAGTGTATATGTATATAGCATGTGTAGTGTATATATAGTATATATAATGTAGTGTATATATGTGCAGTGTATATATACCAACTTATAAATGCTGTGTGGGTGTTCACTGCAATTTGTTCCTAGTCTTACTCACTGAATAAGACCGAATTAATAAAATAATTAGAAATTAATGCTAAGGTTTAGATTTATTTTCAGTAAAACTCATTTGTAGTTATAAGTTACTTGAATTTCTGTTATAATTTTTTTTCTACAAATGGGTTATTGGTTTATACTTTTTGTATGAGTAAGATTTTTTTTTATTATTATCACTGGGGTGCAATACACCACTATAAATCATGCAATGCGCCACTTTTGGAGCATGTGCCATATGTTGGCCATCCAGGCTCTAGATGCATGGGACAGTGCGCATGCAAGGATTCCTCCAGGCCATTGCCAGATCTTGTCACTGTGATAACTGGAGAACACATCCACCGATAGGTTTCAGAAATTCAGGACTCATGTATGCTACCTAGATGATGTTTGGTATTAATATTGCATTGTGATGGTGCCATTTTTCCACTTATAACCTGGAAATGGTATGGTATTAGTAGATATCCCCAGTGAGAGACCTTTTAGCCATTTTCTGAACTTTTCATTTTTCTTCCAACTTTTCTTTATTTCTTTTGGCCAAAACAAAAGAAAGCCACTTCCAATAAATTTTAACGCTTGTATAAAGATTAAATTTCTGGAACAATTGTCAAGCGAAGGCGCCTTATTACCAAAGTTAATTAATCTTTTTCCAGCATCCTCGAATATCTTAAATTTCTTACACAACGTTCAAAAAAAAAAAAAAAGATGTTTAATAATTCGACCAAGAAAACTAAAATTCAAATGTTAAGGAGCAAATTTGAACATTTAATGAGTAAAATGGTTTGCAATTTATATTCACATTAAATCGCTTTAAATCGATTTCTAATTAACTGTTCTCAACGCCTTTAAAATTTAATACCTACTGCATCTTCCAGCGAGGATAATACATGTTAAGTCTGTGTGAGCACATTTGCCATTATAGTAAATGAGTTAACAAAAATAAGATTTTTTGGAATCCGTGCAGTGTGTGGAGAATGACTCGTCTGATCGACTCCAAATATTCACCGCTGGTGTGGACACCTAAGCAGAAAGATCATGTTAGCTTAAAGGACGCAGGTGCAACTAATGTGACGTTTTATTGTGGCAACGTTTCGCTCACAATAAAATGTCACATTAGTTGCACTTATGTCCTTTACCTAACATATTGATGGTAATTCTACCTACATTAATACACGAAGATTCATGCTATTATTTTCTAGCATAAGTTATAAATTTCAAAGTTTTTTTTTAAAAAAAATGAGTGATATTCATTAATATATAATAATTAAAGAATGCCTCTACTGATCGGCTTCAAATTATTAAAACTGGTGTATTCAGTAAGAAAGACGACCCATAAGTTTAGCCTGAGAAGATAGAAATTATAAATTTTAATGTAATATTTTAAAAAAACTTTGAATCCGGGGAATCAGATCAATTACTGGAGAATATCTTTTGTGATCGGCTTCGATCTTCTAGGGTTGGCGGGAGTTACTTATGAAAATCATTGACAAACCTTAAGCTGTGCAAATTTCAGTTTGCCAATTTTGTTAAATTGTCTCAAGTAATAACTAAGGAATGCTTGTGATCATAAAAAAAAAATCATTCTTTTTTAAATTTAAGGAGGACAGACATTTTGTGAAGGTGAAAAGGCCCTTTAAATCCTCAAAGAGCTTTACAAGGAACTTCCTCTATATGAAAAGAAACATAGAAAAATAAATTATAACAAAATAAAATAAGCAACTTTTTATTGAATGTAAATAAATATCTTAATAAAACAATTAAACATGAAATCGTCTTAACAGAAACAAATCATGGAAAAATTAAATGAATAAAAAAATCAAATGAACAAGCCGTAACATCTGCACCTTGCCATAACATCTGGCAATGTTATGGCAAGGTGCACAGGAATAGCTTGGGTGTAACGAGACGCTGGAGATAGAGTAAGGTCACAGGTGTTCGTGAGTGTTGTGAAGTCCAGCTCCAGATGCAGCTAGCAGCGTAGGTAACCGAGTTAGCCGCCGGCAGCAGTAATCAACTGAAACTCGACAACAGAGTATAAAGGACAAGGCAAGTTCGTCAATAAGTTGCCCAGATAGTAACTCTGCCCTCTTGGTATAGAAAAACAGTTTTCAAGTAAGGCTGTTGACCTGCCCAGAAGTAGTGTAACAGCAATTTCTCTTGATGAGGCAGGAGTATAGATTCAAAGCAAAGGTTATGGAACAACAGCATTCCCAGTATAAGGCCTTTGATAAGATCGTGAACCTGCACAGCAGAGTTCTCATAAAGTAGTAGACGGGTAAACCAAAGGTGAAGGAACAACAGGGTTCTCAAGATTAAAAATTCTTCTGATCCAGATCTATTATTATATCAATGAAGCTCGTATCGTTTCGCATCCAGTGAGCGACTCAAACCATCAGACAAGACTGAGAAGAAAATAAAATGATATTTCTAACCGTACCTTTAAAAGAAATGGAGGGGACTAATTGCACCTTATAAACGTAATTTTACCCAAGTCCGGACAAACATTAAAAATCTTAGCAAGAATATATTTCAAGCAATACCACGGGTGGGGTTAGAACCCGCTATCATAGGTATAAAACTACAGGCCGACGCGTTAGCCACTGGGCCAGTTATCTACAAGAAGATTCATCCAACTAGTTGGATGAATCTTATTGTAGTCAGCTGGCCAAGTGGCTAACGCGTCGGTCTGGAGTTTTAAGACTCTCTGATCGCGGGTTCTAACCCCACCCGTGGTATGGTTTGCTTGCAATCGTGTCATTGCGATTTCGTGAGTCAAGAGCATATCTCATGTATATGAAATTAAAAAAAACTCAACAAAATAAATAATCAAGAGTGGAGCTTCATACTTACAGACTTGCTAATGATACCACATAACTTAAACGATGAATAAGTAACATTTCTCGAGATCTTCGTTTGTGTCCTAAGCGAGCAGTTACATGCCTGCTCCTATACGTCTTCGTTCTGATACAGTTTATTACTCAAGCCTTCATTAACACATCTTACTACTGTATCTGAATGTTTTATAACACTAAACCTACGTGGGTCATTCAGCATATGTTTTGATTAAAGCTTTACCATCTGTATCATCCATCCACTAAATGCTGAACGGACATATCAGGCGAGGAATCAGGTTTGGGGGGCCTAAAAATAAACATTTTTATGGAAATTTCATAATTTTCCTGGAAAAAAATGGGGAAGATTCTTTGAAAGTACATTAGTTATTTTTGTTTAAGATTCCTTACTACTCTTCTTTCAATTATAAATTGTTTTACAAGACTTATCCTAAACTCAGTGAAGATTATTACATACTGATAATGCTTACATGGAAATCAAGGCACTGTAATAAATTCTGTTGAAATTTCTTACAATCTACTTCCGCCTCACCCTCCCCAGTAAATATAAAACTCGTACGCGTAAGTACTGGCAGTACTGACAGTTGTTGTCAAGTAATGGATGTTAGTAATAAGAGCAGTTGTCGTGGATGTGGCAGTGGATGAGTAGTGGTAGCAGTAACAATTGTAGTAGCAGTAGTAGTAGTAGCAGTAGGAGTAATAGTAGTGGTAGCAATATTAATTGAAAATATAGTAGTAGAAGCAGTAGTTTCAGTTTTAGTGTTTAAAGCAGTAATACTTCGTTGAAACATCAGAAAGAAAGAAAACTAGAAGCAGCAGAATGAGTATAGCAACAAACCATACCACGGGCGGGGATGGAACCCGCCCGTGGTATGGTTTGTTTACAATCGAGTCATTACGATTTCGTGAGTCATGAGTGTAGCTACGTTTAATGTTCCTCCTTTATTATGCTTTTTATGAAATCCTTTATTTCATTATCAATATTAAAGCACCTTTCAAACTAATTTTATAAGTTAGACATTGTGGATAAGGGGACCTGATACTCATACAGCTAAGCCCTAAAGGTAATTCATAATATATTTTTGATATCAATATAGATTTGCCAGTAATCTCTGCCCACTTCTTTACTCGTCGTTATCTTCTTTATCCCTCTCGCTATTCTCCGTCCCTGACTTCCAATGCTAAATCTGATAATCCACCATTGCATCCACTTTATTGATACATTGGCACATTATTGATTTTCAGTCGTAAATGCAAGAACGGATTTGTAGTTGATGGGTCGGCAGGTGTGATCGTGTTGTGAGTTAGGTGCTATTGTCGTGGAGGAAAGGAGGAAGGATAGAAGGGACAGATATAGAGGGAGTAGGAGGGAACAAAGGAGAGTTGGATAACCAGAAGGCAGGAAGGATGGAGTAAGAGAGGGAGGAACGGAATGAACGGAGGAGATGAAAGTGTGAAGAAAGAGAAAGCAAAAGAAAATGAAGGAAGGAGTTAGGAGAGAATGAAGGGGGAGAGGATTAGATGGGACACAAGAAAGAAGTGTAAAAGAGGTCAAGAGGAGGGAAATAGACAAAAAGGAAGCTGAATGAAAACAGATCAGTGGAAAAAGAGTGAGGAAGAGAGGGGGAAGGAGAGGGACAGAGAGAGAGAGAGAGAGAGAGAGAGAGAGAGAGAGAGAGAGAGAGAGAGAGAGAGAGAGAGAGAGAGAGAGAGAGAGAGAGAGAGAGAGAGAGAGAGAGAGACAGACAGACAGACAGACAGACAGACAGACAGACAGAAAGACAGACAGAGAGAGAGACAGACAGACAGAGACAGAGACAGAAACTGAGACAGAGACAGAGACAAAGAGAGAAGCGTTACTGGGGAGGCAAATTTTGTGAGGACTGAAGAGAGACAGAGAGAGGGAGGTGATAGTAGAAGATGAAATAGGAGAAAAATAGAGTTAATAAAAAGTAAAAGGAAGAAAAGAACGAAGAAAAATAGAGGGATGACAGAGGCAAGGGAAGTAAAAAGGAAAAGAGGTCGGAGACAGGAAATGTGTTCTTGTCTTCTGTAAATGATTTACCGATAAATTATATATCCTGGGACACAAATATAAAGCATAACATAATACTTCCAAGAATTCTTACACCAGAATAACGTGTATGGCAAGTTTTATGGCAAGTGTATATGTAGTGGCCTTCAGTCCTTGGCTAGGGCAGAAAAGAGGGAGAGAGATATTTGGTAGCGGACGAGGTTATGAGAGGCTGGATGCTAACCTAATCAGAGGGATGCAAAATAGCGTCGCAGTATCATGCTCAGTATTCGTAATTCCAAGGACTAATTCCAATGACGCGAGACACATTTACTCTGCGTATAATTCGCGATTAATATGCTGGCTGAAAAGGTTCGTGATCTACGAAATTAGAAGCAAGATATAGTGTAGATACGTCAGTAATACGAGATAGTGTTTGCTTAAGAATCATCGAATCGAATTCTTCAGAATCACTGAAGACAGAGTCAGTATAACATTGATGCCAATTTCCCAAATGGTCTGTAAAAATGAGTAGAGGACACCAGCACTTGTAAATTGTTCTTCGTCATAGCAAATCTTGGAGCAAATTAGTGATAGATAATAAAGAATATTATAAATAACATTATATACAATAAAGAATATTTAAAATTTTCTACAATCTCCAATAAAAAAAAATGATTGATTTTTTTAATAAGAAAACTTAAAGTGAAAGCGAAGGTTTCGTTTAATGGAGCCTATTAACACGGAAAATATGAAGCTTATCAGAAAAAAAATATTCTCCAGTAACTGATCTGTATCTTACGATTCCAAAATTTTAATGAGCAGTTTCATTAACAAATCTTATCTGCACCTAAAGTCTAAAATTTGAGGGTGTCTTCCATTTTACGGAATGCATCAGTATTATTATTTCCAAACTAATAAGACGAGGCATTCTTTAATTATTGTATCGAAAACCATATCACTACTTATTTATTAATATTGGCAAATTTGTATTTATGCGCCCAAATAACAGCAAGCAATTTGCTTTCTGAAAAACACACGAGGACTGAAAATTTTGAGGTGACCCGACGACTCATTCTCCAGTTATCGCACGGATTCCGATTACAGCATTTACATATAAAAAAAATACTTTGACAAATATCCCCCCACACAAATTAAACTAACGGACTTGGAACTGCCTCTGAACGTGTTCTTCATCTCTTCTCAGTAAAGTTTTTTCTGACTAAAACTGTCACTATTTTATCACCTACCTCTACATCATACATTTCAAACATTTCAGTGGCTACTAACGCTAAAATTTCCTTGCTTTTTAAGACATGCACAATTGTCACTTGCAGTATTTCGCCCTGTGATGTTCCTGATTCCTCCAGCTGCTTTGGAAACCTTGTTATTGTGTTCCAGTACCTGATAAGTAGATACCTGAGTATTTCATATTTGTAGTTTTCATAGTAAATTTTCCTGACCACCTAGTAGCTGATTAATGAAAGAGGCTGATGTTGGGACTTGACGCATTTCTTTATAAAAATAAAAATTAAAACAGAAACAATAAGTCGTTAGTGAAAGAATTATAATGAAGAAACAATATTTATGACCACTGTACCCATCGGATAAAAGTGTGCAAACCAGATGTCTTGAGGAGATACCTGGGACCTTAGAAAAAGATTGTGAAGCTTAGTTGTGCTAAATAAAGATGCTAAATGGTGGAACATATGGGCAGACAGAGGGTGGTGAATTATCTAATAGAAGTAGTCAGTGGAGGCTGAGTATTTCGATCCAACAGCTCGTACTGGCGTCTAGTCGGGGCATTGAAGAAAGACTGATTTGTTGACACGACCAGACAATGCTAGTGGCACGTAAAGGTAATATATGGGTGACTACCTCAAGTGGCACTCGCCATAGTCAACAACACTTTTTGTTCCTCAGACTATCATGAACCTATGCTAGTCCTATGGACTAAGAACAAATACAGAGGTTGCGAGATAGACACTCACAGGCTAGGAAATGACAGAGAAAAGATTGACACCTAATGTAACCCTGAAATAAACGCAGTAACCTTGATAAATTTTAAAAAATCAGAATCCAAGAGGAATTTATACTTACAAAGCAGAGAGACTCAGTGTGATTGGAATAGCTCAAACCACTCCCCAGCTAAGCTAGAGCAGCTCGCACTACAGGCAATGATGACGTTAGCGAGCCTCCCTTAGTAAAGGCTCGACGAACCAAACTACTGTCCCCAAGACTTATTGCCGGAGACGAGAAATACAACCATATTAAAATGCAATGGTTTTTTGTTCCATTGTTTGTCATTATTATCCATTGCTTGTCATTATTGTCATTATTATCATCCAATATATTGTTGGTCTCGTAATAAATCCAGCACAACATTCACCACCGTCACTACACCCTCTTCACAATATCCCTCCCACCATCACTCCCAC
Source organism: Cherax quadricarinatus (assembly GCF_038502225.1). Lineage (NCBI taxonomy): Eukaryota > Metazoa > Arthropoda > Malacostraca > Decapoda > Parastacidae > Cherax > Cherax quadricarinatus. The sequence continues at coordinate 58,719,256 of NC_091300.1, read as the reverse complement.
CATCACAGTTATCCCCTCCAACATCACCACAGATTTTCCTACGGGGTAGCGGCACAAACTTACCCCCTCTTAACTTTACAACATAGATCTAAATCCCTTAAAGTTTATATACAAAGCTTGGGGAATGTCTGATTACCGAAACATAACATAGAATAAGTCTACGAACTTCCCTGAAGGACTCAAATTTAGACTCAAATTCCAATGGAGAGATATTTATGATATTGTGATGTAGAATTATTAATTATTCCAGCTATACTGTCAGTGTGATTAGTATTATTATCATTACCAATATTATGATTATTGTTATTTTTGTTATTATTATTATTATTGTTAGTAGTAGTAGTATTTGTAGCAGTAGTAGAAGTTGTAGTAGAAGTAATAGAAGTAGTAGTAGAAATAGTAGTAGTAGTACTAGTAGTAGTAGTAGGAGGAGTAGTAGTAGCAATAGTAGTAGTAATGGAAGTAGTAGTAGCAGAAGTAGTAGTAATGGAAGTAGTTGTAGCAGTAGTAGTAGTAATGGAAGTAGCAGTACCAGTAGCAGTAGTAATGGAAGTAGTAGTAGCAGTAGTAGTAGCAGCAGTAGTAGAAGTAATAGTAATGGTAGTCATCCATCCTGTCTTCCTGTAATAGCTCTTGTAACTTCCAAAATACTCAGTAGAGGAATCTTCAAAAGTTCAAAAATATTTCGAATTTTTCTATGACTGTGGAAAATACTGTATATTTTCCGAAAATACAGTGCTTTTTGTATGTAAATTGATGGAATATATTGTAAGTAATAAAAATTAATTTGTAAATAAATAAAGAACCAGCGAAATTGGTGAGCATCGCTGGGGGGGGGGTGGAGTCGCCATTGTTTTAATGTGACCAAGAGAAACGTTAGTGAAAATTGGAAGAATTTTCGTCGCTCTAGAGGTTATATTAGGCATAAAACCTCTCAGATAGGAGCCGAAATTGTTGGAATTGCAGTCCTGCTGAATGTGAGAAATAGGCGACTGGACAGGACTCCGTAATTAGATGGAAACAGGATATTACCACAGCTGAGTCGATGTCTATTTATGTTGAAATTCTGGCCAGTATTTTCTTCATATTTTAGGCAGGGAGTTTTGTGCATGACACACCGTAATCTCCAGACTAATTGGTGAGTGGTATTAAGATAAATTAAGATAAATTAAGATAAATTAAGATAAATTATTTTTTTAAATTTAACATACAGTCCACATATTTATAGTAATGTTTTACCAGAATTCCTGGTGATGTATATTTCATTTGAAATTAATATAGGTCCAGAGTGACTTGTGGAGAAATAGATTGTAGTAGGCATCGAAGGGGAACATTTTTTACGACCTAGGTGTCCTAAAAATTCCTACTTGTCTCTGTAACTTTGATAAAGAATAATTATCTTTGTTACCATTTACTGGTATGTATCTAATGAGATACATCCAAGTAATTTTAATTTTCCGCAATGACGTTGGTGAGTAAAATTCAGATACGTAGCTACAGATCTGACCAATTTATGTGTAAGAGAGTGTGAAATTTTTATTCCCATTAAATAATGCTAAATAATACTTTCTTCTGCAGAGCAACAACATGTAAAGATTGATGCGTCTAAATACTAGAATAATACCTATCGTTGGAATCCGTGATGTCATAGCTTCAGAATGATTCATCTGATCGACTTTCAATTTTCTTAACTAGTTTATTTTCCTGAACTCAAGTCTCACACTGACATTGGTGGCATAAGTCCCAATTTGTCAATTTCACTGAATAAATAGATTATTTTTTTATGGCTTGACGTCCTGGAGGTGCCTGCTCTCTGATGGAAGGGTGGGGATAGAGAAATTTAGAGGGGCCTCTGATCTATATCATGGACATGCTTCTAGCATGACAGTGATGGAGTGAGTGATAGTGAGGGTGTTTCCTCTTTTTCGGGTCACGCTACGTTGGTTGGAGACGGCTGGTGTTTGGATTTTTAATTTTTTAATCAATACTAAGGAATGTTTCTAATTAGCTTTAAGAAATTAATGACGATGTATTTTAAAAGAATAATGATGTTCCATAAGTTTAGTTCGAGGTGGTGAAAATGTAAAATTTTACTCGCATATAGAAAAACTTGGCATCGTTGGAATCAAATGAATGGAGACTACTTTTCTAATCTGCTTCAACCTTTTGCTATTGGTGGGCTCTGTTAAAACAAAGTTTGTCACTCTCTTGTACCTGTGTAAGTTTCAATTTGTCAAAGTAATAACTAGAGAATGAATTTTCTGTTCATCTGTAAACAATGAATACTGGTGTATCCTAAAAGAAAGTATTTTATGTATTAATGTTGGATTGCTTGGGCGCCATTTTGCAATTTTCTATTAATTTTATCAATTTGTGTATTTTAAGTAATTTAAATCAAATATTTTTCTGACAAAATTATAGAGAATTTTAACAAGTATGTAAACCAGAAAAATAAACTGGAAAAGAGTAGACTCCTTGGTTGCATAGTGCAAATTTTCCTAATTTTTGGAACATTGTCAGCAACATTTTCGTTAGCATTCTCCCAAATTTTTGTTTATTGCTTGAGAACGCTTTATTTGACTGGCTTCAAATTTTCAACATTCGTGTAATGTTAGAGGTGGACTGACCATACGGGCATTTGGGCAATGCCCGGTGGACCGCTTGGCTTGGTAATAAGAAAACAGCTGAAAAAAAGTCACGAAAAAACTGAAGTCACGGCCACTGCACGAAGATTAAAACAAAAATGGAACGAATCTCAGCTGAGCAGTGAAAACACATGTTTCTGGCCCTCAGCAGTTAATGAGCCGAACTTATAGGTGACGGATGCCCGGACCGGTTTTAAGACCCGCTCCGCTTGTCTATAATGTATCTCTTGCAAGATTTCTGGCACTACTTAAGTGCCTGGCTGACCTTTGCACACTGCTAGGTAGGCTACACCTAAATTTTGTTTCTGTGTGATAGGTGGAAACAGGCTCCTCTTATCGGCTTTACAACATCACCATTCGTTAACCTACTTAGATGCTATTTCGACACTTTTTATTTATTGTATTATTTTGTCTTGATGGTCGGAACGGGTTCTTGATGCATGAAACTGGACTTATTTTTTCGATCGAATTTGACTGCCAGTCATTCCACAGGCGCAGTATCACCCGAACGGTTTTAGTGCTCTTTCTGATTGAGGTAAACAGCACAAATATTGATCAGCTAATGTATCATATGAAATGGAAGGAAAGTTTCACAGGTTAAGGCTGCGCTTGAACAAATTTTGTTGCAATAACTATCAAATGCATCATTTCGTCAACTAAACTTCAAGTATTTATGTGTTTTCCTCATAGGGAACAAGTTATTATATGCCAATATTATTAATGTCCTTTTATGTGCCTCTGATAATAATTTGCCCACAAGACCGTAAAAAAATTATGTGATCACTAAGCCTACATAAAATTTACTGTATTTACTTTCCGAAAAGCAGGTGAGTTTTGTTTGGAGATCAGTTTCTATTGATTTTGGCTTTTGTTGGTTGCAATTTGTTTATTTTTTTTTTGGTGGGGGGGGGGGGGAATGGAAAAAATAACATACTGCGTCTCATTCATAATTTCTCAGTGTGGCATCTGATGAGGATCAGCCCACGGGGGTAATGACTTTGGGAAGGGCAGGAGACAGGAGCTGCTTGATAAGTACAGGTCAGCCATAGTAGTAGTCAGGTCTAAGGGAATGATCCCAGTCATATATAGTATCTTGCCTAGAAAGGGAGTGGGCAATGAATGGATGTCTAGGGCAATTGGTATAAACTGCTGGCTAGACAGGTACTGCAAAGAACTTGCAATCCCAAATTCTTCGGCAAGCATGATATGTATGCAAGGGATGGGGTTCATCTCTCTGGGGCTGGAGTGGTTGCATTAGATAATTCGGTGGAGGAGGTAATTGATGACTTGTCTAGGACTTTAAACTGATAGATTATAAAGGTATGGGTGTTTGTGGGAAACAGTCAGGTTGCAGTATTAGGGTTGAAAACAGCAGATATTACCGGGATACCTCAGGGATATGTTTAAAAGACAATATTCAAAATAAAGTTACTAGTAAAGGCAAATCAACTGATCAACAAACAAAAAGAGATAGTAGAGGGCAGCGAGTGACTAGCTCCCTTAAGGTTTACTATACAAATAGTAGGAGTCTAAGAAATAAGATAGATGGGCTAAGATTACTTGCAAGTGCAGGTAATATAGACATTATTGGTATAACAGTGACCTGGTTCATCCTGATAGAGAAATGCCTTCTGAATGCAACATACAGGGTTACAAACTATTCCACACTGATAGGGTCAACAGGAAGGGTGGTTGAGTGGCTATGTATGTCAGAGATAATTTAAATTGTTGTGTTAGACATGACATAAGATTAGAAACATCGGACACAGAATCTGTTTGGCTACAGTTTCTCGAGGGACGCGAAAAGTTAATTTTGGGTGTGAGTTATATGCCCCCAAACCTTGATAGAGAGTGCAGTAAGCTGTTATGGGACGAAATTCATAAGGTATCTAGATATGAAAATGTTGTGTTAATGGGAGATTTTAACTTTAGACAAATTGATTAGAACAATGTGACAGGAAATCTTGAGTCTAGCGACTTTCTTGATACGGTTCAGGATTGCTTTTCAGAACAGTTTGTGACAGAACCAACTAGAGGAAACAATCTGCTAGACTTGGTTCTTGCCAACAAAGAATAGCTAAGTTAATTACCTAGAGGTTAATGATAAGCTTGAGGAAAGTCATCACAAATCACTTGGTTTCAATATATCATGGAATTACCCTGATAACTGTAATCAAATCTCTGTCCCAGGCTTTCGCTTGGCCGATTTCATAGCACTGAGAAATTACCTGGGTGGGCTAAATTGGGATGTCCTGACTATGGGTCAGGGAGGTGATCTTGGTTGCCAATATGACGTTTTTCAGAGCATAGTTCTAGCTGCCCAGACAACTTTTGTTCCGTGTAGGGAAATTAGATCTAACAAGAATGATCCCTAATGGATGAACAGTAGAGTAAAACATCTCATTGGTCAAAAGAGAGGAATATATAGGCATATCAAAAGAGGGGATGGGCAGTTAAGAAATCAATATATTCAATTAAAGAGAGAAATAAAAAAAGGAATAAGAAAAGCTAAAAGGGATTATGAGGCTAAGGTCGCAAGGAATTCGAAGACTAACCCAAAAGGATTCTTTCAGGTATGCAGAAGTAAGATTAGGGACAAGATTGGCCCACTTAAGAGTAACTCAGGTCACTGACAGTGATAAGGATTTGTGTGAAATTTTCAATACTTATTTCCTCTCAGCTTTTACCCAGGAAAATACTAGTGAAATTCCTGAAATAATAGATTATGTAGAACAGGACGATAATAAACTATGCACGATTGCGGTAACTAGTGACATGGTCCTCAGTCAAATAGAGAAATTAAAAGCTAACAAATCCCCAGGTCCTGATGAACTGTTTGCATGGGTGTTAAAGGAATGTAAAGAGGAACTTAGCATACCTTTGGCTAATCTTTTTAACATGTCACTACAAACTGGCATAGTGCCTGATAAGTGGAAAATGGCAAATGTAATACCTTTTTTTTATTATTAAACATTCGCCGGTTTTCTCCCGGCCCGGGCCTTTTCCAAGTGGTGGCCCGGCCTTGGGTCCCTCTTTAGGGAGTGTCTGAGACCTAAGTCTCCCATGGGAGGAGGCACAAGTACCTCCTCATCTTTGGGACCAACTGTCCCCAGGCCTAGCTACAAGCTAGGCCTCTCTGGTCTGCCATCCCCGCCCCAAGGGGGCAAATGGGAATGACAGTCTTATGAGCTAAAGGCTCGGACTCAGGCACCTACCCTACCCTAGAAGGGTTAGGCATGGTATCGACATGTAATACCTATTTACAGGGCAGCTTTGAACTATTGACCAATAAGCCTTACCTCCACAGTGGGAAATTTTATGGAATCAATAATTGCCAAAGCAATTCGTAGGCATCTTGATAGGTATAAATTCATTAATGAATCTCAACACAGTTTTACAAAATTTACTAATTTACTCACCTTTTTCACTAAGATGTTTGAGGACGTAGATCATGGCAATGAATATGATGATGTGTATATGGACTTCAGTAAGGCTTTCGATAGAGTTGCACATCAGAAGCTATTGAGGAAACTTAAGGCACACGAAATAGGAGGAGAAATTTTTTCCAGGGTAGAGGCATGGTTGACAAATAGGCAGCAGAGAGCTTGCATAAATGGAGAGAAATCAGAATGGGGGCACCTCACAAGCGGTGTTCCACAGGGGTCAGTGTTGGGCCACTTGTTGTTCACAATTTACATAAACGACATACAAGATGAGGGAATAAATAGCGACATAAGCAAATTTGGTGAGAACACCAAAATAGGCCAGCCAGTTCATTCTAATGAGGACACTAGAGCACTCCATGATGATTTGAATAGATTGATGCAATGGTCGGAGAAGTGGCAGATGCAGTTTAATATAGACAAATGCAAAGTTCTAAATGTTGGACAGGAAAATAACCATGCCACATATGAACTAAATACTGTAGATCTTAATACTACTGATTGCGAAAAAGATTTAGTTCTGGTTAGCAGTAATCTAAAACCAAGACGACAGTGCATTAGTGTTCGCAATAAAGCTAACAGAATCCTTGGCTTCATATCTAGAAGTATAAATAATAGAAGTCCTCAGGTTGTTCTTCAACTCTGTATTTCTTTGGTTATTCCTCATTTATATTATGCTGCATATTTCTGGTCACCGTATTACAGAATGGATATAAATGCTCTGGAAAACGTACAGAGGAGGATGACAAAGATGATCCCATGTATCAGAAATCTTCCCTAATAGGACAGACTGAAGGCCCTGAATCTGCACTCTCTCGAAAGGCGTAGAATTAGGGGGGATATGATCGAGGTGCATAAATGGAAAACAGGCATAAATAAAGGGGATGTAAAGAGCGTGCTGAAAATTTCCAGCCAAGACAGGACTCACAGCAATGGTTTCAAGTTGGAAAAATTCAGATGCAGGAAGGATATAGGAATGCACTGGTTTGGTAATAGAGTTGTGGATGAGTGGAACAAACTCCCGAGTACAGTTATTCAGGCTAAAATGCTGTGAAGTTTTAAAAATAGGTTAGATAAATACATGAGTGGGTGTGGGTGGGTGTTAGTTGGACCTGACTAGCTTGTGCTTTTAGGTCTGTTGCCGTGATCCTTCCTTAAGTGGAAGTGACCTTACTAGGTGGGTCATTGGGATTATCCGGGGGGGGGGATATGGACCTGCTTCGCATGGGTCAGTAGGCCTGTTGCAGTGTTCCTTCTTTCTTATGCTCTTATGTAATCAAATATTATTACAACGCACATGAAATCAGTTATAACGTGAGTATATGTGTAGCAGTCTGGAATAAATGACAGTCTGTTGCTTGGTGAGTTTGCAGTGTATGGGACGAGAGATTTCTTAGTTTTTCTGCTGGTGTAGGTAAAGCTTATTCAAGATTCATAACTATTATCAAGGTGTGTGTTTTCATAATTACAGCCAAAGCTTCTGCTGCCGTGTTGCAAATGTCTCAATATGCTGCAATTAAAAGAGTTTTTCATTGTATAAAAGTCGACTGACAAGGCAACATTCATACCCTCTGATCAAGAGCTCTTCTTCAACATTAAGGCAAGTAAGGGAAAGGAATAAGAGGCTGAGGAGTAGGCCTAGTAATCCATGCTGACAGGTCCTCCCCAAAATGACTCACACATAGATATAAGCACGTATTTCAATAATTTATGTCTCTGAATATCAAATATATTTCTCATTGTTACGAACAGTTTTTGATATGGTATATTAGCTTCTATGATAAGCAGGTAGCTTGGGAGGATAGGAAGTATGTTACGCCTACCGGTCTTCATATACCGGTCAAATTCAATGTTCTTCTCATTCTCGCTAACAATCAGCCCTTCTGGCTAATCGAAAATCTGGCTTCTGCTGGATTCCTCTATCTCAACTCTTGCCTTTCTGGTTCCAAAATTTATCTGCTGCTGGACTCCCCCCATCTTTGTCCTTACTTGTTAACTTCCCCTTGGGCATTAAAAATTTGGCTCCTGCTTGATTGGCTTACCCAAGCTCTTCCCAGCCAGCATCCCTGGTTTCTTCTCGATTTCCCTTTTCCTTCCCTATCAAGCCAAACCTCTCTGGTTCCTCAAAAACTTGGCTGCTGTTGGATTACCCAACCCTAGCCATTGCCAGATAACCCTCAAGTTCTTAGAAAATTTAGCTACACCCTTCAGCTGCTCGAGAATTTGGCTGTTATTGCATTACCCCCAACCCAGTCCCTGCTCGTCAGCATCCCCCTAACCTCTTTGAAAATTTGGCTGCTTCTAAAATACCCTACCTTTATCATTGCCAGGCAGCTATCTGTTTCCTCAAGGATTTGGATGCTGCTGGATCATCCCACACTACCCATTGCTAGCCAGCTTTTATCCTGGCTTCTCGAAAATTTGGATGCTGCTAGATTTCCATCACCTTAGTCCTTGACAGACAGAGTCCCATGCTCCACAAAAGTTTTGCTGCTATCGGATTCCCCTTCCCTTCTCGGCCAGTCACACTCTTTAGCTCCTCAAAAATTTGCCTGCTGCTGCCTCACCCCACGTAGGCCCATTCCCCCATGCCTTCTAGAAAATTTTGCTACTACTGAAATCCCCTACACGCTCTTTGGTTCCCTTGGATCCTTGAAAATTCGGCTGCTGCTGTACTTTTCCTATAGAGCTATTGCCTCTCTACCTCCTTTCTTCCTGGCTACTTGAACGTTTAGCTGCTGCTGGATTTCCACACCTAGTCTTTGACAGCCAACCAGCCTGGATTACTGAAAATTTGATTGGTATTTAATTTCGTCACTACGACTTTTACCAACTGCTACTCAAATATGTGACTGCTGCTGGATTCCTCCACCCCAGCTCTTTCCAGCCCAAACCCATCGCTCCTCAAAATTTGGCTGTTGCTGAATTCCCCTGCTCCATCTCTGGTCTCCCTGGATCCATGAAAATTTGTCTTTTTTTTCAAAAGTTTGGAGCTCTTGACAATGTAATGAGAAAGGAAAGCATCTACAGAGACAAAGCTAGGACTAAAATTAATTTAAGGAAGATTACGTATAAGGGATGCCTCAATAAGAGGGCGTTTGTGAGGGCTAGAAAAAGTATGCATTGTTGATGTCGGCTTGTGTAACACTTCTTTTGTGTTAAGTCTGTCAGAAAGAGAACGGCCATTTTCTTAAACGTATTGGAGAGGACAAGATGAGCAGTAAATGAAGTAGACTCCGTCCCCGTCCCACTCTTGTGTATTATATTTGCTCCTTTTTCTTTGTATTTCTGTAACTTGTTAGTGGAATAACTCGGACCGAAACGTCGTCATAAGTTTGGTCACATATGTTCGGATTATTTGTGTATCACTCTATACCCGGTTTCACACACCAAAATTCTGATATTTCTTTTATGGTCACCTTGCTTCTCATTTATTTTTAACAAATACTTTTCCATTCACTTCTGTTTACCTCTAAAGATACAAAGATTAGCACAACTTGTAAAAAAAAAATTTAAATCTTAGTAATTCATTATCCTCATTTATTGAAATCACAAAACTCAACTTCAGGCACATCCCCTTAACAATGCTGATTTTTTTTTTTTTTTTTTTTTGATACCGAAATGTGAGGAGAGATTCCATGGTGCACTATAGGCCAAGTTAATGTGCGTTATAAAGCTTTTAAACATGTGTAAAATGCATCAAATCAAATCAAATCAAATTAAATCAAATCAAGGGTTACAAATGTGGGGTTTACAGGACTTGGATATTGTGTGGTTTACATGTTATAAAATACTAATTACAGAGGGGGCCACTAGGACACCTAGCATGGCTAGGCATTTCGAGCAGACTTAGATTAATTCTTAATATTAAATTCTTACAGATTATGGTATTAAGGCTAGGTGACTACATTATAATTTGTGAGTTTAGCAATGTGAATGCTTTTGTTTTAGCACAATACAAAGTGTCTATATTGGAGTATCATAGGCAAACTTATGACTAGTTAGGATTTATTATTTTAAGATTAAGATTAGTATTTCTGTGTTTATAGTCAGTGGGTGAGTGAGTGTAATTGTGAACCACTAGGTGGTTATCATGTAGTTAGTTGTCGGGGTATATCAGGGAGATAAGATGTTTTCTAACTGTAATTTTGAAAGTGATGAATGTGTCTGCAGTTCTAGAGTTTTCAGGTAGGGTGTTCCAGATTTTAGGTCCTGTGAAATACATTGAATTTTTGTAAAGGTTTAGTTGGACACGGGGAATGTCATAGAGTTGTTTGTGTCTAGTGTTATGCCTGTGGATTCTGTCACAACTATCAAGAAAGCGTTTTATGTCAAGGTTAATATTGGAATTTAAGGTCCTGTAGATATAGATTGCACAGTAGTAAGTGTGGATGTTCTGAACAGGGAGTAGGTTTAGATCTATGAAGAGTAGGGTGGGTGTTGCCAGGGATGGGATTTAGTGATTATTCTTACTGCAGCTTTTTGTTGGGTTATTATTGACTTTAGGTGTGTTGCTGCAGTTGAACCCCAAGCACAGATAGCATAGGTGAGGTATGGATATATAAGTGAATGGTATAGTGTGAGAAGGGCAGTTTGCGGCACGTAGTATCGTATCTTGGAGAGGATCCCCACCGTTATGGATACTTTTTTTGTTATGTGTTGGATATGGGTGCTTAAATTTAGGTTGTTGTCGAGGTATAGGCCAAGGAATTTGCCCTCATTATGTCTGGCAATTATAGCGTTGTCGATCTTAATGTTAATTTGCTCAACACCTGCTCTGCTATCAAACATAATATAGTAGGTTTTACCAGTGTTAAGTGTAAGTTTATTGGCTGTCATCCAAGTCGATATTTTGAGCAGCTCCTCGTTAACAATGGTGTTGAGGGTGGCAAGATTAGGGTGGGAGATGACATAAGTCGTGTCGTCAGCAAAGAGAATGGGTTTCAGGTGTTGGGATATGTTTGGAAGATCATTGATGTAAATGAGGAAGAGCAGGGGTCCAAGGACACTTTCCTGCAGAACACCAGTATCAAGTGGCAGTATTGATGAGACTGTGTGTCTTTAATGGTGATATAATGATACCGATTAGAAAGGTAGGATTTGAAATATGCAAGCGCATGGCCTCTTATACCATAGTGGTCAAGTTTGTGGAGTTGGATGCCGTGGTCAACTGTGTCAAACGCTTTTCTTAGGTCAATAAAAATTCCTAGCGGATATTCCTTATTTTCCAATGCTGTGTAAAGCAGGTCTAGCATTTTTATAATTGCATCATTAGTGCTTTTATTTTTCCTGAATCCAAATTGACAGGGGTTGAGTATGTTTTGTGACGTTATAAATGAATATAGTCTCCTGTGCACGAGTTTCTCGAAGATTTTGGATAGCAATGGTAAGTCTGATATTGGCTTATAGTTGTTTACATCTGTAGGGTCACCACCTTTATGTATTAGTGTAACCCTTGCTGCATGAGTAGTGTTGGGAAAGTGCTAGTTTCAAGTGACTTGTTAAAAAGTAATGTAATAGCATGTGAAAGGACATGGGCCGCTCGCTTGTACAATAATGGTGGGAAGTGAGACAGATTCCCCGAGTTATTTTTAAATGACTTTATGATCGCGGTGACTTCCGTGGGCTCAGTTGGTACAAGATAGAAGGAATTTGGGAAATTCCCATCTAGGTAGTCCCCGGCACGGGCATTGGTACATGGGATTTTACTGGCGAGAATAGATCCTATGTTTGAGAAGAAGCCGTTTATGCAAGGTTAAACTGCATAATGCGCCTATGTCTTGTATGTGTTGTCAAGACCAATGTACCAAAATTGAATGATAAAAACCCGACACCTAAATAAAAAAATAATTTTAAATAAACTCATGAGGAAAGTGTCTGACACATTTACTGTGTATTCCATAGAAAACAGGCATGCAATCCTTCCAGAGAAAATGGACATAAATATTTCAGCTATAACTTCTTGTTTTATTCCTGATTGTAGCACCTCAAGGTTTCCTTTTTTTTATACCATGGATAATATCTAGAGAGAAGATATGTTAATAAAATAAAAATATAGTGAACACAAAGAGTAGATGTGTTGAGAGTGAGGTGAAGTCTCTCTATATATGGAGTGATCATATACAATTTGCGAATGAATGTGTTTAGTTAAAAGCTAATGGCAGATAAAAATAATATTAATAATTCATCTGTAACAATAGCTGAAGGCCTCGGCCAGATGGCCAAAAGCTCCAGCTGCGGATCAGGAAACACTTGTCCTGTTTCCCGAGAAACCTAGTATGTACCTACCTACCAGCTACAAGAAAAATGTGACTTTCAAATCCAGGGTTCTTTATCAACCTCTACCACATGTATGTGACCTCTCGATAGATGCATATAATGAACATACATACATTATTAACAAAGAACCCCCCAAAAATAATTTTCATGATAGGCAATAAACCTTTACATGTATTTTAATGATAGGTGTTAAACTTTCACGGGCATATTCATGGAAATTTAGAGTCAAGTGACTTTCTTGATATGATTCTGGACTGTTTTTAAAACAGTTTGTAACAGAACCAACTAGAGGAAATAACCTGCTTCATTGGTTTTTGCCAGCAGGGAAGTGCTAATTAATATTCTTAAGGTTAATAATGAGATTGGGGAAAGTCATCAAGAATCTCAGTTTTAATATATCATGCAATTACCCTAATAATGACAATCAAGTCTCTGTCCCTGACTTCCGCTTGGCTGATTTCATAGGACTGAGAAATTACCTGGGTGGACTGAACTGGAATGACCTGACCATGGGTCAGGTAGGTGGCGATGGTTGCCGATATGACGTTTTCCAGAGCTTAGTTCTAGCTGCTCAGACAACCTATGTTCCAAATAGGAAAATCAGATCAAACAAAAAAGATCCTAAATGGAGAAGCAATAAAATGAATTATTATTATTATTATTATGATCATGGGGGAGCGCTAAACCCGTAGGATTATACAGCGCATGTGGGGGGGATAGAAGGTATTCAGGCTCAATTCAGGGAACCGGAGCACAAATCCAATTCCTTAGATCAAGAGCCCCTCACCAGAGTCAAGGAACCTCCATTGAGGGGGCAATAAAATGAAGCATCTCAATGGTCAAAACCCATTTTCGGAGCAGGTGACAGCTTCGAAATATAGACCAATAAGCCTAACCTCCATAGTGGGAAAATTTATGGAATCAATAACTGCCGAGGTAATTCGTAGTCATCTTGAAAAGCATAAATTGATCAACGAATCTCAACACGGTTTTACAAAGGGGCGTTCCTGCCTTACGAATTTATTAATTTTTTTCACTAAGGTATTTGAGGAGGTAGATCATGGTAATGAATATGATACTGTGTATATGGACTTCAGTAAGGCTTTTGATAGAGTCCCACATCAGAGGCTATTGAGGAAAATTAATGCCACACAGAATAGGAGGAGAATTTTTTTCCTGGATAGAGGCATGGTTGACAAATAGGCAACAGAAGAGTTTGGATAAATGGGGAAAATTCAGAGTGGGGAAGCGTCACAAGCGGTGTTCCGCAGGGGACAGTGTTTGGCCCCCGACATAGATCAGGGAATAAATAGCGACATAAGCAAGTTTGCCGATGACACCAAAATAGGCCATCCAATTCATTCTGACGAGGACATTAGAGCACTCCAGCAAGTTTTGAATAGGCTGATGCAGTGGTCGGAGAAGTGGCAGAAGCAGTTTAATATAGACAAATGTAAAGTTCTAAACACTGGACAGGAAAATAACTATGCCACATATAAACTAAATAATGTAGATCTTAATGTTGGAGATTGAGACACTTAAGCAACATACGGGAATCTTTATTTAGGAAGCGTTTCGCCACACAGTGGCTTCATCGGTCCAATACAAAGCGGAAAGGTGTAAGGAGAGGAATTTGAGGTAATCAGTCCCTCAGCTTGGAGTCGATGTGTTCAGTCCATCAATCTTGTAGAATGTACAGCATAGGGCCGTAGACGTGGCTTATATTCTGTAGTCAGGTGAGGCGAAGCAGGAGGCGGGGTCATAGTGGTACCATCCACTAGTCGAAGTAGGTCTTCCTCCAAAGATTGGACAAGTTTGAAGAATTCTTTGTATAAAGATCACATGATGATGCAGTGTCTGACAGATATGATAAATGGTTTTGAAAACCGACAAGCTGATGATTGAGGTACTTATGCAACATATGGGAATCTTTATTTAGGAAACGCTTCGCCACACAGTGGCTTCATCAGTGCAATACAAAGCAGAAAGGTGTAAGGAGAGGAGGAGTTTGAGGTAATCAGTCCCTCAGCATAGGGCCGTAGACGTGGCTTATATATTGTATATATATACCTTTCTGCTTTGTATTGGACTGAAGAAGCCACTGTGTGGCGAAACGTTTCCTAAATAAAGATTCCCATATGTTGCATAAGTGTCTCAATCTTTAATCTTGAAATATACTCCATAAATTTCAACATCATTTTTAACATCTAAAAAACTCGATAACTACAAAACTGCTATCATCATTATCAAGCAAAAATGTCAGTGAAACTCAATAAACGAAGCCTAAATACAACATCAATTATTATTATATCGTCAATTATTTCACAATATATCATAACACCATGAAAATTACAAGATACCTGGAGTTTGCCTGGAGAGGGTTTCAGATGTCAATGCCCCCGCGGTTCGGTCTAAGACCAGGCCTCGTGGTGGATCAAGGTGTGATCAACCAGGCTGTTACTGCTGGCCGCACGCAAACTGACGTACGAACCACAGCCCGGTTGGTCAGGTACTGACATTAGGTGTCAGTCCAGTATCTTTTTGAAGACAGCCAGGGGTCTATTGGTAATCCCCCTTATGTATGCTGGGAGGCAGTTGAACAATCCTGGGCCCTGGACACTTATTGTGTTGTCTCTCGGTGTACTCGTGGCGGCCGTGCTTTTCATTGGGGGAATGTTGCATCTCCTGCCTAGTTTGTCGCTTTCACAGGGAGTGATTTTCCTGTGCAAGTTTGGTACTATTCCTTCTATAATTTTCCAAGTGTACATTATCATGTATCTCTCTCACCTGCGCTCCAGGGAATACGGATCAAGAGCCTTCAACTGTTCCCAGTAATTTAGGTGCCTTATCGTACTTATGTGTGCCGTGAAAGTTCTTTGTAAACTCTCCAGGTCAGCAATATGCACACTACATACATATATATACACACTACAACTACATGAAAGGGGAAGAGAAAGAAAGAAAAAAGATGAGGAAAAGGGGAGAGATTATTATTATAATCAAGGGGGAAGCGCTAAACATGTAGGATTATACAGCACCTGGGGGGATGTGGAAGGCATTCAGGCTTAATTCGGGGAACTGGAGCACAGATCCAATTCTCTAAATCAAGAGCCCCTCACCAACATCAAGTAGAGAGTAGAGAGAGAGAGAGAGAGAAATAGATGAAATAAAGAAAGCAGCCAAGGAAAACATGTGAAATGAAAAGCGTTGTACATCAGTGAATCTTCTGAAAACAATGTAGGTTACCATAGAACCCTTTTTGGAAAATTACATTTACCTAGATGTATCTCATTAGATACATACAATTAATGGTAACAAAGATAATTATTATTTATCAAAGTTACAGAGACAAGTAGGAATTTCTAGGACACCTAGGATGCAAAAAATGTCCCCCTTCTATACCTATCATCTATCTCTCCACAAGTTACTCTAAATCTATATTAATTGCAAATGAAATGTACATCACCAGGAATTCTGGTAAAATTTAATATAAATTTGTGGACTGTATATCAAAGTTAATAAATGATTACATATAGAAATTTATATAACAGAAGGAAAATTTATAATCATAACACTCACCAATTTGTCTGGAGGTTACTGTGTATCAAGTACAGAACCCCCCTCTAACTAAATTTATGATGATAATACTGGCCAGAATTACAAACATAATTTAGATAGCTTATCTGAGGTTCCTGGAGCTGTCTTGTACATCTGTTTAATGCTCAAGTTATTCAGGAATGCACATCCAACAATTTTGGCTCCTATTTGAGAGGTTTTAAGCCCAATATAAACCCTAGAGCAACGAAAATTATGCACATTACATTAGAGTGCCTGTAAGACATTCGAAAAACAATGGCATCTCCTTGCCCCCCAGCGCAGGCACAGAGCCTCCCAGTCGGCTCCTTTCTCTAAAATACACTTTTAATCAGGCTTATTTACACAGCATAATTTTGGGAAATTATTTTCTACACTCCGGCCGGGCGGAGGTCGTTGCTAAACGACTCAAATTACTTATTTGGCAATGGTGGAGGACCTAGGTACATATAGGATATGGCATCCACACGGCGACATATTACACAAGATTTAATCACCCTTTTTACACTTTGCCATCCTTGTGGAATCCAGAAAGTTTCCCTAATACAATTTAAGGTATCTTGTACCCCACCATGCATTACATTTTTATTGGCATTTAAAAGAATTAAATTTGTTAGATGATGGGTTTTGGGCAGTAAGATAAGGTGTTTAGCATAATCACCCAATTCAGCATTTTGTAACCTACCTCTGCACCTAATTACATTGTTCTCTAAATACAGCCCCAATTTCTCTATTATGGAACCTTTCACAATTTTTATTTCCATCATCAATTTAATCTCATTTTCATAGATTTCTTCCTGTACCCTCTTTATCCAATATTCAAGAGGATGTGAAAACTTACATGAGATATTCATCTTGTTTAGAAATTTAAACACCAACTTAGTTACATTGATTAGTTTGGGGAAAGAAGAATACCTATTTATATCATTGGTTAAGGGAGGACAAACTATTGGAACGGTGGTCACAGTAATTTCAACAGGAGCAATATACGATTTTGGACAGGCCAATTAGCTTTATTTACCAACCAGCTAGGTATTTTAAACCATGATACAGCATTTACAAATTTAGCATAAGATACACCTAGAGACAAGAAATCAGCTGGATTCTCCTCACCAGGTATATGATTAAATGTTAACATATGCTGACCCAAACTATTATACTTCTCTTGCATCTGATTAATTTCAGCAACTCTGTTTTGTTCATACACAATTTTACTGTTTCCATTACGAATCCATTGTAAGGATATCTCACTATCAGACCAAATTACAGTGTCGCTAACATTTATCTCCTGCAACTTATTTCTTATATAATTAGCTAATTTGACACCTACATAAATGGCTGTTAATTCCAACTGAGGTAAGGTACGTGATTTAATTGGAGACACTTTAGCCTTAGACATAAGAGAAATAACACTATTACATTGAAGGTAAGCAACTGCTCCATAAGCCAATTTTGAAGCATCACAAAAAATATGGAGTATATTTTTCCCATCTGGATTGACCACCTGGCTTGGGAACTCCAACATTGGAATTTTTTCATAATCACCAATTAATTCATCCCACCTGTTAATGAATTCCTCAGGCAGAGTTTCATCCCAAGCACATTTAAGCTTCCATGCTTCTTGTATTAATAATTTCCTTCTTATAAAAAGGGGTGACACTAAGCCTAGTGGATCAAAACATTTGGAAACTTCAGCAAGCTAAACTCTCTTAGTTAATTTATTTGGCATTAATTATTAGGTTTTCACATTAACAAATCTCTCTCAGTATCCCATGTTAATACAAATACATTACTACATTTTGGTACTTTATCTCCAGGGTAATCTTTACTTATTTTGTCCTTTACTTTGGACGAATTACTATTACATTCCCTCAGAGGCATATTTGCTCTTTGCATTATTTTATTTGAATCTCCATAAGTCATTAACAGCTCCTCTTCAGTTGACGTCACACCCAGGAAATTGTTCACATAAAATTGTTTGCTCATTACTTTACTCAATGGACTTCCCGTGCGTTTAAGGTGTGCATTTATCGTCGCTTGAAGTAGGAATGGACTGGATGTAACACCAAACAATACACTCCTAAAGCGAGGGCTAAGTGGGTCACTAGGATTCTCAAACCATAAGAAGCGGGTACAATCCCGGTCAGCTTCTTGTAAACCCACTCTTAGGAAAGCTTTACTTATGTCAGCCGTAAAGGCATAATTCTTCATCCTGAAATTTAATAAGATATCTCCTAATTTTTCGATCAACGACGGACCTGTCATCAAACAGTCATTTAAGCTAGGTACATTTTTGTTACTCCTGGCACTACAATTAAACACAATCCTCAGAGGAGTGGTCTTAGAATCCTTCTTCACTCCGTGATGTGGCAAATAGTGACCATAAATTTTGGCTTGCTCAGGAGGTACCTCTTCTATAAATTTATTAATTAATTGTTCAGTAATTATATTATAGGCAGTCAACAATTCTGGTGTCTTACTCAGTTCGTGGAGCTGAGCCTTTAATTGTTCATATGCCATTCTGTAATTAGTGGGCAATTCTGGATAGTTCAGTCTCCATGGAAGTCGTACCCAGTATTGTCCAGATTCAAATTTTACATCTCTCAGGTATTGTTCCTGAGTAAAGGAATCGTCTGGACTTTCTTTATTTACATTTATTTCAATGCTATCTAATTCCCACAATTTATGCACTGGCTCAACACCATCCTCTATGGAAGAATTATACTGGGGTACGATTTTATGAGTAAGACACAGTTATAGTATTTAAAGTTTCCTCTAGTCATGCATTATTATTACGAGGAATCCTACCATACATTACATGGCCTCCAGCAGTCTTCAAAAGGGTGACACCACATTTCTTTACCATACCCTTTACAAAGGAGGCATAATAGTCACTACCTATCAAAATATTTATTGGGCCAACAGAATCATCATTTACACCAGAAGGTGCTAAATTTACATCATGTGAAAGTCTTTCTGTAGCTTTACTAAGCCCGACTGTAGATATTATCTCTGGAAGTCTATCTACAATTACTGCATTAACACGTTTTTTCTCATTGCCCAACCTGACAGTTACATACACAGTGCCATACAATTGAGCCCTTTTTCTGAGAGAAAACCATACCATCAAGACATTTATGTTTTATGAAAGTATGCTGTGATCCCTTGGTCTAATAATGCAGCTACCTTTTTTGATTTATGCTTTTTATTATCAATTTTTACCTGTAACACAGGTAAGGATAATTCAGGAAACCCATCATTATTAACATTAGAAGCAATTTTTACATTAGCTACTGTTGTGTCAGGATTGTCAACATTATCATAATTATCAACATTATCATATAGACCCTTACACATGACTATATGGTGTCTTCCTTTCTGACATTAATAACAGTTGTTTAATTTGGCATGACAATCCTTTACATTGTGATTACCTAGACATCTGATACATCTGCCAAGTTCTTCCAATCTTTCAACTTTATCATTCCATGAATTGTATGCATTGCAATTCTTAGAAAAATGAGTACCCTTGCAGAAAAGACAATCTCTCTTTTCTTTGACTGGTTTCTTATTAACTGGGCTACTCTTAGGAGGGTACTTATTCTTCTTACCTTGTGGAGAATCATTATTTCTGATTCCTGCTACTTGATATGCACCTATGCAACTCTTTTTAGGAAATAAATTTTGATTATTAACATTGAGGTAGTCTTTCCCTTTTTGAAACTTGACAGATTCCTCAGAGTTATTATGTGTTGCATCATTAAAATGAGTTGGTTGGCTGGTCTGCAACTGAACAATTAATTCTTGTAGACCTAGTCTTATTGCCTCCAGACAAAGATAACCCTTGTGATACTTGTTTTAGAGCCATTCAAGTGTTTTACAGCTTAATTTATTTTGTACAATGGCACTCAATAACCAGTCTGATTCCTTCAGATTATATTTATTACTTAAAGTTTTGAGAGTGCTCTCCAGTTTAACTCTAAACTGCTGTAAACCTTTGTAAGAGTGATCTGGAGTTTTTAAATTAACAATGATATTCACTAGATCCAACCTACTTTGTTCTACATTACCATAAGTGACTTTCAACAAGTCAACTGCTTCTTTGTAAGAATCATCTACATTGGGAAAGGCTTGTATGAGTATGTGAGCATCTCTTCTTATCTGCACTTTGAAGTAAAATAATTTAGTTACACAGGCTAGGTCACTCCTATCATGCACAGCTGCTTTAAAAATTGGCCAAAACTCCTCCCAATTTTCTCCAGGATTAAATACAGGTAAACATAATTCTGGGAGTTTTGGCAAAGACATCTTATTTGTTGAAATAGATTGATTAACTGCCTGGTTTGCACATTTTAATTTATTCAAGGCCTGACTTTTACAAGAAAGAATCTTTTCCTCTAATTCATAATACTGGTTAATCATAAGATTTACTTCTGTCTCATCTACACAGTTTACTAACAAATCTCCTTCATATTTGTTGTAATATAATTTGTATGAATCATATCTATTCCCTAAAGCATCTAAATACAATTTTAAATCATGAGTATTCACAGTTTCTTGATTCATTACTTCCAAACACTTATTGTATGCCTTAGTCACATGACCTTTCCTAGCCTGCAATGATGATTTTTTTTTTGCTCTAACTTCCATGTGTTTGTCTTCTACATTAATTTCCTCATTTTCACCCATGATGCAATGTATTAAATTCAACTTAATTAATAACACTGATTATGTATTTAATTATGCACTTCATAAAGGTAAATATTACAACTTACCTTTGAATAAATCCTAGCTACACTTGAGCTTAGCAATTACATGTAAGAAAATTATAAAATAAACTTTAAATATACATTAGTAATGTTAGCTACACTTAAGCTTAGTAATTACACATGTAAGAAAATTATAATATAAATTTTAAATACACATTAATAATGTTAGCAAAACTTGAGCTTAGTAATTACACATGTAAGATAATTATAATATAAATTTTAAATACACATTAATATAAACCTTAGCCAGACTTGGCTTATCCTTGCCAGACTTGACTTAGCAAAATTAATTTTATACAAATACACTAATATAAATCTTTGCCAGACTTGACTGAGCAAAATTAATATTATACACATTAATATAATCCTAGCCAGGCTTGGCTTAGCAAAATTAATATTGTAATAATTATAATCCACTACACATTAAGTAAATTTGTGGACCTAACATCCACCTCTTTCTGTAATTTCACATGTAATTATTAACTAATTAATTCATTAATTAATGACTTCACTTATTACATCCGGTTCAAAGAAGGACCAATGGGCAACTAAATGTGGAAAATTACATTTACCTGGATGAATCTCATTAGATACATACAAGTAAATGGTAACAAAGATAATTATTATTTATTAAAATTACACAGACAAATAGGAATTTTTAGGAAACCTAGGTCGCAAAAAATGTCCCCCTTCGATACCTACCATCTATCTCTCCACAAGTTACTCTAAACCTATATTAATTGCAAATGAAATGTACATCACCAGGAATTCTGGTAAAATTTAATATAAATTTGTGGACTGTATATTAAAATTAATAGATGGTTACATATACACATTTATATAACAGAAGGAGAATTTATAATCATAACACTCACGAATTTGTCTGGAGATTACTGTGTATCATGTACAGGACCCCCCTCGAACTAAATTTATGATGATAATACTGGGCAGAATTACAAACATAATTTAGATAGCTTATCTGAGGTTCCTGGAGCTGTCTTGTACATCTGTTTAATGGTCAATTTATGCAGGAATGCACGTCCAACAATTTCGGCTCCTCTTTGAGAGGTTTTAAGCCCAATATAACCCCAAGAGCGACGAAAATTAAGCACATTACATTAGAGTGCCTGTAACACATTCAAAAAACAATGGCGTCTCCTTGCCCCCCAGTGCAGGCGCAGAGACTCCCTGTCGGCTCCATTCTCTAAAATACACTTTTAATCAGGCTTATTTACACAGCATAATTTTGGTAAATTATTTTCCACACCCTAGTAGGAAAATGGAACTCATCACGACGCCCATTTTGAAAACAGTTTTTCGTTGGATGCCAATATAAAGAATAGTTGTTTTCTGGATGCTTTTAAAAAAAAATGTGTGCATGTTGATAATGGCATATGTGATAATAATGGTCATAATGTTGCTCTAGTATATGTGTGTAGTTATTTGCTGCATTTTTTATGTTATGTTTGGTATACTGTAAAATTATTGATTCTGGAAATTTTCGTGCGAACTGACCCTTGTGAGCTGCTCACTTTCGCAATTGCTGTTGACACAGACACCCTGAGATACTCCTCCCAGGCTATCAATTGGTTCTTACAACATATTTCCAGTTACTACTGTTCTTGCAAGAAATTCCTAACTATACAGGAAGGAAGGATTAACTCACTTGGTGGTATGGAGTTCTGTTCCCTCACTCTCAGTACCTCTTTCAGAGGACTTATCTGGTGTTCGCGTGTCCTACTCAAACCCCACAGATCAACTACATTATTATTATTATAATCAAGGGGGAAGCGCTAAACCCGGAGGATTATACAGCGCCTGGGGGGGGGGATGTGGAAGGCATTCAGGCTTAATTCGGGGAACTGGAGCTCAGATCCAATTCCCTAAATCAAGAGCCCCTCACCAACATCAAGGAACCTTCCTTGAGGGGACAGATCAACTACAACCTCTGGGTTTGCCTGGATAGAGACGAATATTCACAGCACTTCGGGAAGCCTCTTAAGACTTTGTTGCCTCCTGACCAAGTGCAGTAACGCCTGTTCTCCGGGCTGTTTGATATGGTAACTCTTGTTGCAGTGGTGTCTGTACTCCTAGTAGAGAGCTGGCGAATCTCTGACTCCGTCTTCTTTTGAATTTTGGGTTGCCAGTTCTTTAGCTAATATTCACCTATAGTAAAGGCCTAATCCTACCTATGTTAAGGTCCTAGAACTACATTAATAATATCAACGGTTACTTCTCTAATTCTAATGCTAGTTACTACTGTATAAACCTACCTAAACCTTCCTTGAAGTATACATATATCACATAATATGTACAGTTGCTAACTCCACCAACTAAGTGCGTGTGAGGATGTGCTTGTACTGATTATTTACTGTTTCCCTGTGGAAGTTATAACGTCTCCCAATAAGTTTCCACACTGATGTTATGATTGTACTTGTCAATGAGATGTTTTTCTGTTGATAACGATGATTGTAGTTTTGGAGTTATAGAGTTGTGGTAATGTTGTTAATGATTCAAATACGAGAAATTTAAGGTGAGAAGATTTTTTTTTTTGTTCATGATAACAATGGAGATAAAATGTATGTTGTGTAGAGAATATTAACGATGTTAAGAGGATATACCAAAAATTGGACCCACAGTAGGTCACAGGACTATCTTTCCTTCGATGCCTACTCCATTGCCTACACAAAAAACTTGACCTGACATTAAATTAATAATTTCAGTATTAAAGATTAATACCAAAAATGGTAAACTGTACAATAGTACAGTTTACCATTTGGCTAGCTGGATACACAGAATATAATTATTGTACAATACACATAATACAATAGTGTTATTAGAAAAGAAATTTATATTACCACAATGCCTTCCTAACATATAGAAACCTGCACCTGGCCAGCGAGAAATCTAAATGAAAGGACAATGGCATACTTTCCAGTGTGAGTGATGGCAGTGTCCTTATTTTCCGCCATCCACATGTAATTTTGGAGGTTATGCAAATTTCCTGTCCCAATTCTTCAGCAGGGGACATTAACACAGGTTCCTAAAACAAATTCGGACCGAAACACCCAATTAAGGCCTCGATGACACCTGATTGCTGAACAATTTCGCCACAATCAGTGATCGCACATTAATTCACTATTGCGTCCTCCTTCACTGTATCACTCCATGGCAGCTGCACACTATCATTCACACAAAATCAGCATCACATTTTAATATGTAATTATATATATATATATATATATATATATAAATATATATATATATATATATATATATATATATATATATATATATATATATATATATATATATATATATATATATATATATATATATATATATATGTCGTGCCGAATATGTTAAACTGGTCAATTAGCAAGAACTCATTTAAAATTAAGTCCTTTATGAAATATTCTCTTATAAGTTAAAAGATTTATATTTTTCATTAATGTTAATGTAAAAAAATTTAATTTTGCACCAAAAGAATCTTAGAAAACTTACCTAACCTTATTATAACAAGAGCAATTTATCTTAGCCTAACCCAGCTAAATATATTTTAAATACGTTTACAATAATTTAATACTAAACAAACACAATCAAATATATTTTTCTCGTTAGGTTCAGAATGATTTTGGCGAAATTATTGCATATACAAATTTTCACTTGTCCTATATGGCAAGATGAACGTTGCTATTTAAGCCAAGATCGCAAGTTCTGCCTATTCGGCACGACATATATATATATATATATATATATATATATATATATATATATATATATATATATATATATATATATATATATATATATATTTATATGTATATGTCGTGCCGAATATGTAAAACTGGTCAATTAGGAAGGACTCATTTAAAATTAAGTCCTTTTTAAAATTTTCTCTTATATGTTTAAAGATACATTTTTTCATTAATGTTAATGTTAATGCCTTTTTTCTTCCTCCCCGAAAGTGATAGTTTGATTGCCGGCCACTTGTTAAGGCAGGGTCAGTCTAGCTCCCGCTATCCCTTCCCCTCCCTCATCCCCTCCCCCCCGAAAGGTGACGTGTGGGGCTCCGGTCAAACAGTAAATCACTCGACTCACAGCTCCCAGCACTACTCTTGGAATGACAGAGAGGGTCACCTGCCAACCAACGAGAAGAATAGAAGGAGACGGACTAACGTCCTGAGACGTCCCATGTTTAACCTATTTACCTGTTATGTAAGCCAACACAGGACCTAACCCCTCATCATAGCAGTGGTAATGAACCTGTTTTCCTGTCATCTGAAGTAATTATTCACGGCTACACTCTGAAGAACGAGCCGGTGGTGGTCACCAACACCTGCTACCCCCCCCCCACATCAGCAACGGCTACGATTTCAACAACATGCAGTGTCACCAACACCTGACACCACATTACCACGATATACCTATATTAGCATTGAGTTCAAATGTAATTTTTTTCATTTCATTTTTCATTTTTCTTTCAATTAGGATACCCATTCATGTTTTATTGCTTTACATTTTCCATTTCTAAATAATAAAGTGTTTATCATTGTCTGTTATTATTTCTTTTTCTATTCATTAATTTTCCTGAGGAGGAGCCAGCCTTGGTAATACTGACTGAAGTTGCTACAGGGCTGAGTAAGCCTTCACAAGTGGCGACCCTGCCAGGATCAACTCTACTGAATCAAGATTCAATTCCATCTCGAATCTACCATTGGAACTTCAATGCCGCATACCACAGACGGTTACCACCAGCCATGAGTAATCATTCTCTATGGTAGGACTACAGTACAGGTATTTAAAAGATTTGGTGATTGTCATAGTCTCAATTTGTTGTAAGTCAAGCCAGGCAGGATATAATATTTAATTCTGCCACTTTTTTTCCGAGCTTGAAACATTTTGGAGGATTAGACTCTAGAGACCCGAGATTTTCCAGTGACAATTTGTTTCATTGAGCTCTTTATTTTATCAAGGGAACTGTCATAGGACACTCTTGATTTATTCGTGAGAAGATTGGATGGTCAAGTGACCCCATTCTACTTACTGTTTGCTCGGAGCCAGCATAGAACCCTTCGTTTTCATTAATACATATTGTTTAATTGAAGCAGGGATCGAGCCCTCTGGTTTATTTACAGTTTGAGCGGAGCAGGAATTGAATCCTCAGTTTTCTTTGATACCCGTTTCATTTTTGCCCTGGTAGTTTAAGTTATTCTTGCAAGTATGGAGGAATACCAGTTTCGAATGAACGCTGGAAGTAAGTTAGGAATAAAAGGGAAAAATTTAGAATCTTTCATTAGTGCTAAGATCCAGGAAAGACTTGAAAGAGAGAGAGAATTGAGAGAGAAAAAAGACAGATAGAATGGGAAAGAGAAGAAGAAAAGGAGAAAGAGAGAATCGAAAGAGAAGAGAAAAAGGAGAAAGAGAACCTTGAGAGACAGGAGAAAAAGGAGAGAGAGAGAATTGAGAGAAAAATACAAGAAAGACAGTTAGAAAGAGAAAGAGAAGACAAAAAGGAGCGTGATAGACTTAATCGTGAAGAAAGAGCTAGAGAACGTGAGGAACAGGCTAAAATACGTGAGGAACAAGTTAAATTAAGATAACTTGAGGAAAGAGCAAAGGATAGAAAAGTTGAGGAAAAAGCTAGAGAACGTGAGGAAAAAGCTGGAGAACTTGAGTTAATAGAGAGAGAAAAGGATCGCGAGCTCGAAAAAGTTCGCCTTGAATTAGAGAATAAAAAGTTAACTCTTACACAAAAACAATTAGATGAAGGAGTAATTGAACATCATGTAGCTAGTGCACATATTCCAACACCTAATTTACCTCCCTTCACAGAGGGTGAAGACATTACCTCATACATCATCAGGTTTGAAAATACCGCTAACCTCTGTGAATGGCCTGCTGACACCTGGGCTACCAGGTTAGGAATGTTATTTTCTGGTACAGCCTTGAATATCTATGCAACTTTGTCGCAAGATATCCCATATAATTATAACCTACTGAAGAAGGCAATCCTTAAAGCATATCAAAGAACCACTAATTCTTACAGGAAAGATTTCAGGTACGCCACCTTACAGCCTGGCCAGAACTTTCAGCAGTTACAGGTAACACTTTTTCGTTTGTTCGACTTTTGGATAGAGAGTTCAGGAATTGATCACAGTTATGAATCTCTTAGAGTCTTCATGGTTGCTGACCAGTTCCTGACAGCTCTTCCCCACCAGATAAGAACATTCATTAGAGAACATAACCTGATTAAAGCTGAGGAAGTTGCTGAGGCTGCTGGCCTGTATGCTGAGGCTCACAATTCCTATAAAAGCCTAAAGGGATCGAACCCTAAGGACAAGGGTTCATCAGATCTTAAGAAATCAAAGGCTCTAGTTGAAAGTAAAATGACTTCTTTTATTCCTGTTTGTCATTTGTGTGGCGTTAAGGGACATAAACGTCCAGATTGTCCTTCTAAGAAGGTTCAAAAAGTTGGAAGATGTTTTAAAGTCTGGAATGACAAAGCACCCTTCTGTTCAGGAACAGTTAATGAACTTAATGTATCTACCATTTTACGAGACACTGGATGCACATGTATAGTCATTTCTGATAAGCTGTTCCCTAACCTTAAAGAAACTCATTCCTCTGCTATACTTTCAGACTACTTGGGCCGTACGGACACTTTTCCTACCATCCGTTGTTACATTAGGTCTAAATGGTTCAAAGGTTGGCCTGGAGACCTTTTCTAATTCCAGGGGACGTTTTTGGGGGGCTTGGGACCTTTTCCGGGGCCTGTGGACGTTTTCTGGGGCCTGAGGACCTTTTCTGGGGCCTGGGGAACTTTTCTGGGGCCTGGGGACCTTTTCTGGGGCCTGGGGACCTTTTTGTGGGTCTGTGGACTTTTTTTGGGGACTGGGAACCTTTTCTGCAGCCTTGGGACGTTTTCTTGGGCCTTGTGACGTTTTCTGGAGCATTGGGACCTTTTCTGGCAACTGGGGACCTTTTCTGGGGCCTGGGGACTTTTTCTGGGGTGTTATGACCTTTTCAGGAGTGTGGTGACCTTTTCTAGGGCCTGCTGACCTTTACTTGGGCCTCAGGTCCTTTTTGGGGGCCTGGGGACCTTTTCAAAAACCTGGGAACATTTTCTGTGACCTGGGCACCTTTTTTAGGGCTTAGGAACCTTTTCATGGGTATGGGGACCTTTTCGGGGGCCTTGGGACCTTTTTGGGACCTTGGGATCTCCTTGGGTGCTTGGGGATCTTTTCGGGGACTCTGGACTCGGGACTTTTTGATTGGCCTAGAGATTTTTTCTGGGGCCTAGGGGCCTTTTCAGGATCCTGGTAACCGTTTCTGGGGCCTGGTGACATTTTCTGGGGCCTGGGGACCTTTTCTAATTCCAGGGGACCTTTCTGGTGGCCTTTGGACCTTTTCTGAAGCCTGGCGACATTTTTGGGGGGCCTGGGGACATTTTTGGGGACCTTGGGAACTTTTTGGGGACCTGGGGACCTTGTCGGGGACCTTGTCGGGGACCTTGTCGGGGACCTTGGAACCTTTTTGGGAGCTTGGGAACCTTTTCAGGTGTGTGGGATCCTTTCCTGGGGTCTGGAGACCTTTTAGGGGGCCTGTTGAATTTTTCTGTGGCCAGGGGACCTTTTGTAAGGCTAGGGGACCTTTTCCGAGGCCAGGGGCTTTTTTGGAGGGCATGCGGACCTTTTCTGGGGCCTGGGGATCTTTTCTGGGGCCTGGGAAACTTTTCTGGGGCCTGGGGGACCCTTTCGGTGGCCTGGGGACGTTTTTCGGGGCCTCGGAACCTTTTCTGGGGCCTGGGGATGTTTTCTGGGGCTTCAGGACCTTTTCTTTGACCTTTGGACCTTTTCTGGGGCCTGGGGATCTTTTCTGGTGCCTGCTAACCTTTTTGGGAGCTAGGGTACCATTTTGAGGGCCTTTGGACCTTTTTGGGGGCTTGGAAACCTATTCTGGGGCCTTGGGACCTTTTCGGGGGCCTGTAGACCTTTTTTGGGACCTGGGGACCTTTTCTAATTCCAGGGGACCTTTTTGGGGGCTTGGGGACCTTTTCAGAGGCCTGGGGACCTTTTCTGGGGCCTGGGGGCATTTTCTGCAGCCTGGGGACCTTTTTGGGCCCTTGGGACATTTTTGGCGGCCTGGGGACCTTTTCCGGGAAATTGTGACTTTTTTGGCGGCCGAGGGACGTTTTTGCAGACCTTGGTACCTTTTTGAGGGCTGGGGACCTTTTCTGGGGCCTAGGAATCTTTTCAGGGGCCTGAGAACCTTTTCTGGGGTATAGGGACCTTTTTGGATGCCTGAGGACCTTTTGTGGGGCCTGGAGAACTTTTGGGGGGCATGGGGACTTTTTCAGGGGCCTGGGGACCTTTTCTGGGGCCTGCAAACCTTTCTGAGGACCTTGGGATCTTGTCGGGTGCTTGGGGACCTTTTCAGAGACTTTGGGTCCTTTCTGGGTGCTTGGGGACTTTTTCAGGGGCCTAGGGATTTTTTCTGGGGCCTAGGGACCTTTTCGGGGATAGGGACCTTTTTGGTGACCTTGGGATCTTTTCAGGGGCCTTTGTGACCATTCCGGGGACCTTGGGATCTTTTTAAGGGCCTGGGGATCTTTTCAGGGGCCTGAGGACCTTTTCTGGGGCCTGGAGACCTTTTCAGGGACCTGGGGACCTTTTGTGGGACCTGGGGACCTTTTCTGTGGCCTGGGGACCTTTTCTAATGCATAGGGACCTTTTGGGGGCCTGGTGACCTTCTCTGAAGCCTGGGGAACTTTTCATGGCCCTTGAGACCTTTTTGGTGGCCTGGGGACCTTTTGAGGTGCTTATGGACCTTTTTTGGGGCCTCGGTTTCTTTTTGGGTGCCTGGGGAACTTTTTTGGGGCCTGGGGATCATTTTGGTGGTCTGGGGACTTTTTCGCTGGCCTGGGGACCTTTTAGGGGGCCTGGAGACCTTTCCTTGGGCCTGGGGACCTTGGGACCTTTTTTGGGGGCTGGGGACCTTTTCTGAAGCATGGGGACATTTTCGAGGGCTTGGGAACCTTTTCTAGGCATAGGGACCTTTTTGGGGGCCTGGGAATCTTTT
The DNA here is from genome assembly GCF_038502225.1 of Cherax quadricarinatus. Classification (NCBI taxonomy): domain Eukaryota; kingdom Metazoa; phylum Arthropoda; class Malacostraca; order Decapoda; family Parastacidae; genus Cherax; species Cherax quadricarinatus. Next base: position 58,689,445 of record NC_091300.1, on the reverse strand, counting down.
TGGGTGCCATCGGAACTTTCCGGGGGCCTTGGGACCTTTTCAGGGATCTTCGGATCTTTTCGAGGGCCTGGGGACCTTTTCGAAGACCTTTGAACGTTTTGGGTGGCTTGAGGACCTTTTCAGTGGCCAGGGAACCTTTTCAAGGGTCTGGGAACCTTATATGTGGCCTGGGGACGTTTTTGGTGGCCTGTGGACCTTTTCAAGAGTCTGTGGACCTTTTCTGTGGCCAGAAGACCTTTTGTAAAGCCAGGTGAAATTTATTGGGGCAAAGGAGCCTTTTATGAGGCCAGGGGACCTTTTTGGTTGCATGGGGACCTTTTCTGGGGCCTAGGGATCTTTTCTGGAGGCTTGGGACCTTTCCTGGGGCCTGGTTACGTTTTCGGGGGCCTGGGACCTTTCTCAGGGCCTGGGAAGCTTTTCTGGGGCTGAGGACGTTTTCTGGGGCCTTGGGACGTTTTCTGTGGCGTTGGGACCTTTTCTGAGGTGTCGCAACCTTTTCTGAGGCCTGCTGACATTTTCTGTAGCCTTTGGTATTTTTCTGGGACCTGGGGACCTTTTTATTGCCTGGGGACCTTTTCTGGGGCCTGTTGACTTTTTCAGGATCCTGGTAACCTTTTCTGGGGCCTATGGACCTTTCAGGGGCCTTGGGAAGTTTTCTGGGGACTGGCGACCTTTTCTAATTCCAGGAGACCTTTTTGGGGGGCTTGGGACCTTTTCTGGGGCCTGTGGACGTTTTCTGGGGCCTGAGGACCTTTTCTGGGGCCTGGGGACCTTTTCTGGGGCCTGGGGACCTTTTCTGGGGCCTAGGGACCTTTTCGTGGGCCTGTGGACTTTTTTTGGGGACTGGGAACCTTTTCTGCAGCCTTGGGACGTTTTCTGGGGCTTGGGAACGTTTTCATGGGCATGGAGACCTTTTCGGGGGCCTTGGGACCTTTTTGGGACCTTGGGATCTCCTTGGGTGCTTGGGGATCTTTTCGGGGACTCTGGACCTTTCTAGGCGCCTTGGGACTTTTTGATTGGCCTGGAGATTTTTTCTGGGGCCTAGGGGCCTTTTCAGGATCCTGGTAACCGTTTCTGGGACCTGGGGACATTTTCTGGGGCCTGGGGACCTTTTCTAATTCCAGGGGACCTTTCTGGTGGCCTTGGGACCTTTTCTGAAGCCTGGTGACCTTTTTGGGGGCCTGGGGACATTTTCGGGGACCTTGGGAACTTTTTGGGGACCTGGGGACCTTGTCGGGGACCTTGGAACCTTTTTGGGAGCTTGGGAACCTTTTCAGGTGTGTGGGAACCTTTCCTGGGGTCTGGAAACCTTTTAGGGGGCCTTTTGAACTTTTCTGAGGCCAGGGGACCTTTTGTAAGGCTAGGGGACCTTTTCTGAGGCCAGGGGCTTTTTTGGAGGGCATGGGGACCTTTTCTGGGGACTGGGGACCTTTTCTAGGGCCTGCGAAACTTTTCTAGGGTCTGGGGGACCTTTTCGGTGGCCTGGGGACGTTTTTCGGGGCCTCAGAACCTTTTCTGGGGCCTGGGGATGTTTTTTGGGGCCTTAGGACCTTTTCTTTGACCTTTGGACCTTTTCTGGGGCCTGGGGATCTTTTCTGGTGCCTGCTAACCTTTTTGGGAGCCAGGGTACCATTTTGGGGTCCTTGGGACCTTTCTGGTGGCTTGGGAACATATTCTGGGGCCTTGGGACCTTTTTGGGGGCCTGTAGACCTTTTCTGGGACTTGGGGACCTTTTCTAATTCCAGGGGACCTTTTTGGGGGCATGGGGACCTTTTCTGAGGCCTGGGGACCTTTTCTGGGGCCTGGGGGCATTTTCTGCGGCCTCGGGACCTTTTCGGGGCCTTGGGACATTTTTGGCGGCCTGGGGACCTTTTCTGGGAAATTGTGACTTTTTTGGCGGTCGAGGGACCTTTTTGCAGACCTTGGCACCTTTTTGAGGGCTGGGGACCTTTTCTGGGGCCTAGGAATCTTTTCAGGGGCGTGAGAACCTTTTCTGGGGTATAGGGAACTTTTTGGATGCCTGAGGAGCTTTTGTGGGGCCTGGGGAACTTTTTGGGGACCTGGGGACTTTTCCAGGGGCCTGGGGACCTTTTCTGGGGCCTGGGAACCTTTCTGATGACCTTGGGATCTTGTCGGGTGCTTGGGGACCTTTTCGGAGACTTTGGGTCCTTTCTGGGTGCTTGGGGACTTTTTCAGGGGCCTAAGGATTTTTTCTGGGGCCTAGGGACCTTTTTGGGGATAGGGACTATTTCAGGGATCTTTGGATCTTTTCGAGGGCCTGGGGACCTTTTCGAGGACCTTTGAACCTTTTTGGGGGCTTGAGGACCTTTTCAGTGGCTTGGGAACCTTTTCAAGGGTCTGGGAACCTTTTCTGGGGCCTGGGGACCTTTTTGGTGGCCTGTGGACCTTTTCAAGGGTCTGTGGACCTTTTCTGTGGCCAGAGGACCTTTTGTAAAGCCAGGTGACCTTTATTGGGGCAAGGGGGCCTTTTATGAGGCCAGGGGACCTTTTTGGTTGCATGGGGACCTTTTCTGGGGCCTAGGGATGTTTTCTGGAAGCTGGGGACCTTTCCTGGGGCGTGGTTACCTTTTCGGGGGGCCTGGGACCTTTGTCAGGGCCTGGGAAGCTTTTCTGGGGCCTGAGGACGTTTTCTGGGGCCTTGGGACGTTTTCTGTGGCGTTGGGACCTTTTCTGAGGTGTTGCAACCTTTTCTGAGGCCTGCTGACATTTTCTGTAGCCTTTGGCATTTTTCTGGGATCTGGGGACCTTTTTACGGCCTGGGGACGTTTTCTGGGGACTGTTGACTTTTTCAGGATCCTGGTAACCTTTTCTGGGGCCTATGGACCTTTTCAGGGGCCTGGGGAAGTTTTCTTGGGCCTGGAGACCTTTTCTAATTCCAGGGGACGTTTTTGGGGGCTTGGGACCTTTTCCGGGGCCTGTGGACGTTTTCTGGGGCCTGAGGACCTTTTCTGGGGCCTGGGGACCTTTTCTGGGGCCTTGGGACCTTTTCTGGGGCCTGGGGACCTTTTTGTGGGTCTGTGGACTTTTTTGGGGGACTGGGAACCTTTTCTGCAGCCTTGGGACGTTTTCTTGGGCCTTGTGACGTTTTCTGGAGCCTTGGGACCTTTTCTGGCAACTGAAGACCTTTTCTGGGGCCTGGGGACTTTTTCTGGGGTGTTATGACCTTTTCAGGGGCGTGGTGACCTTTTCTAGGGAGTGTTGACCTTTTCTTGGGCCTCAGGTCCTTTTTGGGGGCCTGGGGACCTTTTCAAAGACCTGGGAACTTTTTCTGTGACCTGGGCACCTTTTTTAGGGCTTGGGAACCTTTTCATGGGCATGGGGACCTTTTCGGGGGCCTTGGGACCTTTTTGGGACCTTGGGATCTCCTCGGGTGCTTGGGGATCTTTTCGGGGACACTGGACCTTTCTAGGCGCCTCGGGACTTTTTGATGGGCCTGGAGATTTTTTCTGGGGCCTAGGGGCCTTTTCAGGATCCTGGTAACCGTTTCTGGGGCCTGGTGACATTTTCTGGGGCCTGGGGACATTTTCTAATTCCAGGGGACCTTTCTGGTGGCCTTGGGACCTTTTCTGAAGCCTGGCGACCTTTTGGGGAGCCTGGGGACATTTTTGGCACCTTGGGAACCTTTTGGGGACCTGGGGACCTTGTCGGGGACCTTGTCGGGGACCTTGGAACCTTTTTGGGAGCTTGGGAACCTTTTCAGGTGTGTGGGATCCTTTCCTGGGGTCTGGAGACCTTTTAGGGGGCCTGTTGAACTTTTCTGTGGCCAGGGGACCTTTTGTAAGGCTAGGGGACCTTTTCCGAGGCCAAGGGCTTTTTTTGGAGGGCATGGGGACCTTTTCTGGGGCCTGGGGACCTTTTCTGGGGCCTGGGAAACTTTTCTGGGGCCTGGGGGACCCTTTCGTTGGCCTGGGGACGTTTTTCGGGGCCTTGGAACCTTTTCTGGGGCCTGGGGATGTTTTCTGGGGCCTTAGGACCTTTTCTTTGACCTTTGGACCTTTTCTGGGGCCTGGGGATCTTTTCTGGTGCCTGCTAACCTTTTTGGGAGCCAGGGTACCATTTTGGGGGCCTTGGGACCTTTTTGGGGGCTTGGGAACCTATTCTGGGGCCTTGGGATCTTTTTGGGGCCTGTAGACCTTTTTTAGGACCAGGGGACCTTTTCTAATTCCAGGGGACCTTTTTGGGGGCTTGGGGACCTTTTCAGAGGCCTGGGGACCTTTTCTGGGGCCTGGGGGCATTTTCTGTGGCCTGGGGACCTTTTTGGGGCCTTGGGACATTTTTGGTGGCCTTGGGACATTTTCCGGGAAATTGTGACTTTTTTGGCTGCCGAGGGACGTTTTTGCAGACCTTGGCACCTTTTTGAGGGCTGGGGACCTTTTCTGGGGCCTAGGAATCTTTTCAGGGGCCTGAAAACCTTTTCTGGGGTATAGGGACCTTTTTGGATGCCTGAGGACCTTTTGTGGGGCCTGGGGAACTTTTTGGGGGCCTGGGGACTTTTTTAGGGGCCTGGGGACCTTTTCTGGGGCCTGCAAACCTTTCTGAGGACCTTGGGATCTTGTCGGGTACTTGGTGACCTTTTTGGAGACTTTGGGTCCTTTCTGGGTGCTTGGGGACTTTTTCCGGGGCCTAGGGATTTTTTCTGGGGCCTAGGGACCTTTTCGGGGATAGGGACCTTTTTGGTGACATTGGGATCTTTTCAGGGGCCTTTTGGACCATTCTGGGGACCTTGGGATCTTTTTAAGGGCCTGGGGATCTTTTCAGGGGCCTGAGGACCTTTTCTGGGGCCTGGAGACCTTTTCAGGGACCTGGGGACCTTTTGTGGGACCTGGGGACCTTCTCTGTGGCCTGGGGACCTTTTCTAATGCATAGGGACCTTTTGGGGGCCTGGGGACCTTCTCTGAAGCCTGGGGATCTTTTCATGGCCCTTGAGACCTTTTTGGTGGCCTGGGGACCTTTTGAGGTGCTTATGGACCTTTTTTGGGCCTGGGGTTCTTTTTGGGTGCCTGGGGAACTTATTTGGGGCCTGGGGATCATTTTGGTGGTCTTGGGACTTTTTCGCTGGCCTGGGAACCTTTTAGGGGGCCTGGAGACCTTTCCTTGGGCCTGGGGACCTTGGGACCTTTTTTGGGGGTTTGGGACCTTTTCTGAAGCATGGGGACATTTTCGAGGGCTTGGGAACCTTTTCTAGGCATAGGGACCTTTTTGGGGGCCTGGGAATCTTTTAGGGTGCCATCGGACCTTTCTGGGGGCCTTGGGACCTTTTCAGGGATCTTCGGATCTTTTCGAGGGCCTGGGGACCTTTTCGAGGACCTTTGAACCTTTTGGGTGGCTTGAGGACCTTTTCAGTGGCCTGGGAACCTTTTCAAGGGTCTGGGAACCTTTTCTGGAGCCTGGTGACGTTTTTGGTGGCCTATGGACCTTTTCAAGGGTCTATGGACCTTTTCTGTGGCCAGAAGACCTTTTGTAAAGCCAGGTGATATTTATTGGGGCAAAGGGGCCTTTTATGAGGCCAGGGGACCTTTTTGGTTGCATGGGGACCTTTTCTGGGGCCTAGGGATCTTTTCTGGAGGCTTGGGACCTTTCCTTGGGCCTGGTTACCTTTTCGGGGGGCCTGGGACCTTTCTCAGGGCCTGGGAAGCTTTTCTGGGGCCTGAGGACGTTTTCTGGGGCCTTGGGACGTTTTCTGTGGCGTTGGGACCTTTTCTGAGGTGTCGCAACCTTTTCTGAGGCCTGCTGACATTTTCTGTAGCCTTTGGTATTTTTCTGGGACCTGGGGACCTTTTTATTGCCTGGGGACCTGTTCTGGGGCCTGTTGACTTTTTCAGGATCCTGGTAACCTTTTCTGGGGCCTATGGACCTTTTCAGGGGCCTTGGGAAGTTTTCTGGGGCCTGGCGACCTTTTCTAATTCTAGGGGACCTTTTAGGGGGCTTGGGACCTTTTCTGGGGCCTGTGGACCTTTTCTGGGGCCTGGGGACCTTTTCGAGGGCCTGTGGACTTTTTTTTGGGACTGGGAACCTTTTCTGCAGCCTTGGGACGTTTTCTGGGGCCTTGTGACGTTTTCTGGAGCCTTGGGACCTTTTCTGGCAACTGGGGACCTTTTCTGGGGCCTGGGGACTTTTTCTGGGGTGTTATGACCTTTTCAGAGACGTGGTGACCTTTTCTAGGGCCTGCTGACCTTTTCTTGGGCCTCAGATCCTTTTTGGGGGCCTTGGGACCTTTTCAAAGACCTGGGAACATTTTCTGTGACCTGGGCACCTTTTTTAGGGCTTGGGAACGTTTTCATGGGCATGGAGACCTTTTCGGGGGCCTTGGGACCTTTTTGGGACCTTGGGATCTCCTCGGGTGCTTGGGGATCTTTTCGGGGACTCTGGACCTTTCTAGGCACCTTGGGACTTTTTGATTGGCCTGGAGATTTTTTCTGGGGCCTAAGGGCCTTTTCAGGATCCTGGTAACCATTTCTGGGGCCTGGGGACATTTTCTGGGGCCTGGGGACCTTTTCTAATTCCAGGGGACCTTTCTGGTGGCCTTGGGACCTTTTCTGAAACCTGGCGACCTTTTTGGGGGCCTGGGGACATTTTTGGGGACCTTGGGAACTTTTTAAGGACCTGGGGACCTTGTCGGGGACCTTGTCGGGGACCTAGGAACCTTTTTGGGAGCTTGGGAACATTTTCAGGTGTATATGATCCTTTCCTGGGGTCTGGAGACCTTTTAGGATGCCTGTTGAACTTTTCTGTGGGAAGGGGACCTTTTGTAAGGCTAGGGGACCTTTTCTGAGGCCAGGGGCTTTTTTTGGAGGGCATAGGGACCTTTTCTGGGGACTGAGGACCTTTTCTGGGGCCTGGGAAACTTTTCTGGGGTCTGGGGGACCTTTTCAGTGGCCTGAGGACGTTTATCGGGGCCTCAGAACATTTTCTGGGGCCCGGGGATGTTTTTTGGGGCCTTAGAACCTTTTCTTTGACCTTTGGACCTTTTCTGGGGCCTGGGGATCTTTTCTGGTGCCTGCTAATATTTTTGGGAGCCAAGGTAAAATTTTGGGGGCCTTGGGACCTCTTTGGGGACTTGGGAACCTATTCTGGGGCCTTGGGACCTTTTTGGGGGCCTGTAGACCTTTTCTGGGACCAGGGGACCTTTTCTAATTCCAGGGGACCTTTTTGGGAGCTTGGGGACCTTTTCTGCGGCCTGGGGACCTTTTCGGGGCCTTGGGACATTTTTGGCGGCCTGGGGACCTTTTCCGGGAAATTGTGACTTTTTTGGCGGCCGAGGGACCTTTTTGCAGACCTTGGCACCTTTTTGAGGGCTGGGGACCTTTTCTGGGGCCTAGGAATCTTTTCAGGGGCCTGAGAACCTTTTCTGGGGTATAGGGAACTTTTTGGATGCCAGTGGACCTTTTGTGGGGCCTGGGGAACTTTTTGGGGGCCTGGGGACTTTTCCAGGGGCCTGGGGACCTTTTCTGGGGCCTGGGAACCTTTCTGAGGACCTTGGGATCTTGTCGGGTGCTTGGGGACCTTTTTGGAGACTTTGGGTCCTTTCTGGGTGCTTGGGGACTTTTTCAGGGGCCTAGGGATTTTTTCTGGGGCCTAGGGACCTTTTCGGGGATAGGGACATTTTTGGCGACCTTGGGATCTTTTCAGGGGCCTTTGGGACCATTCCAGGGACCTTGGGATCTTTTTAAGGGCCTAGGGATCTTTTCAGGGGCCTGAGGACATTTTCTGGGGCTTGGAGACTTTTTAAAGGACCTGGGGACCTTTTGTGGGACCTGGGGACCTTTTCTGTGGCCTGGGGACCTTTTCTAATGCATAGGGAGCTTTTGGGGGCCTGGGGACCTTCTCTGAAGCCTTGGGACCTTTTCACGGCCCTTGAGACCTTTTTGGTGGCTTGGGGACCTTTTGAGGTGCTTATGGACCTTTTTTGGGGCCTTGGGTTCTTTTTGGGTGCCTGGGGAACTTTTTTGGGGCCTGGGGATCGTTTTGGTGGTCTGGGGACTTTTTTGCTGGCCTGGGGACCTTTTAGGGGGCCTGGAGACCTTTCCTTGGGCCTGGGGACCTTGGGACCTTTTTTGGGGCCTGGGGACCTTTTCTGAAGCATGGGGACATTTTAGAGGGCTTGGAAACGTTTTCTAGGCATAGGGACCTTTTTGGGGGCCTAGGAATCTTTTTGGGTGCCATCGGACCTTTCCGGGGGCCTTAGGACTATTTCAGGGATCTTCGGATCTTCTCGAGGGCCTGGGGACCTTTTCGAGGACCTTTGAACCTTTTTGGGGGCTTGAGGACCTTTTCAGTGGCCTGGGAACCTTTTCAAGGGTCTGGGAACCTTTTCTGGGGCCTGGGGACCTTTTTGGTGGCCTGTGGACCTTTTCTGTGGCCAAAGGACCTTTTGTAAAGCCAGGTGACCTTTATTGGGGCAAGGGAGCCTTTTTTGAGGCCAGGGGACCTTTTTCGTTGCATGGGGACCTTTTCTGGGGCCTAAGGATCTTTTCTGGAGGCTGGGGACCTTTCCTGGGGCCTGGTTACCTTTTCGGGGGGCCTGGGACCTTTCTCAGGGCCTGGGAAGCTTTTCTGGGGCCTGAGGACGTTTTCTGGGGCCTTGGGACATTTTCTGTGGCGTTGGGACCTTTTCTGAGGTGGTGTAACCATTTCTGAGGCCTGCTGACATTTTCTGTAACCTGTGGTATTTTTCTGGGACCTGGGGAGCTTCTTATGGCCTGTGGACCTTTTCTGGGACCTGTTGACTTTTTCAGGATCCTGGTAACCTTTTCTGGGGCCTATGGACCTTTTCAGGGGCCTGGGGAAGTTTTCTGGGGCCTGGAGACTTTTTCTAATTCCAGGGGACATTTTTGGCGGGCTTGGGACCTTTTCTGGGGCCTGTGGACGTTTTCTGGGGCCTGAGGACCTTTTCTGGGGCCTGGGGACCTTTTCTGGGGCCTGGGGACCTTTTCTGGGGATCTGGGACCTTTTTGTGGGCCTGTGGACTTTTTTTGGGGACTGGGAACCTTTTCTGCAGCCTTGGGATGTTTTCTGGGGCCTTGTGATGTTTTCTGGAGCCTTGGGACCTTTTCTGGCAACTGGGGACCTTTTCTGGGGTCAGGGGACTTTTTCTGGGGTGTTATGACCTTTTCAGGGGCGTGGTGACGTTTCCTAGGGCCTGCTGACCTTTTCTTTGGCCTCAGGTCCTTTTTGGGGGCCAGGGGACCTTTTCAAAGACTTGGGAACTTTTTCTGTGACCTGGGCACCTTTTTTATGGCTTGGAAACCTTTTCATGGGCATGGGGACCTTTTGCGGGGCCTTGGGACGTTTTCGGGACCTTGGGATCTCCTTGGGTGCTTGGGGATCTTTTCGGGGACTCTGGACCTTTCTAGGCACCTCGGGACTTTTTGATTGGCCTGGAGATTTTTTCTGGGGCCTAGGGGCCTTTTCAGGATAATGATAACCTTTCCTGGGGCCTGGGGACCTTTGTGGGGGCCTGGGGACCTTTTCTGGGACCTAGGGGACCTTTTCTAATTCCAGGGGACCTTTTTGGGGGTTGGGGAAATTTTCTGAGGCCTGGGGACCTTTTCTGTGGCCTGGGGACCTTTTCGGGGCCATGGGACATTTTTGGCGGCCTGGGGACCTTTTCCGGGAAATTGTGACTTTTTTGGCGGCCGAGGGACTTTTTTGCAGACCTTGGGACCTTTTTGAGGGCTGGGGACCTTTTCTGGGGCCTAGAAATCATTTCAGGGGCATGAGAACCTTTTCTGGGGTATTGGGACCTTTTTGGATGCATGAAGACCTTTTGTGGGGCCTAGGGAACTTTATGGGGGCCTGGGGACATTTTCAGGTGCCTGGGGACCTTTTCTGGGGCCTGGGAACCTTTCTGAGGACCTTGGGATCTTGTCAGGTGCTTGAGGACCTTTTCAGAGACTTTGGTACCTTTCTGGGTGCTTGGGGACTTTTTCAGGGGCCTAGGGATTTTTTCTGGGGCCTAGGGACCTTTTTGGGGATAGGGACCTTTTTGGTGACCTTGAGATCTTATCAGGGGCCTTTGGGACCATTCTGGGGACCTTTGGATCTTTTTAAGGGCCTGTGGATCTTTACAGGGGCCTGAGGACCTTTTCTGGGGCCTGGAGACCTTTTCAGGGACCTGGGGACCTTTTGTGGAACCTGGGGACCTTTTCTGTGGGCTGGGGACTTTTTCTAATGCATAGGGACCTTTTGGGGGCCTGGGGACCTTCTCTGAAGCCTGAGGACCTTTTCATGGCCCTTGAGACCTTTTTGGTGGCTTGGAAACATTTTGAGGTGCTTATAGACCTTTTTTGGGGCCTGGGGAACTTTTTTGGGGCCTGGGGATCGTTTTGGTGGTCTTGGGACTTTTCACTGGCCTGGGGACCTTTCCTTGGGCCTGGGGACCTTGGGACCTTTTGTGGGGCCTGAGGACCTTTTCTGATGCACGGGGATATTTTCGAGGGCTTGGGAACCTTTTCTAGGCATGGGGACCTTTTTGGGGGCCTAGGAATCTTTTTGGGTGCCATTGGACCTTTCCAGGGGCCTTGGGACCTTTTCAGGGATCTTCGGATCTTTTTGAGGGCCTGGGGACCTTTTTGAGGACCTTCAAACCTTTTTGGGGGCTTGGGGACCTTTTCAGTAGCCTGGGGACCTTTTCAAGGGTCTGGGAACCTTTTCTGGGACCTGGGGACCTTTTGTAAAGCCAGGTGACCTTTATTGGGGCCAGGGGGCCTTTTATAAGGCCAGGGGACCTTTCTGGTTGCATAGGGACCTTTTCTGGAGCCTAGGGATCTTTTCTGGAGGCTGGGGACCTTTCCTGGGGCCTGGTTACCTTTTCAAGGGGTCAGGGACCTTTCTCAGGGCCTTAGAAGCTTTTCTGGGGCCTGAGGACCTTTTCTGGGGCCTTGGGACGTTTTCTGTGGTGTTGCGACCTTTTCTGAGGTGTCGCAACCTTTTCTGAGGCCTGCTGACATTTTCAGTAGCCTGTGGTATTTTTCTGGGAACTGGGGAGCTTTTTACGGCCTGTGGACCTTTTCTGGGGCCTGTTGACTTTTCCAGGATCCTGGTAACCTTTTCTGGGGCCTTTGGACCTTTTCAGGGGCCTGAGGAAGTTTTCTGGGACCTGGAGAAGTTTTCTAATTCCAGGGGACCTTTTTGGGGGGCTTGGGACCTTTTCCAGGGCCTGTGGACGTTTTCTGGGGCCTGAGGACCTTTTCTGGGGCCTGGGCACCTTTTCTGGGGCCTGGGGACCTTTTCTGGGGCCTGGGGACCTTTTCATAGGCCTGTGGACTTTTTTCGGGGACTGGGAACCTTTTCTGCTGCCTTGGGACGTTTTCTGGGGCCTTGTGACGTTTTCTGGAGCCTTGGGACCTTTTCTGGCAACTGGGGACCTTTTCTGGGGCCTGGGGACTTTTTCTGGGGTGTTATGACCTTTTCAGGGGCGTGGTGACCTTTTCTAGGGCCTGCTTACCTTTTCTTGGGCCTCAGGTCCTTTTTGGGGGCCTGGGGACCTTTTCAAAGACCTGGGAACTTTTTCTGTGACCTGGGCACCTTTTTTAGGGCTTGGGAACCTTTTCATGGGCATGGAGACCTTTTCGGGGGCCTTGGGACCTTTTTGGGACCTTGGGATCTCCTCGGGTGCTTGGGGATCTTTTCGGGGACTCTGGACCTTAGTAGGCGCCTCGGGACTTTTTGATTGGCCAGGAGATTTTTTCTGGGGCTTAGGGGCCTTTTCAGGATCCTGGTAACTGTTTCTGGGGCCTGGGGACATTTTCTGGGGCCTGGGGACCTTTTGTAATTCCAGGGGACCTTTCTGGTGGCCTTGGGACCTTTTCTGAACCCTGGCGAGCTTTTTGGGGGCCTGGGGACATTTTCAAGGACCTTGGGAAATTTTTGGGGACCTTCGGACCTTGTCGGAGACCTTGTCGGGGACCTTGGAACCTTTTTTGGAGCTTGGGAACCTTTTCAGGTGTGTGGGATCCTTTCCTGGGGTCTGGAGACCTTTTAGGAGGCCTGTTGAACTTTTCTGTGTCCAGGGGACCTTTTGTAAGGCTAGGGGACCTTTTCCGAGGCCAGGGGCTTTTTTTGGAGGGCATGGGGACCTTTTCTGGGGCCTGGGGACCTTTTCTGGGGCCTGTGAAACTTTTCTGGGGCCTGGGGGACCTTTTCGGTGGCCTGGGGACGTTTTTCAAGGCCTCGGAACCTTTTCTGGGGCCAGGGGATATTTTCTGGGGCCTTAGGACCTTTTCTTTGACATTTGGACCTTTTCTGGGGCCTGGACATCTTTTCTGGTGCCTGCTAACCTTTTTGGGAGCCAGGATACCATTTTGGGGGCCTTGGGACCTTTTTGGGGGCTTGGGAACCTTTTCTGGGGCCTTGGGACCTTTTCGGGGGCCTGTAGACCTTTTCTGGGACCTGGGGACCTTTTCTAATTCCAAGGGATCTTTTTGGGGGCTTGGGGACCTTTTCAGAGGCCTGGGGACCTTTTCTGGGGCCTGGGGGCATTTTCTGCGGCCTGGGGACCTTTTCGGGGCCTTGAGACATTTTTGGCAGCCTGGGGACCTTTTCCGGGAAATTGTGACTTTTTTGGCGGCCGAGGGACCTTTTTGCAGACCTTGGCATCATTTTGAGGGTTGGGACCTTTTCTGGGGCCTAGGAATCTTTTCAAGGGCCTGAGAACCTTTTCTGGGGTATAAGGATCTTTTTGGATGCCTGAGGACCTTTTGTGGGACCTGGGGAACTTTTTAGAGGCCTGGGTACTTTTTCAAAGGCCTGGGGACCTTTTCTGGGGCCTTGGAACCTTCCTGAGGACCTTGGGATCTTGTCGGGTGCTTGGGGACCTTTTTGGAGACTTTTGGTCCTTTCTGGGTGCTTGGGGACTTTTTCAGGGGCCTAGGGATTTTTTCTGGGGCCTAGGGACCTTTTCGGGGATAGGGACCTTTTTGGTGACCTTGGGATCTTTTCAGGGGCCTTTGGGACCATTCCAGGGACCTTGGGATCTTTTTAAGGGCCTCAGGATCTTTTCAGTGGCCTGAGGACCTTTTCTGGGGCCTGGAGACCTTTTCAGGGACGTGGGGACCTTTTGTGGGACCTGGAGACCTTTTCTGTGGCCAGGGGACCTTTTCTAATGCATAGGGACCTTTTGGGGGCCTGGGGACCTTCTCTGAAGCCTGGGGACCTTTTCATGGCCCTTTAGACCTTTTTGGTGGCCTGGGGACCTTTTGGGGTGCTTATGGACCTTTTTTGGGGCCTGGGGTTCTTTTTGGGTGCCTAGGGAACTTTTTTGGGGCCTGGGGATCGTTTTGGTGGTCTGGGGACTTTTTCGCTGGCCTGGGGACCTTTTAGGGGGCCTGGAGACCTTTCCTTGGGCCTGGGGACCTTTTCTGAAGCATGGGGACATTTTAGAGGGCTTGGGAACCTTTTCTAGGCATAGGGACCTTTCTAAGGGCCTGGGAATCTTTTTGGGTGCCATCAGACCTTTCTGGGGGCCTTGGGACCTTTTCAGGGATCTTTGGAACTTTTCGAGGGCCTGGGGACCTTTTCGAGGACCTTTGAACCTTTTTGGGGGCTTGAGGACCTTTTCAGTGGCCTGGGAACCTTTTCAAGGGTCTCAGAACCTTTTCTGGGGCCTGGGGACCTTTTTGGTGGCCTATGGACCTTTTCAAGGGTCTGTGGACCTTTTCTGTGGCCAGAGGACCTTTTGTAAAGCCAGGTGACCTTTATTGGGGCAAGGGGGCCTTTTATGAGGCCAGGGGACCTTTTTGGATGCATGGGAACCTTTTCTGGGGCCTAGGGATCTTTTCTGGAGGCTGGGGACCTTTCCTGGGGCCTGGTTACCTTTTTGGGGGGTCTGGGACCTTTCTCAGGGCCTGGGAAGCTTTTCTGGGGCCTGAGGACGTTTTCTGGGGCCTTGGGACATTTTCTGTGGCGTTGGGACCTTTTCTGAGGTGTCGCAACCTTTTCTGAGGCCTGGTGACATTTTCTGTAGCCTTTGGTATTTTTCTGGGACCTGGGGACCTTTTTATGGCCTGGGGACCTTTTCTGGGGCCTGTTGACCTTTTCAGGAACCTGGTAACCTTTTCTGGGGACTGTGGACCTTTTCAGGGGCCTGGGGAAGTTTTCTGGGGCCTGGAGACCTTTTCTAATTCCAGGGGACCTTTTTGGGGGGCTTGCGACATTTTCTGGGGCCTGTGGACATTTTCTGGGGCCTGAGGACCTTTTCTGGGTCCTGGGGACCTTTTCTGGGGCCTGAGGATCTTTTCTGGGGTCTGGGGACCTTTTCGTGGGCCTGTGGATTTTTTTTGGGACTGGGAACCTTTTCTGCAGCCTTGAAACATTTTCTGGGGCCTTGTGACGTTTTCTTGAGCCTTGGGACCTTTTCTGGCAACTGGGGACCTTTTCTGGGCCTCAGGTCCTTTTTGGGGGCCTGGGGACCTTTTCAAGGACCTGGGAACTTTTTCTGTGACCTGGGCACCTTTTTTAGGGCTTGGGAACCTTTTCGTGGGCATGGGGACCTTTTCGGGGGCCTTGGGACCTTTTTGGGACCTTGGGATCTCCTCGGGTGCTTGGGGATCTTTTCGGGGACTCTGGACCTTTCTAGGCACCTCAGGACTTTTTGATTGGCCTGGAGATTTTTTCTGGAGCCTAGGGGTCTTTTCAGGATCCTGGTAACCGTTTCTGGGGCCTGGGGACTTTTTCTGGGGCCTGGAGACGTTTTCTAATTACAGGGGACCTTTCTGGTGGCCTTGGGACCTTTTCTGAAGCCTGGCGACCTTTTTGGGGGCCTGCGGACATTTTTGGGGACCTTGGGAACTTTTTGGGGACCTGGAGACCTTGTCGGGGACCTTGTCAGGGACCTTGGAACCTTTTTGGGAGCTTGGGAACCTTTTCAGGTATATGGGATCCTTTCCTGGGGTCTGGAGACCTTTTAGGGGGCCTGTTGAACTTTTCTGTGGCCAGGGGACCTTTTGTAAGGCCAGGGGACCTTTTCCGAGGCCAGGGGCTTTTTTGGAGGGCATGGGGACCTTTTCTGGGGCCTGGGGACTTTTTCTGGGGCCTGGGAAACTTTTCTGGGGCCTGTCGGACCTTTTCGGTGGCCTGGGGACGTTTTTCGGGGCCTCGGAACCTTTTCTGGGGCCTGGGGATGTTTTCTGGGGCCTTAGGACCTTTTCTTTGACCTTTGGAACTTTTCTGGGGCCTGGGGATCTTTTCTGGTGCCTGCTAACCTTTTTGGGAGCCAGGGTACCATTTTGGGGGCCTTGGGACCTTTCTGGGGGCTTGGGAACCTATTCTGGGTCCTTGGGACCTTTACGGGGGCCTGTAGACCTTTTCTGGGACCTGGAACCTTTTCTAATGCCAGGGAACCTTTTTGGGGGCTTGGGGACTTTTTCTGAGGCCTGGGGACATTTTCTGGGGCCTGGTGGCATTTTCTGCGGCCTGTAGACCTTTTCTGCGACCTGGGGACCTTTTCTTATTCAAAGGGACCTTTTTGGTGGCTTGGGGACCTTTTCTGAGGATTGGGGACCTTTTCTGGGTCCTGGGGGCATTTTCTGCGGCCTGGGGACCTTTTTGGGGCCTTGGGACTTTTTTGGCGGCCGAGGGACCTTTTTGCAGACCTTGGCACCTTTTTGAGGGCTGGGGACCTTTTCTGGGCCCTAGGAATTTTTTCAGGGGCCTGAGAACCTTTTCTGGGGCATGGGGACCTTTTTGGATGCCTTAGGACCTTTTGTGGGGCCTGGGGAACTTTTTGGGGGCCTGGGACTTTTTCAGGGGCCTGGGGACCTTTTCTGGGGCCTAGGGACCTTTTTAGGGATAAGGACCGTTTTGGTGACATTGGGATCTTTTCAGGGGCCTTTGGGACCATTGCGGGGACCTTAGGATCTTTTTAAGGGCCTGGGGATCTTTTCAGGGGCATGAGGACCTTTTCTGGGGCCTGGAGACCTTTTCAGGGACCTGGGGACCTTTTGAGGGACCTGGGGACCTTTCCTGTGGCCTGGGGACCTTTTCCAATGCATAGGGACCTTTTGGGGGCCTGGGGACCTTCTCTGAAGCCTGGGGACCTTTTCATGGCTCTTGAGACCATTTTGGTGGCCTGGGGACCTTTTGAGGTGCTTATTGACCTTTCTTGGGGCCTGGGGTTCTTTTTGGGTGCCTAGGGAACTTTTTTGGGGCCTGGGGATCGTTTTGGTGGTCTGGGGACTTTTTCGCTAGCCTGGGGACCTTTCAGGGGGCCTGGAGACCTTTCCTTTGGCCTGTGGACCTTGGGACCTTTTTTGGGGCCTGGGGACCTTTTCCGAAGCATGGGGACATTTTCGAGGGTTTGGGAACCTTTTCTAGGCATAGGGACCTTTTTGGGGGTCTAGGAATCTTTTTGGGTGCCATTGGACCTTTCCAGGGGCCTTGGGACCTTTTCACGGATCTTCAGATCTTTTCGAGGGCCTGGGGACCTTTTCGAGGACCTTTGAACCTTTTTGGGGGCTTGAGGACCTTTTCAGTGGCCTGGGAACCTTTCAAGGGTCTGGGAACCTTTTCTGGGGCCTGGGAACATTTTTGGTGGCCTGTGGACCTTTTCAAGGGTCTGTGGACCTTTTCTGTGGCAAGAGGACCTTTTGTAAAGCCAGGTGACCTTTATTGGGGCAAGGGGGCCTTTTATGAGGCCAGGGGAGATTTTTGGTTGCATAGGGACCTTTTCTGGGGCCTAGGGATCTTTTCTGGAGGCTGGGGACCTTTCCTGGGGCCTGGTTACCTTTTCGGGGGCCTGGGACCTTTCTCAGGGCCTGGGAAGCTTTTCTGGGGCTTGAGGATGTTTTCTGGGGCCTTGGGACGTTTTCTGTGGCGTTGGGACCTTTTCTGAGGTGTCGCAACCTTTTCTGAGGCCTGCTGACATTTTCTGTAGCCTTTGGTATTTTCCTTTGACCTGGGGACCTTTTTTCGGCCTAGGGACCTTTTCTGGGGCCTGTTGACTTTTTCAGGATCCTGGTAACCTTTTCTGGGGCCTATGGACCTTTTCAGGGGCCTGGGGAAGTTTTCTGGGGCATGGAGACCTTTTCTTATTCCAGGGGTCCTTTTTGGGGGGGCTTGGGACCTTTTCTGAGGCCTGTGGATGTTTTCTGAGGCCTGAGGACCTTTTCTGGGGCCTGGGGACATTTTCTGGGGCCTGGGGACCTTTTCGTGGGCCTGTAGACTTTTTTGGGGGACTGGGAACCTTTTGTGCAGCCTTGGGACGTTTTCTGGGGCCTTGTGACGTTTTCTGGAGCCTTGGGACCTTTTCTGGCAACTGGGGACCTTTTCTGGGGCCTGGGGACTTTTTCTGGGGTGTTATGACCTTTTCAGGGGCGTGGTGACCTTTTCTTTTGCCTCAGGTCTTTTTTTGGGGCCTGGGGACCTTTTCAAAGACCTGGGAACTTTTTCTGTGACATGGGCACCTTTTTTTAGGGCTTGGGAACATTTTCATGGGCATGGGGACCTTTTCGGGGGCCTTGGGACCTTTTTGGGACCTTGGGATCTCCTCGGGTGCTTGGGTTCTTTTCGGGGACTCTGGACCTTTCTAGGCGCCTCGGAACTTTTTGATTGGCCTAGAGATTTTTTCTGGGGCCTAGGGGCCTTTTCAGGATCCTGGTAACCGTTTCTGGGGCCTGGGGACATTTTCTGGGGCGTGGGGACCTTTTCTCATTCCAGGGGACCTTTCTGGTGGCCTTGGGACCTTTTCTGAAGCCTGGCGACCTTTTTGGGGGCCTGGGGACATTTTCGGGATCCTTGGGAACTTTTTGGGGACCTGGGGACCTTGTCGGGGACTTTGTCGGGGACCTTGGAATCTTTTTGGGAGCTTGAGAACCTTTTCAGGTGTGTGTGATCCTTTCCTGGGGTCTGGAGACCTTTTAGGGGACCTGTTGAACTTTTCTGTGGCCATGGGACCTTTTGTAAGGGTAGGGGACCTTTTCCGAGGCCAGTGGCTTTTTTGGAGGGCATGGGGACCTTTTCTGGTGCCTGGGGACCTTTTCTGGGGCCTGGGAAACATTTCTGGGGCCTGGGGGACCTTTTCGGTGGCCTGGGGACGCTTTTCGGAGCCTCGGAACCTTTTCTGGGGCCTGGGGATGTTTTCTGGGGCTTTAGGGCCTTTTTTTTGACCTATGGACCTTTTCTGGGGCCTGGGGATCTTTTCTGGTGCCTGCTAACCTTTTTGGGAGCAAGGGTACCATTTTGGGGGCCTTGGGACCTTTTTGGGGGCTTGGGAACCTTTTCTTGGGCCTTGGGACCTTTTCGGGGGCCTGTAGACCTTTTCTGGGACCTGGGGACCTTTTCTAATTCCAGGAGACCTTTTTGGAGGCTTTGGGACCCTTTCTGAGGCCTGGGGACCTTTTCTGTGGCCTGGGGGCATTTTCTGCAGTCTGGGGACATTTTTGGGGCCTTGGGACATTTTTGGCAACCTGGGGACCTTTTCCAGGAAATTGTGACTTTTTTGGCGGCCGAGGGACCTTTTTGGATGCCTGAGGACCTTTTCTGGTGCCTGGGGAACTTTTGGGGGGCCTGGGGACTTTCTCAGGGGCCTGGGGACCTTTTCAGGGGCCTGGGAACCTTTCTGAGGACCTTGGGATCTTGTCGGGTGCTTGGGGACCTTTTCGGAGACTTTGGGTCCTTTCTGGGTGCTTGGGGACTTTTTCAGGGGCCTTGGGATGTTTTCTGGGGCCTAGGGACCTTTTCGGGGATAGGGACCTTTTTGGTGACCTTGGGATCTTTTCAGGGGCCTTTGGGACCATTCCGGAGACCTTTGGATCTTTTTAAGGGCATGGGGATCTTTTCAGGGGCCTGAGGACCTTTTCTGGGGGCTTGGAACCTATTCTGGGGCCTTGGGACCTTTTCGGGGGTCTGTAGACCTTTTCTGGGACCTGGGGACCTTTTCTAATTCCAGGGGACCTTTTTGGGGCTTGGGGACCTTTTCTGAGGCCTGGGGACCTTTTCTGGGGCCTGGGGGCATTTTCTGCGGCCTGGGGACCTTTTCGGGGCCTTGGGACATTTTTGGCGACCTGGGGACCTTTTCTGGGAAATTGTGACTTTTTTGGCGGCCGAGGGACCTTTTTGCAGACCTTGGCACCTTTTTGAGGGCTGGGGACCTTTTCTGGGGCCTAGGAATCTTTTCAGGGGCCTGAGAACCTTTTCTGGGGTAAGGGGACCTTTTTGGATGCCTGACGACCTTTTGTGGGGCCTGGGGAACTTTTTGGGGGCCTGGGGACTTTTTCAGGGGCCTAGGGAACTTTTCTGGGGCCTGGGAACCTTTCTGAGGACCTTGGGATCTTGTCGGGTGCTTGTGGACCTTTTCGGAGACTTTGGGTCCTTTCTGGGTGCTTGGGGACTTTTTCAGGGGCCTAGGGATTTTTTCTGGGGCTTAGGTACCTTGTCGGGGATAGGGACCTTTTTGGTGACCTTGGGATCTTTTCAGGGGCCTTTGGGACCATTCCGGGGACCTTGGGATCTTTTTAAGGGCCTGGGGATCTTTTCAGGGGCCTGAGGACCTTTTCTGGGGCCTGGAGACCTTTTCAGGGACCTGGGGACCTTTTGTGGGACCTGGGGACCTTTTCTGTGGCCTGGGGACCTTTTCTAATGCATAGGGACCTTTTGGGGGCCTGGGGACCTTCTCTGAAGCCTGGGGACCTTTTCATGGCCCTTAAGACCTTTTTGTAGCCTGGGGACCTTATGAGGTGCTTATGGACCTTTTTTGGGGCCTGGGGTTCTTTTTGGGTGCCTGGGGAACTTTTTTGGGGCGTGGGGATCGTTTTGGTGGTCTGGGGACTTTTTCGCTGGCCTGGGGACCTTTTAGGGGGCCTGGAGACCTTTCCTTGGGCCTGGGGACCTTGGGAACTTTTTTGGGGCCTGGGGACATTTTCTGAAGCATGGGGACATTTTCGAGGGCTTGGGAACCTTTTCTAGGCATAGGGACCTTTTTGGGGGCCTAGGAAAGTTTTTGGGAGCCATCGGACCTTTCCGGGGGCATGGGACCTTTTCTGGCAACTGGGGACCTTTTCTGGGGCCTGAGGACGTTTTCTGGGGTGTTATGACCATTTCAGGGATCTTTAGATCTTTTCTAGGGCCTGCTGACCTTTTCTTGGGCCTCAGGTCCTTTTTGGGGGCCTGGGGACCTTTTCAAAGACCTGGGAACTTTTTCTGTGACCTGGGCACCTTTTTTAGGGCTTGGGAACCTTTTCATTTGCATGGGGACCTTTTCGGGGCCCTTTGGACCTTTTTGGGACCTTGGGATCTCCTCGTGTGCTTGGAGATCTTTTCAGGGACTCTGGACCTTTCTAGGCGCCTCGGGACTTTTTGATTGGCCTGGAGATTTTTTCAGGGGCCTAGGGGCCTTTTCAGGATCCTGGTAACCGTTCCTGGGGCCTGGGGACATTTTCTGGGGCCTGGGGACCTTTTCTAATTCCAGGGGACCTTTCTGGAGGCCTTGGAACCTTTTCTGAAGCCTGGCGACCTTTTTGGGGGCCTGGGGACATTTTCGGGGACCTTGGGAACTTTTTGGGGACCTGGGGACCTCGTCGGGGACCTTGTCGGCGACCTTGGAACCTTTTTGGGAGCTTGGGAACCTTTTCAGGTGTGTGGGATCCTTTCCTGGGTTCTGGAGACCTTTTAGGGGGCCTGTTGAACTTTTCTGTGGCCAGGGGACCTTTTGTAAGGCTAGGAGACCTTTTCTGAAGCTAGGGTCTTTTTTTGGAGGGCATGGGGACCTTTTCTGGGGCCTGGGGACTTTTTCTGGGGCCTGGGAAACTTTTCTGTTGCCTGGGGGACCTTTTCGGTGGCCTGGGGACGTTTTTCGGGGCCTCGGAACCTTTTCTGGGGCCTGGGGATGTTTTCTGGGGCCTTAGGACCTTTTCTTTGACCTTTGGACCTTTTCGGGGGCCTGGGGATCTTTTCTGGTGCCTGCTAACCTTTTCGGGAGCCAGGGTACCATTTTGGGGGCCTTGGGACCTTTTTGGGAGCTTGGGAACCTATTCTGGGGCCTTGGGACCTTTTTGAGGGCCTGTAGACATTTTCTGGGACCTGCGGACCTTTTCTAATTCCAGGGTAACTTTTTGGGGGCTTGGGGACCTTTTCTGAGGCCTGGGGACCTTTTCTGGGGCCTTTGGGCATTTTCTGCAGCCTGGGGACCTTTTTGGGGCCTTGGGACATTTTTGGAGGCCTGGGGACCTTTTCCGGGAAATTGTCACTTTTTTGGCGCCGAGGGACCTTTTTGCAGACCTTGGCACCTTTCTGAGGGCTGGGGACCTTTTCTGGGGCCTAGGAATCTTTTCAGGGGCCTGAGAATCTTTTCTGGGGTATAGGGACCTTTTTGGATGCCTGAGGACCTTTTGTGGGGCCTGGGGAACTTTTGAGGGGCCTGGGGACTTTCTCAGGGGCCTGGGGACCTTTTCTGGGGCCTGGCAACCTTTCTGAGGACCTTGGGATCTTGTTGGGTGCTTGGGGACCTTTTCGGAGACTTTGGGTCCTTTCTGGGTGCTTGGGGAATTTTTCAGGGGCCTTGGGATTTTTTCTGGGCCTAGGGACCTTTTCGGGGATAGGGACCTTTTTGGTGACCTTGGGATCTTTTCAGGGGCCTTTGGGACCATTCCGAGGATCTTGGGATCTTTTTAAGGGTCTCAGGATCTTTTCAGGGGCATGAGGACCTTTTCTGGGGCCTGGAGACTTTTTCAGGGACCTGGGGACCTTTTGTGGGACCTGGGGACCTTTTCTGTGGCCTGGGGACCTTTTCTAATGCATAGGGACCTTTTGGGGGCCTGGGGACCTTCTCTGAAGCCTGGGGACCTTTTCATGGCCCTTGAGACCTTTTTGGTAGCCTGGGGACCTTTTGAGGAGCATATGGACCTTTTTTGGGACCTGGGGTTCTTTTTGGGTGCCTGGGGAACTTTTTGGGGGCCTGGGGATCGTTTTGATGGTCTGGGGACTTTTTTGCTGGCCTGGGGACCTTTCAGGGGCCCTGGAGACCTTTCCTTGGGCCTGGGGACCTTGGCACATTTTTTGGGGCCTGGGGACCTTTTCTGAAGCATGGGGACATTTTCGAGGGCTTGGGAACCTTTTCAAGGCATAGGGACCTTTTTGGGGGCCTAAGAATCTTTTTGGGAGCCATCGGACCTTTCCGGGGGCCTTGGGACCTTTTCAGGGATCATTGGATCTTTTCGAGGGCCTGGGGACCTTTTCGAGGACCTTTGAACCTTTTTGGGGGCTTGAGGACCTTTTCAGTGGCCTGGGAACCTTTTCAAGGGTCTGGGAACCTTTTCTGGGGCCTGGGTCCTTTTTTGTGGCCTGTTGACCTTTTCAAATGTCTGTGGACCTTTTCTGTGGCCAGAGGACCTTTTGTAAAGCCAGGTGACCTTTATTGGGGCAAGGGGGCCTTTTATAAGGCCATGGGACCTTTTTCGTTGCATAGGAACCTTTTCTGGGGCCTAGGGATCTTTTCTGGAGGCTGGGGACCTTTCCTGGGGCCTGGTTACCTTTTCAGTGGGCCTGGGACCTTTCTCAGGGCCTGGGAAGCTTTTCTGGGGCCTTGGCACGTTTTCTGTGGCGTTGGGACCTTTTCTGAGGTGTCGCAACCTTTTCTGAGGCCTGCTGACATTTTCTGTAGCCTTTGGTATTTTTCTGGGACCTGGGGACCTTTTTACGGCCTTGGGACCTTTTCTGGGGCCTGTTGACTTTTTCAGGATCCTGGTAACCTTTTCTGGGGCCTATGGACCTTTTCAGGAGCCTGGGGAAGTTTTCTCGGGCCTGGAGACCTTTTCTAATTCCAGGGGACCTTTTTGGGGGGCTTGGGACCTTTTCTGGGGCCTGTGGACGTTTTCTGGGGCCTGAGGACCTTTTCTAGGGCCTGGGGACCTTTTCTGGGGCCTGGGGACCTTTTCTGGGGCCTGGGGACCTTTTTGTGGGCCTGTGGACTTTTTTGGGGGACTGGGAACCTTTTCTGCAGCCTTGGGACGTTTTCTGGGGCCTTGTGACGTTTTCTGGAGCCTTGGGACCTTTTCTGGCAACTGGGGACCTTTTCTGGGGCCTGGCGACTTTTTCTGGGATGTTATGACCTTTTCAGGGGTGTGGTGACCTTTTCTAGGGCCTGCTGACCTTTTCTTGGGCCTCAGGTCCTTTTTGGGGGCCTGGTGACCTTTTCAAAGACATGGGAACTTTTTCTGTGACCTGGGCACCTTTTTTAGGGCTTCGGAACCTTTTCATGGGCATGGGGACCTTTTCAGGGGCCTTGGGACCTTTTTGGGACCTTGGGATCTCCTCGGGTGCTTGGGGAACTTTTCGGGGACTCTGGACCTTTCTAGGCGCCTCGGTACTTTTTGAATGGCCTGGAGATTTTTTCTGGGGCCTAGGGGCCTTTTTAGGATCCTGGTAACCGTTTCTGGGGCCTGGGGACATTTTCTGGGGCCTGGGGACCTTTTCTAATTCCAGGGGACCTTTCTGGTGGCCTTGGGACCTTTTCGGAAGCCTGGCGACCTTTTTGGGGGCCTGGGAACATTTTCGGGGACCTTGGGAACTTTTTGGGGACCTGGGGACCTTGTCTGGGACCTTGTCGGGGACCTTGGAACCTTTTTGGGAGCTTGGGAACCTTTTCAGGTGTGTTGGATCCTTTCCTGGGGTCTGGAGACCTTTTAGGGGGCCTGTTGAACTTTACTGTGTCCAGGGGACCTCTTGTAAGGCTAGGGGACCTTTTCCGAGGCCAGCGGCTTTTTTTGGAGGGCATGGGGACCTTTTCTAGGGCCTGGGGACCTTTTCTGGGGCCAGGGAAGCTTTTCTGGGGCGTGTGGGACCTTTTCGGTGGCCTGGGGACGTTTTTTGGGGCCTCGGAACCTTTTCTGGTGCCTGGAGACCTTTTTGGGGGGATGGTGACCTTTACGAGGGCCTGAGGACCTTTACAGGGGCCTGGGGACCTTTTTGGAGACCTGTGAACCTTTTTGGGGGCCCATGGACATTTTCTGCAGCCTGGGGACTTTTTCAAGGACCTTCTGACCTTTTGGCGGCCTGGGAACCTATTTGGGGAAAATGTGACCTTTTCCGGGCTCTGGCGACTTTTTCGGTGGCCTGGGAACCTTTTTTGGGGCCTAGGGACCTTTTTGGATGCCTGAGGAACTTTTGTGGTGCCTGTGGACCTTTTTGGGCGCCTGGGGACCTTTTCAAAGGCCTGAGGACCTTTTCTGGGGCCTGGGGACCTTTCTAGGGGCCTGAGCACCTTTTGTGGGGCCTGAGGACGTTTTTCGGGGCCTGCGGACGTTTTCTAGAGCCTGGGGACCATTTCTGGGCCTGCCGACCTTTTATGAGGCCTATGGACCTTTTTGGGTACCTGAGAACCTTTTCAGGGGCCTGGGGACCTTCTCAGGGGCATGCAGACCTTTTCTGGGTCCTGGGAACTTTTTCTGGGGCCTGGGGACCTTTCTGGGTGCCTGGGGACTTTTTCTGGGGCTGGGGACCTTTTCTAGGGCCTGGGGACCTTTTGTGCAGCCTTTGGACCTTTTCTGGGGATTGGATACCTTTTCTGGGACATGGGGATCTTTTTGGAAGCTTGGGGACCATTTTGGGGACTTGGTTCCTTTGTGGGGCCCTGGGGAATATTTCAGCTGCCTAGGGACCATTTTTAGGGCCTGGAGACCTTTTGGGGGCCTGGTGACCTTTTTGCGGCCTGGTGACCTTTTTGCGGCCTTAGGATCTTTTCGGGGGGCTGGGGACCTTTTCGGGGGCCTGGGGACCTTTTAGGAGGCATGAGGACCTTTTAGGGGGCATAGGGACCTTTTGGGGGCAATTGGGACCTTTTTGGCAGCCAAGGGACCTTTTATGGGGCCTGTGAATCTTTTCATTGGCTTGGGAACCTTTTCTGGGGCCTGGGGGCCTTTTCGAATGCATAAGGAAATTTTGTAGGGCCTGGGGACCTTTTTGGGGGCATGGGGAACTTTTCAGTGGCCTGGGGACCTTTTCTGGGGCCTGGGGACCTTTTTGGGTGCCTGAGCTTCTTTTGTGGGGCCTGGGGTCCTTTTTAAGGGCCTGGGGACATTTTCTAGGGCCTGGGAACCTTTTATGAGGCATGGGGAACTTTTTGGGTGCC
This sequence comes from Cherax quadricarinatus, assembly GCF_038502225.1. Lineage (NCBI taxonomy): Eukaryota > Metazoa > Arthropoda > Malacostraca > Decapoda > Parastacidae > Cherax > Cherax quadricarinatus. Next base: position 58,664,367 of record NC_091300.1, on the reverse strand, counting down.
TGAGGACCTTTTCAGGGTCCTGGGAACCTTTTCAGGTGCATGCAGTCCTTTTCTGGTTCCTGGGAACTTTTCTGGGGCCTGGGGACCTTTCTGGGGGCCTGGGGACATTTTCTGAGGCTGATGACCTTTTCTGGGGACTGGGGACCTTTTTTGTTGCCTGGGGACCTTTTCTGATGCCTGGCGACCTTTTCGGAAGCCTGGGGACCTTTTTGGGGACCTTGGGATCTTTTCGGGGGTCTGGGGACCTTTTCTGTGGCCTGGGGACCTTTTCTAATGGTAGGGTAGCTTTTTGGGGGCCTGGGGGCCTTTTCTTATGGCCTGTGGACCATTTCTGGGGCTTGGGGACCTTTTCTAAGCCCAGCGTACCTTTTCGGGGGCCTGGGGCCATTTTTCGGAGCCTTGGAACCTTTTCTTGCACCTGAGGACATTTTTTGGGGCCTTGGGACGTTTACTGAGGCCTTTCAGACCTTTTCTTGGACATGGGGACCGTTTCTGAGGACTGGGGACCCTTTCTGTGGTGTTGGGACTTTTCCTGGGGCGTCTCGACATTTTCTAGGGCCTGCTGATATTTTCTGGAGCCTGTGGTATTTTTCTGGGACCTAGGGACCTTTTCTGGGGCCTGGGGACCTTTTTGTTGCCTGGGGACCTTTTCTGTGGCCTGGGGACCGATTCAGGTTCCTCGTAACCTTTCCTGAGGCCTACGGACCTTTTTTGGAGGCCTTGGGACCTTTTTTGGGGCCTGGAGACCTTTTCTAATTCCAGGGGACCTTTTTGGGGCCTGGGGACATTTTCTGGGGCCTGGGGACCTTTTCGGTGGCCTGTGGGCTTTTTTTGCAGACAGGTAACCTTTTCTGGGACCTGGAGACCTTTCTGGATCTGGGCACCTTTTCTGGGGCCTGGGGACCTCTTCTGCAGCCTGGGGACCTTTTTGGGGGCCTGGGGACCTTTTTGGGGAAATTGGGAACTTTTTGGTGGTATGGGGACCTTTTCTAGGACCTCTGGACCTTTTCGGGGCCATGGGATTTTTTTGGGTGCTTGGGGACCATTTCGAAGAACTTGGGACCTTTCTGGGAGTCTAGGGACTTTTGGGGTCTGGAGATTTTTTCTGGTGCCTTGAGACCTTTTTGGGGGGATGGTGACATTTTCGGTGGACTGCAGACCTTTATGGGAGCCTGGGGACCTTTTCAGGGACCTGTGGATTTTTTGGGCGGTCCGTGGACATTTTCTGCTGCCTGGGAACCTTTTAGAGAACCTTGGGACCTTTTGGGGGCCTGGGAACCTTTACAGGGAAATTGTGACCTTTTTGGGGCCCTGGCGACCTTTTCAGGGGCCTGGGAATCTTTTTTGGGGCCTGGGGACCTTCTTGTGGCCTGAGCGTCTTTTGTGGGGCCTGGGGACCTTTTTGGGGGCCTGGGGACTTTTTCTAAGGCCTGGAGACCTTTTCAGGGCCTAGGGACCTTTTCTTAAGCCTGTGGACCTTTTTGGGTGCCTCAGTAGCTTTTCAGGAGCCTAGGGAACTTTTCAGGGGCATGCAGACCTTTTCTGGGTCCGGGGAACTTTTACTGCAGCCTGGGGACTTTTTTGTGGGCCCAGGGACCTTTTTGGGTAAATTGGGACCTTTTTGGTAGCAGGGGGACCTTTTCGAGGACCTGTAGACCTTTTCAGGGCCTTGGGTCTTTTTGGTGGCATAAGGACCTTTTTGGGTGCTTGGGGACCTTTTCTTGGCCTTTGGGCCTTTGTCGGACCCTGGGAAATATTTTAGGGGCCTGAGGACCTTTTTTAGGGCCTGGAGAACTTTTGGGGGCCTGGGGACCTTTTCGGGGCCTAGGCATCTTTTCGGGTACCTAGGGACCTTTTTGGAGGCCTTTGGACCTTTTAATAGACATCAGGACATTTTAGGGGGCCTGCAGACTTTTTTGGGGCCCTTGGGACCTTTTTGGTGGCCTGGGGACCTTTTTCAGGGCCAGGGAATCTTTTCAGGGGCCTGGGGACCTTTTCTGTGGCCTGGGGACTTTTTCTAAGGCCATGGTACCTTTTCAGGGGCCTTGGGGCTTTTTCTGGGGCCTGGGGACCTTTTCTGGGGCTTGGGACCTTGTCTAAAGACAGCAGACCTTTTTGGGGGCCTTGGGACTTTTTTTGGAGCCTTGGAACCTTCTCTGGGGCCTGAGGACATTTTCTGGGGCCTTGGGACGTCTTCTGGGGCCTTGGGACCTTTTCTTGGACAGGGGGACCTTTTCTGAGAACTGGGGACCTTTTCTGAGGCGTTGGAACTTTTTCTGGGGTATCGCAACCTTTTCTGGGGCCTGCTGATATTTTCTGGAGCCTTTGATCCTTTTCTGGGACCTGTGGATCTTATCTGGGGCCTGGGGACCTTTTTGTGGCCTTGGGACCTTTTCTGGGGTCTGGGGACCTTTCCAGGTTCCTGGTAACTTTTCCTGGGGCCTAGGGACCTTTTCGGGTTCCTGGGGACCTTTTTTGGGGCCTGGAGACCTTTTTTAATTCCAGGGGACCTTTTATGGTTCCTGGGACCTTTCCTTGAGCCTGGGGACCATTTTGGGACCTTGGTACTTTTTTGGGGGCCTGGGGACCTTTTCTGGGACCTGGGGACCTTTTCTGGGGCCTGGGGACCTTTTCTGGGGCCTGGGAACTTTTTGGTAGCCTATGGGCTTTTTTCGGGGACAGGGAACCTTTTCTGGGGCTTGGGGACCTTTTCTGGGTTTGGGCACCTTTTCTGGGGCCTGGGGACCTTTTCTGCAGCCTAGGGACCTTTTTGGGGGCCTGTGACCTTTTTGGGGAAATTGGGACCTTTTCAGTGGTATGGGGACCTTTTCTAGGACCTCTGGACCTTTTCGGGGCCTTGGGATATTTTCGGGTGCTTGGGAACCATTTCGAAGAACTTGGGACCTTTCTATGAGTCTCGGGACTTTTTCGGGGTCTCGAGATTTTTTCTGGTGCCTGGAGACCTTTTTGGGGGGATGGTGACCTTTTCGAGGGCCTGAGGACATTTACAGGGGCCTGGGGACCTTTATGGGGAAAATGTGACCTTTTCTGGGCTCTGGCGACTTTTTCAGGGGCCTGGGAACCTTTTTTGGGGCCTAGGGACCTTTTCAAAGGCCTGAGGATCTTTTCTGGGGCCTGGGGACCTTTCCAGGGGCCTGAGCACCTTTTGTGGGGCCTGAGGACGTTTTTCGGGGCCTGCGGACTTTTTCTAGAGCCTAGGGACCATTTCTGGGCCTGCTGACCTTTCATGAGGCCTATGGACCTTTTTGGGTACCTGAGAACCTTTTCAGGGGCCTAGGGACCTTCTCAGGGGCATGCAGACCTTTTCTGGGTCCTGGGAACTTTTTCTGGGGCCTGGGGACCTTTCTGGGTGCCTGGGGACTTTTCCTGGGGCTGGGGATCTTTTCTAGGGCCTGGGGACCTTTTCTGAAGCCTTCGGACCTTTTCTGGGGATTGGATACCTTTTCTGGGGCATGGGGACCTTTTTGGAAGCTTGGGGACCATTTTGGGGACTTGGGTCCTTTGTGGGGGCCTTGGGAATATTTCAGCTGCCTAGGGACCATTTATAAGGCCTGGAGACCTTTTGGGGGCCTGGTGACCTTTTTGCGGCCTCAAGTTCTTATCGGGGGCCTCGGGACCTTTTCGTGGGCCTGGGGACCTTTTAGGAGGCATGAGGACCTTTTAGGGGCATAGGGACCTTTAGGGGACAATTGGGACCTTTTTGGCAGCCAAGGGACCTTTTACGGGGCCTGGGAATCTTTTCAGGGGCTTGGGAACCTTTTCTTGGGCCTCGGGACCTTTCTGGTTGCCTGGGGACATTTTCTGGGGCTGAGGACTTTTTCTGGTGCCTAGGGACATTTTTTGCTGACTGGGGACCTTTTCTGATGCCTAGCGACCTTTTCGGGGGCCTAGGGACGTTTTTGAGGACCTTGGGATCTTTTTGGAGGCCTGGGGACCTTTTCTGTGGCCTGGGGACCTTTTTCTAAGGTCATTGTACATTTTCTGGGGCCTGGGGGCCTTTTCTGGGGCCTGAGGACCTTTTCGGGGGCCTGGGGACCTTTTTGGGGAAATTGGGACCTTTTCAGTGGCATGGGGACCATTTCTAGGACCTCTGGACCTTTTCGGGGCCTTGGGATATTTTTGGGTGCTTGGTAACCATTTTGAAGATCATGGGACCTTTCTGGGAGTCTGGGGGATTTTTCGGAGTCTGGGGGATTTTTCGGAGTCTGGAGATTTTTTCAGGTGTCTAGAGACATTTTTGGGGGATAGTGACCTTTTCAGGGGCCTAGGGACCTTTATGGGAGACTGGGGACCTTTTTGGCGAACGGTGGACCATTTCAGGGGCCCATGCACATTTTCTGCAGTCTGGGGACCTTTTCAAGGACCTTGGGACCTTTTGGCAGCCTTTGAAACTTTTTGGGGAAAATGTGACCTTTTCCAGGCCCTGGCGACCTTTTCAGGGGCCTGGGGACCTTCTCTGGGGCCTGGGGACCTTTTTGGGGGCCTGAGCTCTTTTTGTGGGGCCTGCAGACTTTTTTTAGGGCCTGGGGACCTTTTCAGGGCCTGGGAACGTTTTATGAGGCCTGTGGACCTTTTTGGGTGCCTGAGGACCTTTTCAGGGCCCTGGGGACCTTTTCAGGCACATGCAGTCCTTTTCTGGTTCCTGGGAACCTTTTCTGGGACCTGGGGACCTTTCTGGGGGCCTGGGGACATTTTCTGGGGCTGAGGACTTTTTCTGGGGCCTAGGGACATTTTTTGCTGACTGGGGACCTTTTCTGATGCCTGGCGACCTTTTCGGGGGCCTAGGGACATTTTCGGGGACCTTGGGATCTTTTTGGGGGCCTGGGGTCCTTTTCTGTGGCCTGGGGACCTTTTCTAAGGCCATGGTACCTTTTCTGAGGCCTGGAGGCCTTTTCTGGGAGCCTGAGGACCTTTTGGGGGCCCTGAGGACCTTTTTGGAGAAATTGGGACCTTTTCAGTGGCATGGGGACCTTTTCTAGGACCTCTGGACGTTTTCGGGGCCTTGGGATATATTCGGGTGCTTGGTAACCATTTCGAAGAACTTGGGACCTTTCTGGGAGTCTGGGAGATTTTTCAGGGTCTGGAGATTTTTTCTGGTGTCTAGAGACATTTTTGGTTGGATAGTGCCCTTTTCGAGGGCCTGGGGACCTTTATGGGAGACTGGGGACCTTTTCGGGGAATGGTGGACCTTCTCAGGGGCCCGTGGACATTTTCTGCGGTCTGGGGACCTTTTCAAGGACCTTGGGACCTTTTGGCAGCCTTGGAACCTTTTTGGGGAAAATGTGACCTTTTCCAGGCCCTGGCGACCTTTTCAGGGGCCTGGGGACCTTTTCTGGGGCCTGGGGACCTTTTTGGGGGCCTGAGCTCTTTTTTTTTGGGGCCTGTGGACTTTTTCTAGGGCCTGGGGACCTTTTCAGAGCCTGGGGACCTTTTATGAGGCCTGTGGACCTTTTTGGGTGCCTGAGGACCTTTTCAGGGCCCTGGGGACCTTTTCAGGCACATACAGTCCTTTTCTAGTTCCTGGGAACCTTTTCTGGGGCCTGGGGACCTTTCTGGTTGCCTTTGGACATTTCCTGGGGCTGAGGACTTTTTCTGGGGCCTAGGGACATTTTTTGCTGACTAGGGACCTTTTCTGATGCCTGGCGACCTTTTCGGGGGCCTAGAGACCTTTTTGGGACCTTGGGATCTTTTTGGGGGCCTGGGGACCTTTTCTTGGCCTTTGGGCCTTTGTCGGACCCTGGGAAATATTTTAGGGGCCTGAGGACCTTTTTTAGGGCCTGGAGAACTTTTGGGGGCCTGGGGACCTTTTCGGGGCCTAGGCATCTTTTCGGGTACCTAGGGACCTTTTTGGAGGCCTTTGGACCTTTTAATAGACATCAGGACATTTTAGGGGGCCTGCAGACTTTTTTGGGGCCCTTGGGACCTTTTTGGTGGCCTGGGGACCTTTTTCAGGGCCAGGGAATCTTTTCAGGGGCCTGGGGACCTTTTCTGTGGCCTGGGGACTTTTTCTAAGGCCATGGTACCTTTTCTGGGGCCTTGGGGCTTTTTCTGGGGCCTGGGGACCTTTTCTGGGGCTTGGGACCTTGTCTAAAGACAGCAGACCTTTTTGGGGGCCTTGGGACTTTTTTTGGAGCCTTGGAACCTTCTCTGGGGCCTGAGGACATTTTCTGGGGCCTTGGGACGTCTTCTGGGGCCTTGGGACCTTTTCTTGGACAGGGGGACCTTTTCTGAGAACTGGGGACCTTTTCTGAGGCGTTGGAACTTTTTCTGGGGTATCGCAACCTTTTCTGGGGCCTGCTGATATTTTCTGGAGCCTTTGATCCTTTTCTGGGACCTGTGGATCTTATCTGGGGCCTGGGGACCTTTTTGTGGCCTTGGGACCTTTTCTGGGGTCTGGGGACCTTTCCAGGTTCCTGGTAACTTTTCCTGGGGCCTAGGGACCTTTTCGGGTTCCTGGGGACCTTTTTTGGGGCCTGGAGACCTTTTTTAATTCCAGGGGACCTTTTATGGTTCCTGGGACCTTTCCTTGAGCCTGGGGACCATTTTGGGACCTTGGTACTTTTTTGGGGGCCTGGGGACCTTTTCTGGGACCTGGGGACCTTTTCTGGGGCCTGGGGACCTTTTCTGGGGCCTGGGAACTTTTTGGTAGCCTATGGGCTTTTTTCGGGGACAGGGAACCTTTTCTGGGGCTTGGGGACCTTTTCTGGGTTTGGGCACCTTTTCTGGGGCCTGGGGACCTTTTCTGCAGCCTAGGGACCTTTTTGGGGGCCTGTGACCTTTTTGGGGAAATTGGGACCTTTTCAGTGGTATGGGGACCTTTTCTAGGACCTCTGGACCTTTTCGGGGCCTTGGGATATTTTCGGGTGCTTGGGAACCATTTCGAAGAACTTGGGACCTTTCTATGAGTCTCGGGACTTTTTCGGGGTCTCGAGATTTTTTCTGGTGCCTGGAGACCTTTTTGGGGGGATGGTGACCTTTTCGAGGGCCTGAGGACCTTTACAGGGGCCTGGGGACCTTTATGGGGAAAATGTGACCTTTTCTGGGCTCTGGCGACTTTTTCAGGGGCCTGGGAACCTTTTTTGGGGCCTAGGGACCTTTTTGGATGCCTGAGGAACTTTTGTGGTGCCTGTGGACCTTTTTGGGGGCCTGGGGACCTTTTCAAAGGCCTGAGGATCTTTTCTGGGGCCTGGGGACCTTTCCAGGGGCCTGAGCACCTTTTGTGGGGCCTGAGGACGTTTTTCGGGGCCTGCGGACTTTTTCTAGAGCCTAGGGACCATTTCTGGGCCTGCTGACCTTTCATGAGGCCTATGGACCTTTTTGGGTACCTGAGAACCTTTTCAGGGGCCTAGGGACCTTCTCAGGGGCATGCAGACCTTTTCTGGGTCCTGGGAACTTTTTCTGGGGCCTGGGGACCTTTCTGGGTGCGTGGGGACTTTTCCTGGGGCTGGGGATCTTTTCTAGGGCCTGGGGACCTTTTCTGCAGCCTTCGGACCTTTTCTGGGGATTGGATACCTTTTCTGGGGCATGGGGACCTTTTTGGAAGCTTGGGGACCATTTTGGGGACTTGGGTCCTTTGTGGGGGCCTGGGGAATATTTCATCTGCCTAGGGACCATTTATAAGGCCTGGAGACCTTTTGGGGGCCTGGTGACCTTTTTGCGGCCTCAAGTTCTTATCGGGGGCCTCGGGACCTTTTCGGGGGCCTGGGGACCTTTTAGGAGGCATGAGGACCTTTTAGGGGCATAGGGACCTTTAGGGGACAATTGGGACCTTTTTGGCAGCCAAGGGACCTTTTACGGGGCCTGGGAATCTTTTCAGGGGCTTGGGAACCTTTTCTTGGGCCTCGGGACCTTTCTGGTTGCCTGGGGACATTTTCTGGGGCTGAGGACTTTTTCTGGTGCCTAGGGACATTTTTTGCTGACTGGGGACCTTTTCTGATGCCTAGCGACCTTTTCGGGGGCCTAGGGACGTTTTTGAGGACCTTGGGATCTTTTTGGAGGCCTGGGGACCTTTTCTGTGGCCTGGGGACCTTTTTCTAAGGTCATTGTACATTTTCTGGGGCCTGGGGGCCTTTTCTGGGGCCTGAGGACCTTTTCGGGGGCCTGGGGACCTTTTTGGGGAAATTGGGACCTTTTCAGTGGCATGGGGACCATTTCTAGGACCTCTGGACCTTTTCGGGGCCTTGGGATATTTTTGGGTGCTTGGTAACCATTTTGAAGATCATGGGACCTTTCTGGGAGTCTGGGGGATTTTTCGGAGTCTGGAGATTTTTTCAGGTGTCTAGAGACATTTTTGGGGGATAGTGACCTTTTCAGGGGCCTAGGGACCTTTATGGGAGACTGGGGACCTTTTTGGCGAACGGTGGACCATTTCAGGGGCCCATGCACATTTTCTGCAGTCTGGGGACCTTTTCAAGGACCTTGGGACCTTTTGGCAGCCTTTGAAACTTTTTGGGGAAAATGTGACCTTTTCCAGGCCCTGGCGACCTTTTCAGGGGCCTGGGGACCTTCTCTGGGGCCTGGGGACCTTTTTGGGGGCCTGAGCTCTTTTTGTGGGGCCTGCAGACTTTTTTTAGGGCCTGGGGACCTTTTCAGGGCCTGGGAACGTTTTATGAGGCCTGTGGACCTTTTTGGGTGCCTGAGGACCTTTTCAGGGCCCTGGGGACCTTTTCAGGCACATGCAGTCCTTTTCTGGTTCCTGGGAACCTTTTCTGGGACCTGGGGACCTTTCTGGGGGCCTGGGGACATTTTCTGGGGCTGAGGACTTTTTCTGGGGCCTAGGGACATTTTTTGCTGACTGGGGACCTTTTCTGATGCCTGGCGACCTTTTCGGGGGCCTAGGGACATTTTCGGGGACCTTGGGATCTTTTTGGGGGCCTGGGGTCCTTTTCTGTGGCCTGGGGACCTTTTCTAAGGCCATGGTACCTTTTCTGAGGCCTGGAGGCCTTTTCTGGGAGCCTGAGGACCTTTTGGGGGCCCTGAGGACCTTTTTGGAGAAATTGGGACCTTTTCAGTGGCATGGGGACCTTTTCTAGGACCTCTGGACGTTTTCGGGGCCTTGGGATATATTCGGGTGCTTGGTAACCATTTCGAAGAACTTGGGACCTTTCTGGGAGTCTGGGAGATTTTTCAGGGTCTGGAGATTTTTTCTGGTGTCTAGAGACATTTTTGGTTGGATAGTGACCTTTTCGAGGGCCTGGGGACCTTTATGGGAGAGTGGGGACCTTTTCGGGGAATGGTGGAACTTCTCAGGGGCCCGTGGACATTTTCTGCGGTCTGGGGACCTTTTCAAGGACCTTGGGACCTTTTGGCAGCCTTGGAACCTTTTTGGGGAAAATGTGACCTTTTCCAGGCCCTGGCGACCTTTTCAGGGGCCTGGGGACCTTTTCTGGGGCCTGGGGACCTTTTTGGGGGCCTGAGCTCTTTTTTTTGGGGCCTGTGGACTTTTTCTAGGGCCTGGGGACCTTTTCAGAGCCTGGGGACCTTTTATGAGGCCTGTGGACCTTTTTGGGTGCCTGAGGACCTTTTCAGGGCCCTGGGGACCTTTTCAGGCACATACAGTCCTTTTCTAGTTCCTGGGAACCTTTTCTGGGGCCTGGGGACCTTTCTGGTTGCCTTTGGACATTTCCTGGGGCTGAGGACTTTTTCTGGGGCCTAGGGACATTTTTTGCTGACTAGGGACCTTTTCTGATGCCTGGCGACCTTTTCGGGGGCCTAGAGACCTTTTTGGGACCTTGGGATCTTTTTGGGGGCCTGGGGACCTTTTCTGTGGCCTGGGGACCTTTTCTGGGGCCTAAGGGCCTTTTCTGGGGGCCTGAGGACCTTTTAGTGGTCCTGGGGACCTTCTTGGGAAACTGGGACCTTTTCAGTGGCATAGGGACCTTTTCTAGGACCTCTGGACCTTTTCGGGGCCATGGGATATTTTTTGGTGCTTGGTAACCATTTCGAAGAACTTGGGACCTTTCTGGGAGTCTGGGGGATTTTTCGGGGTCTGGAGATTTTTTCTGGTGTCTAGGGACATTTTTGGGGGGATGGTGACCTTTTCGGGGGCCTGGGGACCTTTATGGGAGACTGGGGACCTTTTCAGGGGACGGTGGACCTTTTCAGGGGTGCATGGACATTTTCTGTGGTCTGGGGACCTTTTCAAGGGCCTTGGGACCTTTTCAGGGGCATGGGGACCCTTTTGTTGCCTAGGGATCTTTTCTGGGGCCTGGGGACCTTTTCAGGTTCCTGGTAACCTTTCCTGGGGACTAGGGACCTTTTCGGGTTCCTGGGGACCTTTTTTGGGGCTTTGAGACCTTTTCTAATTCCAGGGGACCTTTTAAGGGGCTTGGGGACCTTTCCTTGAACCTGGGGACCATTTTCTGACCTTCATACCCTTTTTGGGGCTTGGGACCTTTCCTTTAGCTTGGGGACATTTTCGGGGGCTTGGGAACCTTTTCCGGGGCAATGGGACCATTTAGGGGATCTGGGGACCTTTTTGTGGGCCTTGGGATATTTTCGGGTGCTTGGGGAACATTTCGAAGAACTTGGGACCTTTCTGGGAGTCTGGGGACTTTCTGGGTCTGGAGATTTTTTCTGGTGCCTAGAGACCTTTTTGGGGGGATGGTGACCTTTTAAGAGGCCTGCGACCTTTACGGGAGCCTGGGGACCTTTTCGGGGACCTGTGGATCTTTTCAAGGGCCTGTGGACATTTCCTGAGGCCTGGGGACCTTTTGAGAACCTTGGGACCTTTTGGGGGCCTGGGAACCTTTTTGGGGAAATTGTGACCTTTTCCATGCCCTGGCGACCTTTTCAGGGGCCTGGGAACCTTTTTCGATGCCTGAGGACCTTTTGTGGGGCCTTTGGACCTTTTTAGGGGCCTGGGGACCTTTTCAGGGGCATGCAGACCTTTTCTGTGTTCTTGGAACTTTTTTGGGGGCCTGGGGACCTATTCGTGGGCCTTGGGACCTTTTTGGGTAAATTGGGACCTTTTTGGTGGCATGGGGACCTTTTCTAAGACCTGTGGACCTTTTCGGGAATTTGTGACTTTTTGGTGGCCTAAGGACCTTTTTGGGTGCTTGGGGACCTTTTCGTGGCCTTAGGGCCTTAGTCAGACCCTGGGGAATATTTCAGAGGCCTAAGGACCTTTTTTAGGGCCTGGAGACCTTTTGGGGGCCTGGGGACCTTTTAGGGGCCTGGGGATCTTTTCAGGTACCTTGGGACCTTTTTTGGGGGCCTTTGGATCTTTTAGGAGTCATGAGGATATTTCAGGGGGCCTGCAGACCTTTTTGGGGCCCTTGGGACCTTCTTGGCGGCCTTGGGACCTTTTACAGGGCCTGGGTATCTTTTCAGGGGGCTGGGAACCTTTTCAGGGGCCTGGGGACCTTTTTGGATGCCTTAGGACCTATTGTGTGGGCCTGGGGACATTTTCGGGGGCATAGGGACTTTTTCAGGGGCCTGGGGACCTTTTGGGGGGCCTGAGCTCTTTTTGTGGGGCCTGCGGACTTTTTCTAGGGCCTGGGGACCTTTTCAGGGCCTGGGGACCTTTTATGAGGCCTGTGGACCTTTTTGGGTGTCTGGGGACCTTTTCAGGGCCCTGGGGACCTTTTCATGCACATGCAGTCCTCTTCTGGATCCTGGGAACCTTTTCTGGGGCCTGGGGACATTTCTGGTTACCTGGGGACATTTTCTGGGGCTGAGGACTTTTTCTGGTGTCTAGGGACATTTTTTGCTGACTAGGGACCTTTTCTGATGCCTGGCGACCTTTTTGGGGGCATAGGGACCTTTTCGGGGACTTTGGGATCTTTTTGGGCGCCTGGGGACCTTTTCTGTGGTTTGGGGACCTTTTTCTAAGGCCATTTTACCTTTTCTGGGGCTGGGGGCCTTTTCTGGGGGCCTGAGGACCTTTTTGGGGGCCTGGGGACCTTTTTGGGGAAATTGGGACCTTTTAAGTGGCTTGGGGACCTTTTCTAGGACCTCTGGACCTTTTCAGGGCCATGGGATATTTTTGGGTGCTTGGTAACCATTTCAAAGAACTTGTGACCTTTCTGGGAGTCTGGGGGATTTTTAGGGGTCTGGAGATTTTATCAGGTGTCTAGAGACATTTTTGGGAAATGGTGACCTTTTCGGGGGCCTAGGGAACTTTATGGGAGACTGGGGACCTTTTTGGCGAGTGGTGGACCTTTTCAGGGGCCCGTGGACATTTTCTGCGGTCTGGGGACCTTTTCAAGGACCTTGGGACCTTTTGGCAGCCTTGGAACCTTTTTGGGGAAAATGTGACCTTTTCCAGGCCCTGGCGACCTTTTCAGGGGCCTGGGGACCTTTTCTGGGGCCTGGGGACCTTTTTGGGGGTGTGAGCTCTTTTTCTGGGGCCTGCAGACTTTTTCTAAGGCCTTGGGACCTTTTCAGGGCCTGGGAACCTTTTATGAGGCCTGTGGACCTTTTTGGGTGTCTGAGGATCTTTTCAGGGCCCTGGGGACCTTTTCAGGCACATGTAGTCCTTTTCTGGTTCCTGGGAACCTTTTCTGGAGCCTGGGGACCTTTCTGGGGGCCTGGGGACATTTTCTGGGGCTGAGGACTTTTTCTGGGGTCTAGGGACATTTTTTGCTGACTGGGATCCTTTTCTGATGCCTGGCAACCTTTTTGGTGGCCTAGGAACATTTTCAGGGAACTTGGGATCTTTTTGGGGGCCTGTGGACCTTTTCTGTGGCCTGGGGACCTTTTCTAAGGCCATGGTACCTTTTCTGGGGCCTGAGGGCCTTTTCTGGGGGCCTGAGGACCTTTTCGGGGGCCTGGGGACCTTTTTGGGGAAATTGGGACCTTTTCAGTGGCATGGGGACCTTTTCTAGGACCTCTGGACCTTTTCGGGGCCTTGGGATATATTCGGGTGCTTGGTAACCATTTCGAAGAACTTGGGACCTTTCTGGGAGTCTGGGGGATTTTTCGGGGTCTGGAGATTTTTTCTGGTGTCTAGAGACATTTTTGGTTGGATGGTGACCTTTTCGGGGACCTGGGGACCTTTATGGGTGACTAGGGACCTTTTCGGGGAACGGTGGACCTTCTCAGGGGCCCGTGGACATTTTCTGTGGTCTGGGGACCTTTTCAAGGACCTTGGGACCTTTTGGCAGCCTTGGAACCTTTTTGGGGAAAATGTGACCTTTTCCAGGACCTGGCGACCTTTTCAGGGGCCTGAGGACCTTTTCAGGGCCTGGGGACCTTTTATGAGGCCTGTGGACCTTTTTGGGTGCCTGAGGACCTTTTCAGGGCCCTGGGGACCTTTTCAGTCACATGCAGTATTTTTCTGGTTCCTGGGAACCTTTTCTGGGGCCTGGGGACCTTTCTGATTGCCTGGGGACATTTTCTGGGGCTGAGGACTTTTTCTGGGGCCTAGGGACATTTTTTGCTGACTGGGGACCTTTTCTGATGCCTGGCGACCTTTTCGGGGGCCTAGGGACCTTTTTGGGACCTTGGGATCTTTTTGGGGGCATGGGGACCTTTTCTGTGGCCTGGACCACCTTTTCTAAGGCCATGGTACCTTTTCTGGGGCCTAGGGGCCTTTTCTTGTTGCCTGAGGACCTTTTAGGGGTCCTGGGGACCTTCTTGGGGAAATTGGGACCTTTTCAGTGGCATAGGGACCTTTCCTAGGACCTCTGGACCTTTTCGGGGCCATGGGATATTTTTTGGTGCTTGGTAACCATTTCCAAGAACTTGGGACCTTTCTGTGAGTCTGGGGGATTTTTCGGGGTCTGGAGATATTTTCTGGTGTCTATGGACATTTTTGGGGGGATGGTGACCTTTTCGGGGGCCTGGGGACCTTTATGGGAGACTGGGGACCTTTTCAGGGAATGGTGGACCTTTTCAGGGGCGCATGGACATTTTCTGTGGTCTGGGGACCTTTTCAAGGACCTTGGGACCTTTTGGCAGCCTTGGATCCTTTTTGGGGAAAATGTGACCTTTTCCAGGCCTTGGCGACTTTTTCAGGGGCATTTGGACCTTTTCTGGGGCCTGGGGACCTTTTTGGGGACCTGAGCTCTTTTTGTTTGGCCTGTAGACTTTTTCTAGGGCCTGGGGACCTTTTCAGGGCCTGGGGACCTTTTATGAGGCCTGTGGACCTTTTTGGGTGCCTGACGACCTTTTCAGGGCCCTGGGGACCTTTTCAGGCACATGTAGTCCTTTTCTGGTTCCTGGGAACCTTTTCTGGGGCCTGGGGACCTTTTAGGGGTCCTGGTGACCTTCTTGGGGAAATTGGGACCTTTTCATTGGCATAGGGACCTTTTCTAGGACCTCTGGACCTTTTCGGGGCCATGGGATATTTTTGGGTGCTTGGTAACCATTTCGAAGAACTTGGGACCTTTCTGGGAGTCTGGGAAATTTTTCGGGGTCTGGAGATTTTTTCTGGTGTCTAGGGACATTTTTGGGGGGATGGTGACCTTTTCGGGGGCCTGGGGACCTTTATGGGAGACTGGGGACCTTCTCAGGGAAAGGTGGACCTTTTCAGGGGCGCATGGACATTTTCTGTGGTCTGGGGACCTTTTCAAGGACCTTGGGATCTTTTGGCAGCCTTTGAACCTTTTTGGGGAAAATGTGACCTTTTCCAGGTGCTGGCGACCTTTTCAGGGGCCTGGGGACCTTTTCTGGGGCCTGGGGACCTTTTTGGGGGCCTGAGCTCTTTTTGTGGGGCCTCTGGACTTTTTCTAGGGCCTGGGGACCTTTTCAAGGCCTGGGGACCCTTTATGAGGCCTGTGGACCTTTTTGGGTGCCTAAGGACCTTTTCAGGCACATGCAGTCCTTTTCTGGTTCCTGGGAACCTCTCCTGGGGCCTGGGGACCTTTCTGGTTGCCTGGGGACATTTTCTGGGGCTGAGGACTTTTTCTGGGGCCTAGGGACATTTTTTGCTGACTGGGGACCTTTTCTGATGCCTGGCGACCTTTTCGGGGGCCTAGGAACCTTTTTGGGACCTTGGGATCTTTTTGGGGGCCTAGGGACCTTTTCTGTGGCCTGGGGACCTTTTCTAAGGCCATGGGACCTTTTCAGTGGCATAGGGACCTTTTCTAGGACCTCTGGACCTTTTTGGGGGTATGGGATATTTTTGGGTGCTTGGTAACCATTTCGAAGAACTTGGGACCTTTCTGGGAGTCTGGGGGATTTTTCGGGGTCTGGAGATTTTTTCTGGTGTCTAGCGACATTTTTGGGGGAATGGTGACCTTTTCGGGGGCCTGGGGACCTTTATGGGAGACTGGAGTCCTTTTCAGGGAACTGTGGACCTTTTCAGGGGCACATGGACAATTTTTGTGGTCTGGGGACCTTTTCAAGGACCTTGGGAACTTTTGGCAGCCTTGGAACATTTCTGGGGAAAATGTGACCTTTTCCAGGCCCTGGCGACCTTTTCAGGGGCATAGGAAATTTTTTTTGGGCCTGGGGACCTTTTCGGATGCCTGAGGACCTTTTTTGGGGCCTGGGGACCTTTTTGGGGGCATGGGGATCTTTTCAAGGGGCTGGGGACCTTTTCTGGGGCCTGGGGACCTTTTTGGCAGCCTCAGCTCCTTTTGTGGGGCCTGGGGTCCTTTTTGTGGGCCTGGGGACTTTTTCTAGGGCCTGGGAAGCTTTTCAGGGCCTGGGGACCTTTTATGAGGCCTGGGGACCTTTTTGGGTGCCTAAGGACCTTTTCAGGGTCCTGGGGACCTTTTCAGGTGCATGCAGTCCTTTTCTGGTTCCTGGGAACCTTTTCTGGGGCCTGGGGACCTTTCTGGGGGCCTGGGGACATTTTCTGAGGCTGATGACCTTTTCTGGGGACAGGGGACATTTTCTGTGGCCTGGGGACCTTTTCTGATCCATGGTGACCTTTTTAGGGGCCTGGGGACCTTGTCTGTGGCGTTGGGACTTTTTCTGAGGCATCATGACCTTTTCTGGGCCATGCTGATATTTTCTGAAGCCTATGGTCCTTTTCTGGGATCTCAGGACCTTTTCTGGGGCATGGGGAACTTTTTGTGGCCTGGGGATCTTTTCTGGGGCCTGGGGACCTTTTCAGGTTCCTCGTAACCTTTCCTGGGGCCTAGGGACCTTTTTGGGTTCCTGATGACCTTTTTTGGGGACTTGAGACCTTTTCTAATTCCAGGGGACCTTTTAGGGGGCCTGGGGACCTTTCCTTGAACCTGGGGACCATTTTGTGACCTTCATACCTTTTTTGGGGCCTGGGTACCTTTCCTGGAGCTTGGGGACATTTTCAGGGGCTTGGGAACCTTTTCAGGGGCATAGCGACCTTTTAGGGGGTCTGGGGTCCTTTTCGTTGGCCTTGGGATATTTTCGGGTGCTTGGGGAACATTTCGAAGAACTTGGGACCTTTCTGGGAGTCTGGGGACTTTCTGGGTCTTGAGATTTTTTCTTGTGCCTAGAGACCTTTTTGGGGGGATGGTGACCTTTTCGGGGGCCTGCGACCTTTACGGGAGCCTGGGGACCTTTTCGGGGACCTGTGGATCTTTCTGAGGGCCCTTGGACATTTTCTGTGGCCTGGGGACCTTTCGAGAACCTTGGGACCTTTTGGGGGCCTTGGAACCTTTTTGGGGAAATTGTGACCTTTTCCATGCCCTGGCGACCTTTTCAGGGGCCTGGGAACCTTTTTCGATGCCTAAGGACCTTTTGTGGGGCCTTCGGACCTTTTTAGGGGCCTGGGGACCTTTTCAGGGGCCTGGGGATCTTTTCTGGGGTCTGGGGACCTTTTTGGGGCCTGAGAACCTTTTGTGGAGCCTCGGGACATTTTTGGGGGCCTGGGGACTTTTTCTAGAGCCTGGAGACCCATTCAGGGCCTGGGGACCTTTTCTTAGGTCTGTGGACCTTTTCAGGGAACGGTGGACCTTTTCAGGGGCACGTGGACGTTTTCTGTGGTCTGGGGACCTTTTCAAGGACCTTGGGACCTTTTGGCAGCCTTGGAACATTTTTGGGGAAGATGTGACCTTTTCCAGTCCCTGGCGACCTTTTCTGGTTCCTGGGGACCTTTTTGGGGGCCTGAGCTGTTTTTGTGCGGCCTGCAGACTTTTTCTAGGGCCTGGGGACCTTTTCAGGGCCTGGGGACCTTTTATGAGGCCTGTGGACCTTTTTGGGTGCCTGGGGACCTTTTCAGTTCCCTGGGGACCTTTTCAGGCACATGCAGTCCTTTTCTGGGGCACGTGGACGTTTTCTGTGGTCTGGGGACCTTTTCAAGGACCTTGGGACCTTTTGGCAGCCTTGGAACATTTTTGGGGAAAATGTGACCTTTTCCAGTCCCTGGCGACCTTTTCTGGTTCCTGGGGACCTTTTTGGGGGCCTGAGCTCTTTTTGTGGGGCCTGCAGACTTTTTCTAGGGCCTTGGGACCTTCTCAGGGCCTGGGGACCTTTTCTGGGGCCTGGGGACCTTTCTGGGGGCCTGGGGACATTTTCTGGGGCTGAGGACTTTTTCTGGGGCCTAGGGACAAGTTTTGCTGACTAGGGACCTTTTCTGATGCCTGGCGACCTTTTCGGGGGCCTACGTACCTTTTCGGGGACCTTTGGATCTTTTTGGGAGCCTGAGGACCTTTTCTGGGGCCTGGAGGCCTTTTCTGGTGGCCTGAGGGCCTTTTTGGGGGCCTGGGGACCTTTTTGGAGAAATTGGGACCTTTTCAGTGGCATGGGGACCTTTTCTAGGACCTCTCGACCTTTTTGGGGCCTTGGGATATTTTTGGGTGCTTGGTAACCATTTCGAAGAACTTGGGACCTTTCTGGGAGTCTGGGGGATTTTTCGGGGTCTGGAGATTTTTTCTGGTGTCTAGAGACATTTTTGGGGGGAAAGTGACCTTTTCGGGGGCCTGGGGACCTTTATGGGAGACTGGGGACCTTTTCAGGGAACGGTGGACCTTTTCAGGGACCCGTGGACATTTTCTGCGGTCTGGGGACGTTTTCAAGGACCTTGGGACGTTTTTGCAGCCTTGGAACCTTTTTGGAGAAAATGTGACCTTTTCCAGTTCCTGGCGACCTATTCAGGGGCCTGGGAAAGTTTTTTGGGGCCTAGGGACCTTTTTTAATGCCTGAGGTCTTTAATGCCTGAGCTCTTTTTGTGGGGCCTGCAGACTTTTTCTAGGGCCAGGGGACCTTCTCAGGGCCTGGGGACCTTTTTTGGGGCCTGGACACCTTTTTGGGGGCATGGGGACTTTTACAGGGGCCTGGGGAAATTTTCGGGGGCCTGGGGACCTTTTTGGGGGCCTCAGCTCCTTTTGTGGGGCCTGGGGTCCTTTTTGTATGCCTGGGGACTTTTTCTAGGGCCTGGGAAGCTTCTCAGGGCCTGGGGATCTTTTATGAGGCCTGGGGACCTTTTTGGGTGCCTGAGGACCTTTTCAGGGTCCTGGGGACCTTTTCAGGTGCATGCAGTCCTTTTCTGGTTCCTGAGAACCTTTTCTGGGGCCTGGAGACCTTTCTGAGGGCCTGGGGACATTTTCTGAGGCCGATGACCTTTTCTGGGGACTGGGGACCTTTTCTGTGGCCTGGGGACCTTTTCTGATCCCTGGCGACCTTTTCAGGGCCTGGGGACCTTGTCGAGGACCTTGGGATCTTTTCGGGGGTCTGGGGACCTTTTCTGTGGCCTGGGGACTTTTTCTAAGGCCAGAATACCTTTTTGGGGTCCTGGATCCATTTTTCGGAGCCTTGGGATGTTTACTGGGGCCTTTTGGACCTTTTCTTGGACAAGGGAACCTTTTCTGAGGGCTGGTTACCTTTTCTGTGGAGTTGGGACTTTTTCTGGGGTGTCACAAACTTTTCTAGGGCCTGCTGATATTTTCTGGAGCCTGTGGAATTTTTCTGGGACCTGGGGACCTTTTCTGGATCCTGGGGACCTTTTTGCAGCCTGTGGACCTTTTCTGTGGCCTGCAGACCTTTTCAGGTTCCTGGTAACCTTTTCTGGAACCTATGGACCTTTTTGGGGGCCTGGGGACTTTTTTTGGGGCCTGGAGACCTTTTCTAATTCCAGGGGACCTTTTTGGGGGCCTGGGGACCTTTTCTGGGGCCTTGGGACCTTTTCGGTGGCCTGTGGGCTTTTTTGGGGGACAGGGAACCTTTTCTGGGACCTAGGGACTATTTCTGGAGCTGGGCACCTTTTCTGAGGCCTGGGGACATTTTCTGTGGCCTGGGGACCTTTTTGAGGGTCTGGGGACCTTTTTGGGGAAATTGGGACCTTTTTGGAGGTATGAGGACCTTTTTTAGGACCTCTGGACATTTTCGGGGCCTAGGGATATTTTCGGGTACTTGGGGACCATTTCGAAGAACTTAGGACCTTTCACAGAGTCTGGGGACTTTTTCGGGGTCTCGAGATTTTTTCTGGTGTCTGGAGACCTTTTTGGGGGGATGGTGACCTTTTCTGGGGCCTCGGGACCTATACGGGAGCCTGGGGACCTTTTCAGGGACCTGTGGACCTTTTCTGGGGCCAGTGGGCATTTTCTGCATCCTGGGGACATTTTTGAGGACCTTGGGACCTTTTGGGGGCCTGGGAACCTTTTTGGGGAAATTGTGACCTTTTCCGGGGCCTGGCGACCTTTTCAGTGGCCTGGGAACCTTTTTTGGGGCCTGCTGACCTTTCTGGATGCCTGAGGACCTTTTGTGGGGCCTAGGGACCTTCTGGGGGTCCTAGGGACCTTTTCAAGGGCGTTGGGGCCTTTTCTAGGGCGTCGGGTCCTTTACGGATGCCTGAGCACATTTTGTGGGGCCTGGGGACCTATTCGTGGGCCTTGGGACCTTTTTGGGTAAATTGGGACCTTTTTGGTGGCATGGGGACCTTTTCTAGGACCTGTGGACCTTTTCGGGAATTTGTGACTTTTTGGTGGCCTGAGGACCTTTTTGGGTGCTTGGGGACCTTTTCATGGCCTTGGGGCCTTTGTCGGACCCTGGGGAATATTTCAGAGGCCTGAGGACCTTTTTTAGGGCCTGGAGACCTTTTGGGGGCCTGGGGACCTTTTAGGGGCCTGGGGATCTTTTCAGGTACCTTGGGACCTTTTTGGGGGCCTTTGAATCTTTTAGGAGGCATGAGGACATTTCAGGGGGCCTGCAGACCTTTTTGTGGGCCTGGGGACTTTTTCTAGGGCCTGGGAAGCTTCTCAGGGCCTGGGGATCTTTTATGAGGCCTCGGGACCTTTTTGGGTGCCTGAGGACCTTTTCAGGGTCCTGGGGACCTTTTCAGGTGCATGCAGTCCTTTTCTGGTTCCTGAGAACCTTTTCTGGGGCCTGGGGACCTTTCTGAGGGCCTGGGGACATTTTCTGAGGCCGATGACCTTTTCTGGGGACTGGGGACCTTTTCTGTGGCCTGGGGACCTTTTCTGATCCCTGGCGACCTTTTCGGGGCCTGGGGACCTTGTCGAGGACCTTGGAATCTTTTCGAAGGTCTGGGGACCTTTTCTGTGGCCTGGGGACCTTTTCTAAGGCCAGAATACCTTTTTGGGGTCCTGGGGCCATTTTTCGGAGTCTTGGAACCTTTTCTTGGGCCTGAGGACATTTTTTGGAGCCTTGGGATGTTTACTGGGGCCTTTTGAACCTTTTCTTGGACAAGGGAACCTTTTCTGAGGGCTGGTTACCTTTTCTGTGGAGTTGGGACTTTTTCTGGGGTGTCACAAACTTTTCTAGGGCCTGCTGATATTTTCTGGAGCCTGTGGAATTTTTCTGGGACCTGGGGACCTTTTCTGGATCCTGGGGACCTTTTTGCAGCCTGTGGACCTTTTCTGTGGCCTGGGGACCTTTTCAGGTTCCTGGTAACCTTTCCTGGGGCCTATGGACCTTTTTGGGGGCCTGGGGACTTTTTTTGGGGCCTGGAGACCTTTTCTAATTCTAGGGGACCTTTTTGGGGGCCTGGGGACCTTTTCTGGGGCCTTGGGACCTTTTCGGTGGCCTGTGGGCTTTTTTGGGGGACAGGGAACCTTTTCTGGAACCTAGGGACTATTTCTGGAGCTGGGCACCTTTTCTGAGGCCTGGGGATATTTTCTGTGGCCTGGGGACCTTTTTGGGGGTCTGGGGACCTTTTTGGGGAAATTGGGACCTTTTTGGTGGTAAGAGGACCTTTTCTAGGACCTCTGGACATTTTCGGGGCCTTGGGATATTTTCGGGTACTTTGGGACCATTTCGAAGAACTTGGGACCTTTCACAGAGTCTGGGGACTTTTTCGGGGTCTCGAGATTTTTTCTGGTGTCTGGAGACCTTTTTGGGGGGATGGTGACCTTTTCTGGGGCCTAGGGACCTATACGGGAGTCTGGGGACATTTTCAGGGACCTGTGGACCTTTTCCGGGGCCACTGGGCATTTTCTGCAGCCTGGGGACATTTTTGAGGACCTTGGGACCTTTTGGGGGTCTGGGAACCTTTTTGGGGAAATTGTGACCTTTTCCGGGCCCTGGCGACCTTTTCAGTGGCCTGGGAACCTTTTTAGGGGCCTGGGGACCTTTCTGGATGCCTGAGGACCTTTTGTTGGGCCTAGGGACCTTCTGGGGGTCCTAGGGACCTTTTCAAGGGCCTTGGGACCTTTTCTAGGCGTGGGAGGGTCCTTTACGGATGCCTGAGCACATTTCGTGGGGAGGGGCCTGGGGAACTTTTTGGGGCCTGGGGACCTTTTCTGGGGTCTGGGACCTTTTCGGTGGCATGTGTGCTTTTTTTCTGGGACAGGGACCCTTTCCTGGGACTTGGGGACCTTTTCTGGTGCTGGGGACCTTTTCTGGGGCCTCAGGACCTTTTCTGCAGCCTGGGGACCTTTTCAGGGGCCTGGGGACCTTTTTGGGGAAATTGGGACCTTTACAGTGGCATGGGGACCTTTTCTAAGACCTCTCGACCTTTTCGGGAACTTGGGATATTTTTGGGTGCTTAGGAACCATTTCATAGAACTTGGGACCTTTCTGGGAGTCTAGGGGCTTTTTCGGGGTCTGGAGATTTTTTCGGGTGCCTAGAGACCTTTTTTGGGGGAATGGTGACCTTTTCAAGGACCTGGGAACCTTTATGGGAGCCTGGAGACCTTTTCAAGGACCTGTAGACCTTTTTGGGGGACTGTGGACATTTTCTGTGGCCTGGGAACCTTTTCAAGGACCTTGGGACCTTTTGGCTGCCTGGGAAACTTTTTGGGGAAAATGTGACCTTTTCACGGGACTGGGAACGTTTTTTGCAGCCTGGGGACCTTTTTGGATGCCTGAGGACCTTTTTTGGGGCCTGAAGATCTTTTTGGGGCCTGGGGACCTTTTTAATGGCCTGGGGACCTTTTTGGGGGCCTGAGCCCCTTTTGTGAGGCCTGGGGACCTTTTTGGGGGTCTGGGGACATTTTCTAGAGCCTGGGGACCTCTTCTTAGTCTGCTGACCTTTTCTGAGGCCTGTTGACCTTTTCGGGTGCCTGAGAACCTTTTCAATGGCCTGGTCACCTTTTCAGGGGCATGCAGACCTTTTCTGGGTCCTTGGAACTTTTTCTGGGGCCTGGGGACCTTTCTGGGTGCCTGGGGACTTTTTCTGGGATTGAGGACCTTTTCTGGGGCCTGGGGACCTTTTCAGTGGCCTATGGACCTTTTCTGCGGCTTCGATACCTTTTCTTGGATATCAGGACCTTTTTGGAAGCTTGGGGACGTTTTTGGGGGCTTTGGGCCTTTGTGGGGTCCTGGGGAACATTTCAGGGGCCTGGGGACCCTTTTTAGGGCCTGGAGACCTTTTGGGGGCCTGGAGACCTTTTGGGGGCCTGGGGACCTTTTTGCGGCCTCAGAATCTTTTCGGGGGCCTATGGATCTTTTCAGGGGCTTGGGGACCTTATAGGAGGCATGAGGACCTTTTATGAGGCCTGAGGACCTTTTGGGGGCCCTTGGGACCTTTTTGGTGCCCAGGAGACCTTTTACGTTGCCTGGGAATCTTTTCAGGGGCCTGGGAAGCTTTCTGGGGCCTGGAGACCTTTTTGGATGCCTAAGGACCTTTTGTGGGGCCTGAGGATCTTTTTGGGGGCATGGGGAGCTTTTCAGGGGCCTGGGGACCTTTTCTGGGACCTGCAGACCTTTTTGGGGGCCTGAGCTCCTTTTGTGGGGCCTGGGGTCCTTTTTGGGGGCCTGGGGACTTTGTCTAAGGCCTGGGAAGCTTTTCAGGGCCTGGGGACCTTTTATGAGGCCTGGGGACCTTTTTGGGTGCCTGAAGACCTTTTCAGGGTCCTGGGGATATTTTCAGGTGCATGCAGTCCTTTTCTGGTTCTTGGGAACCTTTACTGGGGCCTGGATACCTTTCTGGGGGCCTGGGGACATTTTCTGAGACTGATGACCTTTTCTGGGGACTGGTGACCTTTTCTATGGCCTGACAACCTTTTCTGATGCCTGGCGACCTTTTTGGGGGCCTAGGGGACCTTGTTGAGGACCTTGGGATCTTTTCTGTGGCCTGGGGACATTTTCTAATGGCAGGGTACCTTTTCTGGGGCCTGGGGGCCTTTTTTTAGAGCCTGGAGACCTTTTCTGGGGCTTTGGGATCTTTTCTAAGGCCAGCATACCTTTTCGGGGGCCTGGGGCCATTTTTCGGAGCCTTGTAACCTTTCCTTGGGCCTGAGGACATTTTTTGGGGCCTTGGGATGTTTACTGGGGCCTTTCGGACCTTTTCTTGGACAAAGGGGCCTTTTCTGAGGACTGGGGACCTTTTGTGTGGTGTTGGGACTTTTTCTGGGGTGTCACGACCTTTTCTAGGCCCTGCTGATATTTTCTGGAGCCTGAGGAATTTTTCTGGGACCTGGGGACCTTTTCGCAGCCTGGGGACCTTTTCTGTGGCCTGGGGACCTTTTCAGGTTCCTGGTAACCTTTCCTGAGGCCTATGAACCTTTTTGGGGCCTGGGAACCTTTTCTGGGGCCTGGAGACCTTTTCTGGGCTTGGGGACCTTTTCTGTGGCCTGGGGACCTTTTCAGGGACTTTGGGACCTTTTGGGTGCCTGGGGACCTTTTCTGGGGCCTGGAAATCTTTTTGGGTGATTGTGGAAATATTCAGGGGCCTGGGGACCTTTCCGGGGGTCTGATGACGTTTTCGAGTGCGTGGGGACCTTTTTGGGGATCTTTGGACATTTTTTGGGCCTGGGGACCTTTTCAGGAGCCTGGGGACCTTCTCTGGGTCCTGAAGACCTTTTCAGGGACCTATGGACCTTTAAAGGGGCCTGAGGATCTTTTCGGGGGCCTTGAGACCTTTTCAGGGACCTTGGGAAAATTTTGTGGGCCTGGGGACCTTTTCTATGACACTGTTTCCTTTTTGGAGGCCTTTAGACCTTTTCAGGGGCCTTGGGACATTTTTGGGGGCTCGGGAACCTTCTCGGTGACCTTGGGATCTTTTCGGGGGCCTGGGGACGTTTTTGGGGACCTTGGGACCTTTTTGGGGCCTGTGGATCTTTTCAGGGGCCTAGGTACTTATTTTTGGCCTGGAGACCTTTTCGGGGGCCTAGGGAACTTTTCAGGAGCCTGGGGACCTTTTGTGTTCCTGGGGACCTTTTTGAAGGCCTGGGGACCTTTTCTGTGGCCTGGGTACCTTTTCTGATCCCAAGGGACCCTGAAGACCTTGTCTGGGTCCTGAGGACATTTTCCATGGTATGTAGACCTTTTGTGGGGCCTCGGGACCTTTTCTGGTGCCTGGGGACCTTTCTGGGGCCTGGGGACCTTTTTCTGGGCCTGGGGACTTTTCTTGGGAACTTGGGACCTTTTTGGGGGCCTACAAACCTCTTTGTGGTTCCTGTGGACCTTTTCAGGGGCCTGGGGACATTTTCTGGGGCCTGGAGGCCTTTTCAGGGGTGGGGGACCTTTTTGGGTGCCTGGGGCTTTTTTTCAGGACCTGGGGACCTTTTCGAAGGCCTGCAGACCTTTTTGGTGGCCTTGGGACCTTTTTGGGAGCCTGAGGGCCTTCTCTGAGGACTGGGGACCTTTTAGGGGGCCTGGGGACCTTTTCAGGGTCCTGAGGTCCCTTCCTGGGTCTGTGGACCTTTTTGAGGGCCTGGGGACCTTTTCTGGGGCCTGGGAGACCTTTCTGGGGCCTGGGGACCTTTTCAGGGGCTTAGGGATCTTTTTGGGTGCCTCGGGACCTTTTCTGGGGCCTTGGAACCTTTTTGGGGACCTTGGGACGTATTCAGGTTCCTGGGGACCTTTCCGGGGGTCTTGGGACGTTTTCGAGGGCCTCTAGACCTTTTTGTGGATCTTGGTACGTTTTTTGGAGCCTGGGGACCTTTTCGAGGGCCTGGAGAACTTTTCTTGGTCCTGAAGACCTTTTCAGAGGCCTGTGGACCTTATAGGGGCCCTGAGGATCTTTTTGGGGGCCTGGAGACCTTTTTGGATACCTTGGGACCATTTTGTGGGCCTGGGGACCTTTTCTAGGACTTGGTTACCTTTTTGGAGGCCTTTCGACCTTATTGGGGGCCTGCAGACCCTTTCAGGGGCCTGGGGACCTTTTTGGGGGCGTTGGGACCTTTTTGGTGACCTTGGGATCTTTTTGGGGCCTGAGGACCTTTTTGGGGACCTTGGGAAATTTTTGGGGCCTAGGGACTTTTTCATGGGCCTAGGGACCTTTTCTGGGGCATGGAGACCTTTTCAGGGGTATGAGACCTTGGGACCTTTTGTTGGACCTATGGAAATTTTCTGTGGCCTGAGGACCTTTTCTGATATCTAGGGTCATTTTCTGGGGCCTGCAGACCTTTTTGAGGCCTTGTGAACTTTTCAAAGGCCTGGGGACCTTTTCACAGGCCTTCGGACCTTTTCTGTTGCCTGGTGACTTTTTGATGGCCTTGGGACCTTTCCTGTGACCTGGGGACCTTTTCTGATCTCTAGGGACCTTTTGCAGGGCCTCAGGTCCTTCTCTGGGAACTGGGGACCTTTTTGAAGACCATGGAACATTTTTGTGGGCCTGGGGACCTTTTCTAAGACCTGGGAACCTTTTTTGTGGCCTGGGGACCTTTTCAGGTCCCTTTGCACCTTTTCAAAGGTATAGGGACCTTTTTGAGGGCCAGGGGACCTTTTCAAAGGCATGGGAACCTTTTAGGGGAGCTTGGGACATTTTTGCTGGCCTAGGGACCTTATTGGGGCCCTGGGCACCTTTCTTGGGTCCTGAAGAGCTTTTCTTGCTCCTGTGGACCTTTTCGTGTCACTGGGGACCTTTTCAGGGGCCAGGGGACATTTTTGCGACCCTCGGGACGTTTTTGGGGGAGTGGTGACCCTTTCTAGGGCCTGGGGACCTTTTCTTGGGCCTGGAGACCTATTCAAAAGCCTGGGGACCTTTCCAGACGTCTGGGAACGTTTTTGAGGACGTAGGGACCTTTTTGGGGATCTTTGGACATTTTTGGGGGCCTGGGGACCATTTCGGGGGCCTGGGTACGTTTTCTGGCATTGAAGACCTTTTCGGTGGCCTGGGGACCTTTTCATGGGCCTGGGAACCTTTTGTGGGACCTGGCGACCTTTTTGAGGACCTGGTGACCTTTGCTGAGGCCTGGGTACCCTTTCTGATGCCTAGGGACCATGGGGACCTTCTCTGGGTCCTGGGGACCTTTTCTGAGATCTAGAGACCTATTCTATGGTGAGTGGACCTTTTGTTGGGCCTCGGGACCTTTTCTGGTGATTGGGGACATTTCTGGAGCTTGGGGCCCTTTTTGTGGGCCTGGGGACTTTCTTTTGGGACCTTTGGACGTTTTTGTTGGAAACTTTTCAGAGGCCTGGGGATCTTTTCTGGGGCCTGGTGACCTTTTCATTGGGCCTGTCGATGTTTTCAGGGGCCTGGGACCATTTCTGGGGCCTTGGGGCCTTTTCGGGGGTGGTGGACCTTTTTGGGGGCCTGGGGAATTTTTTCATTGCCTGGGGACCTTTTTGGGAGCATGGGGACCTTTTTGGGTCCTGAAGACCTTTTCAGGGGCGTGTGGACCTTTTAAGGGGCCTGGAGACCTTTTCGGGGGTCTGGGGACTTTTTCGGGGACCTTGGAACCTTTCTCTGGGCCTGGGGACCTTTTCTAGGACTTGTAAACTTTTTTGGTGGCCTGTGAACATTTTTAAGGGCCTGCTGACCTTTTCAGGAGCCTGGGGACCTTTTCAGGAGCCTGGGGACCTTTCTTGGGCACTGAAGACCTTTTCTGGGGCCTGTGGAGCTTTCAGGGGGCCTGGGGACCTTTTTAAGGGCCTGGGGATATTTTTGCAGTCTTTGGGACCTTTTCTAGAGCCTGGGGACCTTTTCTTGGGCCTGGGGACCTTTTCAAGGACTTTGGGACCTTTTTGGGTGATTGGGGCCCTTTTCTGGGGCCTGGGAACCTTTTTGGGTGATTGGAGACCTATTCAGGGGCCTGGGGACCTTTCTGGGGGTCCGTGGACGTTTTCGAGTGAGTGGGGGACTTTTAGGGGATCTTTGGATGTTTTTTGGGGCCTGGGAACCTTTTCGGGGCCTTGGGACTTTTTATTTCTCCAAAAGACCTTTTCAGGGGCCTGTGGACCTTTTAAGGGGCCTGAGGATCTTGTCGGAGTTCTTGAGAACTTTTCGGGGACCTTGGGACCATTTTGTGAGTATAGGGACCTTTTCTATGACTTTGTTACCTTTTTGGAGGCCTTTAGACATTTTTGGGGACCTGTGGACCTTTTCAGGGGCCTTGAGACCTTTTTGAGGTCCTGGGGACCTTTTCGGTGACCTTTGGACCTTTTTAGGGTACCTGGTGATCTTTTCAGGGGCCTGGGGACCTTTTCTTGGGCCTTTGGACCTTTTCGAGGGCCTAGGGGCCTTTTCCATCACCTGTGGACCTTTTCTTATGTATATGGACCTTTTCTGGGTCCTTGGGACCTTTTTGGGGCTTTGTGACCTTTTCAAAGGCCTGGGGACCTTTTCAGGGGCCTGGGGACCTTTGCTGTGGCCTGGCCTTTTCGAGGGCCTTGGGGCTTTTTCTGTGGCCTTGGGACCTTTTCTGATGTCTAGGGACCTTTTTGGAGGCCTGGAGACCTTCTCTGTGGCCTGGGGACGTTTTTGATTACTTTGGGACCTTTTTTTGAGCCTGTGGACCTTCTCAGGAGCCTAGGGACCTTTCTTGGGTCCTGAAGACCTTTTCTGGGGAATGTGGACCTTTCAGTGGGCCTGTAGAGCTTTTCAAAGGCCAGGGGACCTTTTTGTGGGCCTGGGGGCATTTTCAGTGAGTTTGGGATCTTTTCAGGGTCTGGACACCTTTTCTGGAACCTGGAGATCTTTTTGGGGGCCTGAGGATCTTTTCAGTGGCCTGGGGACCTTTTTGGAGCATTGTGACCTTTTCAAAAGCCTGGGGACCTTTTCAGGTGCCTGGGGACCTTTGCTGTGGCCTGGGGACATTTTCGAGGGCCTTGGGACTTTTTCTGTGGCCTTGGGGCCTTTTCTGATGTCTAGGGACCTTTTTTGAGACCTGGAGACCTTCTCTGTGGCCTGGGGACATTTTTGGTGACTTTGGGGCCTTTTTTTGAGCCTGAGAACCTTCTCGGGAGCCTGGGGACCTTTCTTTTGTCCTGAAGACCTTTTTGGGGCATGTGGACCTTTTAGTGGGCCTGTGGACCTTTTCAGGGGCCTGGGGACCTTTTCATGGGCCTGGGGGAGTTTTTGGTGACCTTGGGATCTTTGCAGGGTCTAGACACCTTTTCTGGGGCCTGGAGACCTTTTCAGGGGCCTGAGGACCTTTTCAAAGGCCTGGGGACCTTTTGTTGGGCCTGGGGACCTTTTCTGTGGTTTGGGGACCTTTTCTGAAATCTAAGGACATTTTTGGGGCCTGGGGACCTTTTCTAGGATCTAGGAACCTTTTTCTTGGCATAGGGACCTTTTTGGGGGCCTGCGGACCTTTTCAGGGGCCTGGAGACCTTTTCATGGGCCTGGGGACCTTCTCTGATGCATGGGGACCTTGTTGGTGGCCTGGGAACCTTTTTGGGAGCCTTGGGACTTTTTTAGGGGCTGGGGACTTTTTCTGGGGCAGGGGGACCATTATTGGGGCCTGTGGACATTTTTGGGAACCTGGGGAACTTTTCGGGTTCCTGGATGCCTTTTTCGGATCCTGGGGTCCTTTTTGTGGGCTTGGAGACTTTTTTGGGTGCCTGGGGACCTTTTCAGGGGCATGGGGATATTTCCGGGGACCTTTGGATCTTTTGGGGGCCTGGGGACTTTTTTGGGGACCTATGGACATTTTTAGGGGCTTGGGAACCTTTCAGGGGCCTGGGGACTTTAACAGGGGCCTGGCGACCTTTTGTGGGGACTGGGGACCTTTTTGTGGTCCTGGGGACCTTTTTGGGGGCCTGGGGACTTTTTGGGGGGCCTGGGGACCTTTTTGGGGACCTTTGGACCTCTTTGAGGGCCTGGGCACCTTTCTGGGAGCCTGGGGACCTTTTTGTGGGCCCGGGGACATTTTCTGGTGCATGAGGAACTTTTCTGATGCCTGGGGACCTTTTTGGAGGCCTGGGGACTTTCTTGGGACCTTCAGACCTTTTGGGGGGCGTGGTGATCTTTTCAAGGGCCTGGGGACCTTTTCTAGGACCTGGGTACCTTTTCAAAAGCCTTGGACATTTTTGGGGGGCCTGGGAACCTTTTTGAGGACCTCGTGGCCTTTCTGTAGACTTGGGGATATTTTCTTGGGCCTGAGGACCTTCTTGGTGGCCTGGGGATCTTCTCGGGGACTTGGGGACCTTTTCGACTGCCTGGGGACCTGTTTTGGTGCCTAAGGAAATTTTCAGGGGCTTGGGAACCTTTTCAGCGCCCTGGGGACCTTTTCGAGGGCCTGGGGACCTTTTCGAGGGAATGAGAACCTTTTCAGATGCCTGGGGACCTTTTTGAGATCCTGGGAACCTTTTCGGATGCCTGGGGACCTTTTCGGATGACTGGGTACCTTTTCGGGGAATAGGAACCTTTTCAGGGACCTTGTTATCTTTTTGGAGGCCTGGTGACCTTTTTGGAGATCTCGGGACCTTTTCAGTTGCCTTGGGACCTATTCAGCGGCCAGGGGACCCTTTCTGGGGCCTGGGGACCTTTTTGGGGGCCTGTGGACCTTTTCAGGGGCCTGCGGACTTTTCCTGTGGCCTTGTGACCTTTTCGAGGTCCTGGAGATCTTTTCGGGGGCCTCGGAACCTTTTCAAGGGATTGGGGACATTTTCGGGAGCCTTCGGACTTTTTCAGGGGCCTTGGGACTTTTCGATGTGCCTGGGCACCTTTCACGGGTCTGGATGCCTTTTCAGGGGTCTGGGGATCTTTTTGGCGATCTTGGGAAGTTTTGGGGGGCCTGGGGACGTTTCTGGGGGCCTGGGGACCTTTTCATGGGCCTGGGTACCTTTTTATGGGGCCAAAGGACCTTTTAGATTGCCTGAAGACCTTTTGGTGGGCCTGGAGGGTCTCTTTGGAAGCTTTGGGACCTTTTTGGTGACCTTGGGATCTTTTTGGAGCCTGGGGACCTTTACAGGGACGTTTGGACCTTTTTGGATGCCTTGGGACGTTTTCAGGGGCCTGGGGACCTTTTCTGGGACCTGGGGTCCTTTTCATGGGCCTGGGGACCTTTTCAAGGGCCTTGGGACCTTTTTCGGGACCTGGGCACCTTTTTGAGGGCCTGGGGACCTTTTCATGGGCTTGGGAACCTTTTGTGGGGACTGGGTACCTTTTTGGAGGGCCTGGGGACCTTTTCTGATGCCTAGCATCCTTTTCAGTTACCTGGGGACCTTCTCTGTGGCCTGGGGATCTTTTCGGTGGCCTGGGAACCTGTTCGGGGGCCTTCAGACTTTTTTAGGGGCTGGGGACTTTTTCAGGGGCCTGAGGACTGTTTTGGGGGCCTTGGGACATTTTTGGGAACCTGGAGGCCTTTTGGGGTTCCTGGGGATTTTTTTGGACAACTGGGGACCTTTTAGGGGGCCTGGCAAATTCTTCCAAAGCCTAGTGACCTTTTTGGGAACCTGTGGACTTTTTTGGGTGTCTGGGGACCTTTTGTGGGGCCTGGGGATCTTTTTGGGAACCTTGGGATCTTTTGGGGGTATGGGGACCTTTTTGGGGACCTTTGGACCTTTTTCAAGCTTGGGAAACTTTTCAGGGGCCTGGTGACCTTTTGTCTGGCCTTGGGACCTTTTCAGGGGCCTTGGGACCTTTACAGGGACCTGGGGACCTTTTCTGGGGCCTAGGGACCTTTTTGAGGGTCTGGGGACCTTTTTAAGGGCCTGGGGACATTTTCGTGGGCCTGGGGGAGTTTTTGGTGACCTTAGGATCTTTTCAGGGTCTGGAGACCTTTTCTGGGGCCTGGAGACCTTTTCGGGGCCTGAGGACCTTTTCAGGGGCCTGAGACCTTTTGTTGGGCTTGGGGATGTTTTCGAGGGCTTTGGGACCATTTATTTGGCCTGGGGACCTTTTCTGAAGTCTAGGGACCGTTTTTGGGCCTTGGAACCTTTTCTAGGATCTGGGAACCTGTTTGTTGGCATAAGGACATTTTCAGGGGCCTGCAGACATTTTCAGGTGCCTAGAGACCTTTTCATGGGCCTGGGGACCTTCTCTGGGGCCTGGGGACCTTTTTGATGGCCTGGGAACATTTTTGGGGGGCCTTGGGACTTTTTTAGGGGCCAGGGAATTTTTCAAGGGCCTAGGGACCATTTTTGGGGCCTGGGGACTTTTTTAGGGGCCAGGGAATTTTTCAAGGGCCTAGGGACCGTTTTTGGGGCCTGGGGACGTTTTTGGAAACCTGGGGACCTTTTCGGGTTCCTGGGGACCTTTTTGGGAACCTGGGGACCTTTTTGTGGGCTTGGAGACTTTTCTGGGTGCCTGGGGACCTTTTCTGGGGCATGGGGATCTTTTTGGGGACCTTTGGATATTTTGGGAGCCTGGAGACCTTTTTGGGGACCTTTGGATATTTTTCGGGGCTTGGGAACCTTTTCAGGGGCCAGGCAACCTTTTGTCTGGAATGGTGACTTTTTCAGAGGCCTGGGGACCTTTACAGGGGCCTGGTGACCTTTTGTGGGGCCAGGGAACCTTTTTGAGGGCCTGGGGACTTTTTTGGGGGGCTGGCGACCTTTTTGGGGGAATGGGGACCTTTCTGGGGACCTTGGGACCTCTTTGGGGGTCTGGGCACCTTTCTTGGAGCCTGGGGACCTTTTCTTGGGCCTGGGAACATTTTCTGGTGCATGAGGAACTTTTCTGATGCCTGAGGACCTTCTTGGAGGCCTGGGGACTTTCTTGGGACCTTCAGACCTTTTTGGAGGCCTGGGGACCTTTTCAGGGGCCTGGGGACCCTTTCAAAGGCCTGGGACATTTTTGGGGGCCTAGGGATTTTTTTGAGGACCTGGGGGCCTTCTTGTAGGCTTGGGGATATTTTCTGGGGCCTAAGGACCTTCTTGGGGGCCTGGGGATCTTCTCGGGGGCTTGGGGACCTTTTTGACTGCCTGGGGACCTGTTTTGGTGCCTAAGGAAATTTTCGGGGGCCTGGGAAGCTTTTCAGCGGCCTGGGGACCTTTTCGAGGGCCTGGGGATCTTTTCGAGGGAATGGGAACCTTTTCGGATGCCTGGGGACCTTTTTGGGATCCTGGGAACCTTTTCAGATGCCTGGGGACCTTTTTGGGGAATGAGAACCTTTTTGTGGACCTCAAGACCTTTTCGGAGGACTGGTGACCTTTTTGGGGATCTTGGGTCCTTTTCACGGGCCTTGGGACCTTTTCAGTGGCCACGGGACCATTTCTGGGGCCTGGGGACCTTTTTGGGGGCCTGGGGATCTTTTTGGGGGCCTTGGGACCTTTTTAAAGGATTGGGGACCTTGGGACTTTTCCTTGTGCCTGGGTACCTTTTCAAGGGCCTGGGTACGTTTTCAGGGGTCTGGGGATCTTTTTGGCGATCTTGGGACATTTTGAGGGGCCTGGGGTTGTTTCTGGAAGCCTTGGGACCTTTTCATGGGCCTGGGTACCTTTTTTGGGGCCAAAGGACCTTCTCGATTGCCTGGAGACCTTTTGGGGGCCTAGGGGTCTGTTTGGAAGCTTTGAGACTTTTTTGGTGACCTTGGGATCTTTTCAGGGCCTGGGGTCCTTTTTGGGGACATTTGGACCTTTTTGGGTGCCTAGGGACCTTTTCTGGGGCCTGGGGACCTTTTCTGGGGCCTGGGCACCTTTTCATTGCCTGGGGACCTTTTCAAGATCCTTGGGACCTTTTTTGGCTACTGGGGACCTCTTTGAGGGCCTGGGAACCTTTTCATGGGCATGGGAACCTCTTATGGGGACTGGGTACCTTTTGGAGTGCCTAGGGACCTTTTCTGTGACCTGGAGACCTTTTCTGATGCCTAGGGACCTTTTCAGGGGCCTCGGGACCTTCTCTGGGGCTTGGGGACCTTTTTGGTGGCCTGAGAACCTTTTCAGGGGCCTTTGGACTTTTCTAGGGGCCAGGGACCTTTTCAGGTTCCTGGGGACTTTTTTGGGAACCTGGGGATTTTTGGGGTGTCTGGGGACCTTTTCTGGGGCCTGGGGATCTTTTTGGGAACCTTGGGATCCTTTGGGGGCCTGGGGACCTTTTTGGGGACCTATGGACCTTTTTTAGGCTTGGAGACCTTTTCAGGGGACTGGCGACCTTTTGTATGGCCTTGGGACCTTTTCAGGGGCCTAGGGACATTTACAGGGGCCTGGGGACCTTTTTGG
This sequence comes from Cherax quadricarinatus, assembly GCF_038502225.1. Classification (NCBI taxonomy): domain Eukaryota; kingdom Metazoa; phylum Arthropoda; class Malacostraca; order Decapoda; family Parastacidae; genus Cherax; species Cherax quadricarinatus. The sequence continues at coordinate 58,630,806 of NC_091300.1, read as the reverse complement.
GGGCCTAGGGACTTTTTTGGGGGCCTGGGTACCTTTCTGGGAACCTTGGGACCTTTCTGGGGGTCTGGGCACCTTCTCAGGAGCCTGAGGACCTTTCTTGGGTCCTGACGACCTTTTCTGGGGCCTGTGGAACTTTTAGAGGGGCCTGTGGACCTTTTCAGGGGCCAGGGGACCTTTTTGCAGACCTTAGGACCTTTTTGGGAACCTGGGGACCCTTTGGACCTTTTTGGGGGCCTACAGACCTTTTCAAGGGCCTTGGAACAATTTCGGGGTCCTGGGGACGTTTTTGGGGTCTTTGGGACCTTTTCTGGGGCCTGTGGACCTTTTCTGGGGCCTGTGGACCTTTTCTGGGGCCTGGGGACTTTTTCTCTTGCCTGGGGACCTTTTCATTGACTTTGGGACCTTTTTGGGATTTTTTCATTGGCTTGGGGATCTTTTCTGGGGCATAGGGATCTTTTCTGATGCCTGGGGACCTTTTTTGGGGCCTGGGGACTTTCTTGGGACCTTCAGATCTTTTTGGGGGAATGGGGACATTTCAGGGGATTGGGGACCTTTTCTAGGACCTGGGGACCTTTTTGTGGGCCTGGGGACTTTTTTTGAAGCCTAGAGACTTTTTCAGGGGTCTGGGGACCTTTTCTGGGGCCTGGGGACCTTTTCAAAGGCATGGGACATTTTTGTGAGCCTGGGGACCTTTCTGGAGATCTGGAGGATTTTTCAGGGGCCTGGGGACCTTTTTGCAGACCTTAGGACGTTTTTGGGAACCTGGGGGACCCTTTGGACCTTTTTGGAGGGCTATGGACCTTTTCAAGGGCCTGGGGACAATTTCAGGGTCCTGGGGACGTCTCTGGGGTCTTTTGGACCTTTTCTGGGGCCTGGGGACCTTTTTGGGGACCTTTGGACCTTTTTTAGGCTTGGAGACCTTTTCACGGGACTGGCAACCTTTTGTATGGCCTGGGGACCTTTTCAGAGGCCTAGGGACATTTACAGGGGCCTGGGGGCCTTTTGTGGGGCCTTGGGACCTTTTCGAGTGCCTGGGGACATTTTTGGGGGCCTAGGGACTTTTCTGGGGGCCTGGGTACCTTTCTGGGGATCTTGGGACCTTTCTGGGGGCCTGGGCACCTTCTTGGGAGCCTGAGGACCTTTCTTGGGTCCTGACAACCTTTTCTGGGGCCTGTGGAACTTTTAGAGGGCCTGCGGACCTTTCTAGGGGCCAGGGGACCTTTTTGCAGACCTTAGGACCTTTTTGCAGACCTTAGGACCTTTTTGCGAACCTGGGGATCCTTTGGACCTTTTCGGGGGGCTACAGACCTTTTCAAGGGCCTGGGGACAATTTTGGGGTCCTGGGGACGTTTTTGGGGTCTTTGGGACCTTTTCTGGGGCCTGTGGACCTTTTCTGGGGCCTGGGGACTTTTTCTCTTGCCTGGGAACCTTTTCATTGACTTTGGGACCTTTTTGGGACTTTTTCATTGGCTTGGGGATCTTTTCTGGGGCATGGGGATCTTTTCTGATGCCTGGGGACCTTTTTTGGGGCCTGGGGACTTTCTTGGGACTTTCAGATCTTTTTGGGGGAATGGGGACCTTTTCAGGGGATTGGGGACCTTTTCTAGGACCTGGGGACGTTTTTGTGGGCCTGGGGACTTTTTGTGCCGCCTAGGGACTTTTTCAGGGGCCTGGGGACGTTTTCTGGGGCCTGGGGACCTTTTCAAAGGCATGGGAAATTTTTCGGGTCCTGGTGACCTTTTTGGGGATCTGGAGGCCTTTCCAGGGGCCTGGGGACCTTTTCTGGGGCACTGAGACCTTTTTGAGGGCCTAGGGTCTTTTCTATGACCTGGGGACCTTTTCTTATGTCTAGGGACCTTTTCTGGGGCCTGGGGACGTTTTTGGGGCCTTGTGACATTTTCAAACGCCTCGGGTTGTTTTCAGGGGACTGAGGACCTTCTGAAGGGCCTTGGGACCTTTTCTGTGGCCTTGGGACCTTTTCTGATGACTAGGGACATTTTTGGAGGCCTGGAGACCTCTTCTCTGGCCTGGTGACGTTTTTGGGGACCTTGGGACCTTTCTTTTAGCCTGGGAACCTTCTTGGGAGCCTGAGGACCTATCTTGGGTCCTGACGACCTTTTCTGGGGCCTGTGGAACTTTTAGAGGGCCTGCGGACCTTTTCAGGGGCCAGGGGACCTTTTCAGGGGCCAGGGGACCTTTCTGCAGACCTTAGGACCTTTTTGGGAACCTGTGGACCCTTTGGACCTTTTTGGTTGGCTACGGACCTTTTCAAGGGCCTGGGGACAATTTCGGTGTCCTGGGGACGTTTCTGAGGTCTTTCAGACCTTTTCTGGGGCCTGAAGACCTTTTCTGGGGGCCTGGGGACCTTTTCTCTTGCCTGGGGACCTTTTCATTGACTTTGGGACCTTTTTGGGTGCCTGTGGCCCTTTTCTGGGGACTGGGAACCTTTTTGGGTGATTGCAGACCTATTCAGGGGCCTGGGAACCTTTTCGGGGGCCTTTGACTTTTTTAGGGGCCGGGGACTTTTTCTCTTACCTGGGGACCTTTTCAGGGACTTTGGGACCTTTTCAGTGGCCTGGGAACCTTTTCGAGGGCCTTTGACTTTTTTAGGGGCTGTGGACTTTTTTGGGGGCTGGAGACCGTTTTTGGGGCCTGGGGACATTTTTGGGAACCTGTGGACCTTTCTGAGTTCCTGGGGACCTTTCTGGGAACCTGGGGAATTTTTTGTGGGCTTGGGGACTTTTTTGGGTGTCTGTGGACCTTTTCTGGGGCATGGGGATCTTTTCGGGGACCTTTGGATCTTTTGGGGGCCTGGGAACCATTTTGGGGACCTTAGGACATTTTTCGGGGCTTGGGAACCTCTTCAGGGGCCTGACAACCTTTATCTGGCCTGGGGACCTTTTTGAGGGCCTGGGAACCTTATTGGAGGCCTGGGGACTTTTTTGGGGGCTTGGGGAATTTCTTGTGACCTTCAGACCTTTTTGGGGCCCTGGGGACCTTTTCAGGGGCCTGGGGACCATTTCCAGGACCTGGGGACCTTTTTCTGGGCCTAGGGACCGTTTTTGAGGCCTGGGGACCTTTTCGAGGGCCTGGGGACCTTTCCATGGGCCTGGGAACCTTTTGTGGGGACTGGGTACCTTTTGGAGGGCCTCGGGACCTTTTCTGTGACCTAGGGACATTTTCTGATGCCTAGGGACATTTTGAGGGGCCTGGGGACCTTCTCTGGGGCCTGGGGACCATTTTGATGGCCTGGGAACCTTTTCAGGGGTCTTGGGACTTTTTTAGGGGCCAGGGAATTTTTCAGGGGCCTGGTGACCATTTTTGGGGCCTGGGGACATTTTCTCTTGCCTGGGGACCTTTTCAGAGACTTTGGGACCTTTTTGGGTGCCTGGGGCCCTTTTCTGGGGCCTGGGAACCTTTTTGCGTGGTTCTGGACCTATTCAGGGGCCTGGGGACCTTCCCGGGGGTCTGGGGATGTTTTCGAGGGCGTGGGGACCTTTTTGGGGATCTTTGGACGTCTTTTGGGGCCTGGGCACCTTTTTGGGGCCTTGGGACTTTTTCTGGGTCCTGAAGACCTTTTCAGGGGCCTGTGGACCTTTTAAGGGGCCTGAGGATCTTTTTGGGGGTCTTGAGACCTTTTCAGGGACCTTGGGACCATTCTGTGGGCATAGGGACCTTTTCTATGACTTTGTTACCTTTTTGGAGGCCTTGAGACCTTTTCGGGGACCTGTGGACCTTTTTGGTGACCTTGGGATCTTTACAAGGGCCTGGGGACCTTTTTGAGGACCTTTGGACCTTTTTGCTGCCTGGGGACCTTTTCAGGGGCCAGGGGACCTTTTCTGAGGCATGGAGACCTTTGCAGGAGCCTGGTGATCTTTTCGGGGGCCTGGGGACCTTTTCGGGGACCTTTGAAACTTTTTGGGGCCTAGGGACCTTTTCGAGGGCCTAAGGGCCTTTTCTTTGACCTGGGGACCTTTTCTGAGGCCTGGGTACCTTTTTGGGGCATTGTGACCTTTTCCAAGGCCTGGGGACCTTTTCAGGGGCCTGGGGACCTTTTCTAGGACCTGGGGACCTTTTTGTTGGCCTGGTTACCTTTTTTCGGGCCTGGGGACTTTTTTAGGGGCCTTGGGACCTTTTATGATGCCTGGGGACCTTTTCAAAGGTCTGGGACATTTTTGGGGGCCTAGGGATTTTTTTGAGGACCTGGGGGCCTTCTTGTAGGCTTTGGGATATTTTCTGGGGCCTAAGGACCTTCTTGGGGGCCTGGGGATCTTCTCGGGGGCTTGGGACCTTTTTGACTGCCTGGGGACCTGTTTTGGTGCCTAAGGAAATTTTCGGGGGCCTGGGAAGCTTTTCAGCGGCCTGGGGACCTTTTTGAGGGCCTGGGGACGTTTTTGAGGGAATGGGAACCTTTCCTTGTGCCTGCGTACCTTTTCAAGGGCCTGGGTACCTTTTCAGGGGTCTGGGGATCTTTATGGCGATCTTGGGACATTTTGAGGGGCCTGGGGACCTTCTCTGGGGCCTGGGGACCTTTTCGGTGGCATGTGAACCTGTTTGGGGGCCTTCGGACTTTTTTAGGGGCTGGGGACTTTTTCAGGGGTCTGGGGACCGTTTTTGGGGCCTTGGGACATTTTTGGGAACCTGGAGGCCTTTTGGGGTTCCTGGGGACTTTTTTGGAAACCTGGGGACCTTTTTGTGGCCTGAGGACCTTTTAGGGGGCCTGGCAACCTCTTCTGAAGCCTGGTGACCTTTTTGGGAACCTGGGGACTTTTTTGGGTGTCTGGGGACCTTTTCTGGGGCCTGGGGATCTTTTTGGGAACCTTGGAATCTTTTGGGGGTATGGGGACCTTTTTGGGGACCTTTGGACCTTTTTCAGGCTTGGGAAACTTTTCAGGGGCCTGGCGACCTTTTGTCTGGCCTTGGGACTTTTTCAGGGGCCTAGGGACCTTTACAGGGGCCTGGGGACCTTTTTGATGGCCTGGGAGTATTTTTGGGGGGCCTTGGGACTTTTTTAGGGGCCAGGGAATTTTTCAAGGGCCTAGGGACCGTTTTTGGGGCCTGGGGACGTTTTTGGAAACCTGGGGACCTTTTCGGGTTCATGGGGACCTTTTTGGGAACCTGGGGACCTTTTCGTGGGCTTGGAGACTTTTCTGGGTGCCTGGGGACCTTTTCTGGGCATGGGGATCTTTTTGGGGACCTTTGGATATTTTGGGAGCCTGGAGACCTTTTTGGGGACCTTTGGATATTTTTCGGGGCTTGGGAACCTTTTCAGGGGCCAGGCAAGCTTTTGTCTGGCCTGGTGACTTTTTCAGCTTTTCAGCGGCCTGGGGACCTTTTTGAGGGCCTGGGGACGTTTTTGAGGGAATGGGGACCTTTTTGGGGCCTTGGGACTTTTTCTGGGTCCTGAAGACCTTTTCAGGGGCCTGTGGACCTTTTAAGGGGCATGAGGATCTTTTCGGGGGTCTTGAGACCTTTTCAGGGACCTTGGAACCATTGTGTGGACATAGGGACCTTTTCTATGACTTTGTTACCTTTTTGGAGGCCTTGAGACCTTTTCGGGGACATGTGGACCTTTTTGGTGACCTTGGGATCTTTTCGATTGCCTGGGGACCTTTTTGGGGACATTTGGACCTTTTTGCTGCCTGGGGACCTTTTTGTTGGCCTGGTTACCTTTTTTGGGGCCTGGGGAATTTTTTAGGGGCCTTGGGACCTTTTCTGATGCCAGGGGACCTCTTCAAAGGCCTGGGACATTTTTGGATGCATAGGGATTTTTTGAGGACCTGGGGCCTTCTTGTAGGCTTTGGGATATTTTCTGGGGCCTAAGGACCTTTTTCGGGGCCTGGGGATCTTCTCGGGGGCTTGGGGACCTTTTTGACTGCCTGGGGACCTCTTTTGGTGCCTAAGGAAATTTTCGGGGGCCTGGGAAGCTTTTCAGCGGCCTGGGGACCTTTTCGAGGGCCTGGGGACCTTTTTGAGGGAATGGGAACCTTTTCGGATGCCTGGGGACCTTTTTGGGATCCTGGGAACCTTTTCAGATGCCTGGGGACCTTTTTGGGGAATGAGAACCTTTTTGTGGACCTCAAGACCTTTTCGGAGGACTGGTGATCTTTTTGGGGATCTTGGGTCCTTTTCACGGGCCTTGGGACCTTTTCAGTGGCCAGGGGACCATTTCTGGGGCCTGGGGACCTTTTTGGGGCCTGGGGATCTTTTTGGGGGCCTTGGGACCTTTTTAAAGGATTGGGGACCTTGGGACTTTTCCTTGTGCCTGGGTACCTTTTCAAGGGCCTGGGTACCTTTTCAGGGGTCTGGGGATCTTTTTGGCGATCTTGGGACATTTTGAAGGGCCTGGGGACGTTTCTGGAAGCCATGGGACATTTTCATAGGCCTGGGTACATTTTTTGGGGCCAAAGGACCTTTTCAATTGCCTGGAGACCTTTTGGGGGAATAGGGGTCTGTTTGGAAGCTTTAGGACTTTTTTGGTGACCTTGGATCTTTTCAGGGCCTGGGGTCCTTTTTGGGGACTTTTGGACCTTTTTGGGTGCCTGGGGACCTTTTCCGGGGTCTGGGGACCTTTTCTGGGGCCTGGGGACCTTCTCATAGGCCTGGGGACCTTTTCAAGATCCTTGGGACCTTTTTTGGGGACAGGGGACCTTTTTGAGGGCCTGGGGACCTTTTCATGGGCATGGGAACCTCTTATGGGGACTGGGTACCTTTCGGAGTGCCTGGGGACCTTTTCTGTGACCTGGAGACCTTTTCTGATGCCTAGGGACCTTTTCAGGGGCCTGGGGACCTTCTCTGGGGCCTGGGGACCTTTTCGATGGCCTGAGAACCTTTTCAGGGGCCTTAGGACTTTTCTAGGGGCCAGGGACCTTTTCAGGTTCCTGGGGACTTTTTTGGGAACCTGGGGATTTTTGGGGTGTCTGAGGACCTTTTCTGGGGCCTTTGGACTTTTCTAGGGGCCAGGGACCTTTTCAGGTTCCTGGGGACTTTTTTGGGAACCTGGGGATTTTTGGGGTGTCTGGGGACCTTTTCTGGGGCCTGGGGATCTTTTTGGGAACCTTGGGATCCTTTGGGGGCCTGGGGACCTTTTTGGGGACCTATGGACCTTTTTTAGGCTTGGAGACCTTTTCAGGGGACTGGCGACCTTTTGTATGGCCTTGGGACCTTTTCAGGGGCCTAGGGACATTTACAGGGGCCTTGGGGCCTTTTGTGGGGCCTTGGGACCTTTTCGAGTGCCTGGGGACCTTTTTGGGGGCCTAGGGACTTTTTTGGGGGCCTGGGTACCTTTCTGGGAACCTTGGGACCTTTCTGGGGGTCTGGGCACCTTCTCAGGAGCCTGAGGACCTTTCTTGGGTCCTGACGACCTTTTCTGGGGCCTGTGGAACTTTTAGAGGGGCCTGTGGACCTTTTCAGGGGCCAGGGGACCTTTTTGCAGACCTTAGGACCTTTTTGGGAACCTGGGGACCCTTTGGACCTTTTCGGGGGGCTACAGACCTTTTCAAGGGCCTGGGGACAATTTCGGGGTCCTGGGGACGTTTTTGGGGTCTTTGGGACCTTTTCTGGGGCCTGTGGACCTTTTCTGGGGCTTGGGGACTTTTTCTCTTGCCTGGGGACCTTTTCATTGACTTTGGGACCTTTTTGGGATTTTTTCATTGGCTTGGGGATCTTTTCTGGGGCATGGGGATCTTTTCTTATGCCTGGGGACCTTTTTTGGGGCCTGGGGACTTTCTTGGGACCTTCAGATCTTTTTGGGGTAATGGGGACCTTTTCAGGGGATTGGGGACCTTTTCTAGGACCTGGGGACCTTTTTGTGGGCCTGGGGACTTTTTTTGCAGCCTAGGGACTTTTTCAGGGGCCTGGGGACCTTTTCTGGGGCCTGGGGACCTTTTCAAAGGCATGGGATATTTTTGGGGGCCTCGGGACCTTTTTGGGGATCTGGAGGCCTTTTCAGGGGCCAGGGGACCTTTTTGCAGACCTTAGGACGTTTTTGGGAACCTGGGGACCCTTTGGACCTTTTTGGAGGGCTATGGACCTTTTCAAGGGCCTGGGGACAATTTCAGGGTCCTGGGGACGTCTCTGGGGTCTTTTGGACCTTTTCTGGGGCCTGGGGACCTTTTTGGGGACCTTTGGACCTTTTTTAGGCTTGGAGACCTTTTCACGGGACTGGCAACCTTTTGTATGGCCTGGGGACCTTTTCAGAGGCCTAGGGACATTTACAGGGGCCTGGGGGCCTTTTGTGGGGCCTTGGGACCTTTTCGAGTGCCTGGGGACCTTTTTGGGGGCCTAGGGACTTTTCTGGGGGCCTGGGTACCTTTCTGGGGATCTTGGGACCTTTCTGGGGGCCTGGGCACCTTCTTGGGAGCCTGAGGACCTTTCTTGGGTCCTGACAACCTTTTCTGGGGCCTGTGGAACTTTTAGAGGGCCTGCGGACCTTTCTAGGGGCCAGGGGACCTTTTTGCAGACCTTAGGACCTTTTTGCAGACCTTAGGACCTTTTTGCGAACCTGGGGATCCTTTGGACCTTTTCGGGGGGCTACAGACCTTTTCAAGGGCCTGGGGACAATTTTGGGGTCCTGGGGACGTTTTCTCTTGCCTGGGAACCTTTTCATTGACTTTGGGACCTTTTTGGGACTTTTTCATTGGCTTGGGGATCTTTTCTGGGGCATGGGGATCTTTTCTGATGCCTGGGGACCTTTTTTGGGGCCTGGGGACTTTCTTGGGACTTTCAGATCTTTTTGGGGGAATGGGGACCTTTTCAGGGGATTGGGGACCTTTTCTAGGACCTGGGGACGTTTTTGTGGGCCTGGGGACTTTTTGTGCCGCCTAGGGACTTTTTCAGGGGCCTGGGGACGTTTTCTGGGGCCTGGGGACCTTTTCAAAGGCATGGGAAATTTTTCGGGTCCTGGTGACCTTTTTGGGGATCTGGAGGCCTTTCCAGGGGCCTGGGGACCTTTTCTGGGGCACTGAGACCTTTTTGAGGGCCTAGGGTCTTTTCTATGACCTGGGGACCTTTTCTTATGTCTAGGGACCTTTTCTGGGGCCTGGGGACGTTTTTGGGGCCTTGTGACATTTTCAAACGCCTCGGGTTGTTTTCAGGGGACTGAGGACCTTTTGAAGGGCCTTGGGACCTTTTCTGTGGCCTTGGGACCTTTTCTGATGACTAGGGACATTTTTGGAGGCCTGGAGACCTCTTCTCTGGCCTGGTGACGTTTTTGGGGACCTTGGGACCTTTCTTTTAGCCTGGGAACCTTCTTGGGAGCCTGAGGACCTATCTTGGGTCCTGACGACCTTTTCTGGGGCCTGTGGAACTTTTAGAGGGCCTGCGGACCTTTTCAGGGGCCACGGGACCTTTTCAGGGGCCAGGGGACCTTTCTGCAGACCTTAGGACCTTTTTGGGAACCTGTGGACCCTTTGGACCTTTTTGGTTGGCTACGGACCTTTTCAAGGGCCTGGGGACAATTTCGGTGTCCTGGGGACGTTTCTGAGGTCTTTCAGACCTTTTCTGGGGCCTGAAGACCTTTTCTGGGGGCCTGGGGACCTTTTCTCTTGCCTGGGGACCTTTTCATTGACTTTGGGACCTTTTTGGGTGCCTGTGGCCCTTTTCTGGGGACTGGGAACCTTTTTGGGTGATTGCAGACCTATTCAGGGGCCTGGGAACCTTTTCGAGGGCCTTTGACTTTTTTAGGGGCTGGGGACTTTTTCTCTTACCTGGGGACCTTTTCAGGGACTTTGGGACCTTTTCAGTGGCCTGGGAACCTTTTCGAGGGCCTTTGACTTTTTTAGGGGCTGTGGACTTTTTTGGGGGCTGGAGACCGTTTTTGGGGCCTGGGGACATTTTTGGGAACCTGTGGACCTTTCTGAGTTCCTGGGGACCTTTCTGGGAACCTGGGGAATTTTTTGTGGGCTTGGGGACTTTTTTGGGTGTATGTGGACCTTTTCTGGGGCATGGGGATCTTTTCGGGGACCTTTGGATCTTTTGGGGGCCTGGGAACCATTTTGGGGACCTTTGGACATTTTTCGGGGCTTGGGAACCTTTTCAGGGGCCTGACAACCTTTTGTCTGGCCTGGGGACCTTTTTGAGGGCCTGGGGACCTTCTTGGAGGCCTGGGGACTTTTTTGGGGGCCTGGGGAATTTCTTGGGACCTTCAGACCTTTTTGGGGCCCTGGGGACCTTTTCAGGGGCCTGGGGACCATTTCTAGGACCTGGGGACCTTTTTCTGGGCCTAGGGACCGTTTTTGAGGCCTGGGGACCTTTTCGAGGGCCTGGGGACCTTTCCATGGGCCTGGGAACCTTTTGTGGGGACTGGGTACCTTTTGGAGGGCCTCGGGACTTTTTCTGTGACCTAGGGACATTTTCTGATGCCTAGGGACATTTTGAGGGGCCTGGGGACCTTCTCTGGGGCCTGGGGACCATTTTGATGGCCTGGGAACCTTTTCAGGGGTCTTGGGACTTTTTTAGGGGCCAGGGAATTTTTCAGGGGCCTGGTGACCATTTTTGGGGCCTGGGGACATTTTCTCTTGCCTGGGGACCTTTTCAGAGACTTTGGGACCTTTTTGGGTGCCTGGGGCCCTTTTCTGGGGCCTGGGAACCTTTTTGGGTATTTCCAGACTTATTCAGGGGCCTGGGGACCTTCCCGGGGGTCTGGGGATGTTTTCGAGGGCGTGGGGACCTTTTTGGGGATCTTTGGATGTTTTTTGGGGCCTGGGGACCTTTTTGCGGCCTTGGGACTTTTTCTGGGTCCTGAAGACCTTCTCAGGGGCCTGTGGACCTTTTAAGGGCCCTGAGGATCTTTTTTGGGGGTCTTGAGACCTTTTTGGGGACCTTGGGACCATTGTGTGGGCATAGGGACCTTTTCTATGACTTTGTTACCTTTTTGGAGGCCTTTAGACTTTTTGGGGACCTGTGGAACTTTTTGGTGATCTTGGGATCTTTTTGAGGGCCTGGGGACCTTTTTAAGGACCTTTGGACCTTTTTGCTGCCTAGGGACCTTTTCAGGGGCCAGGGGACCTTTTCTGAGGCATGGAGACCTTTGCAGGAGCCTGGTGATCTTTTCGGGGGCCTGGGGACCTTTTCGGGGACCTTCGGACCTTTTTGGGGCCTAGGGACCTTTTCGAGGGCCTAGGGGCCTTTTCTTTGACCTGGGCACCTTCTCTTATGTCTAGGGACCTTTTCTGGGGCCTGGGGACCTTTTTGGGGAATTGTGACATTTTCAAAGGCCTCGGGACCTTTTCAGGGGCCTGGGGACCTTTTCTAGGACCTGGGGACCTTTTTGTTGGCCTGGTTACCTTTTTTGGGGCCTGGGGACTTTTTTAGGGGCCTTGGGACCTTTTCTGATGCCTGGGGACCTTTTCAAAGGCCTGGGACATTTTTGGGGGCCTAGGGATTTTTTTGAGGACCTGGGGGCCTTCTTGTAGGCTTGGGGATATTTTATGGGGATTATGGACCTTCTTGGGGGCCTGGGGATCTTCTCGGGGGCTTGGGACCTTTTTGACTGCCTGGGGACCTGTTTTGGTGCCTAAGGAAATTTTCGGGGGCCTGGGAAGCTTTTCAGCGGCCTGGGGACCTTTTTGAGGGCCTGGGGACGTTTTTGAGGGAATGGGAACCTTTCCTTGTGCCTGCGTACCTTTTCAAGGGCCTGGGTACCTTTTCAGGGGTCTGGGGATCTTTATGGCGATCTTGGGACATTTTGAGGGGCCTGGGGACCTTCTCTGGGGCCTGGGGACCTTTTCGGTGGCATGTGAACCTGTTTGGGGGCCTTCGGACTTTTTTAGGGGCTGGGGACTTTTTCAGGGGTCTGGGGACCGTTTTTGGGGCCTTGGGACATTTTTGGGAACCTGGAGGCCTTTTGGGGTTCCTGGGGACTTTTTTGGAAACCTGGGGACCTTTTTGTGGCCTGAGGACCTTTTAGGGGGCCTGGCAACCTCTTCTGAAGCCTGGTGACCTTTTTGGGAACCTGGGGACTTTTTTGGGTGTCTGGGGACCTTTTCTGGGGCCTGGGGATCTTTTTGGGAACCTTGGAATCTTTTGGGGGTATGGGGACCTTTTTGGGGACCTTTGGACCTTTTTCAGGCTTGGGAAACTTTTCAGGGGCCTGGCGACCTTTTGTCTGGCCTTGGGACTTTTTCAGGGGCCTAGGGACCTTTACAGGGGCCTGGGGACCTTTTTGATGGCCTGGGAGTATTTTTGGGGGGCCTTGGGACTTTTTTAGGGGCCAGGGAATTTTTCAAGGGCCTAGGGACCGTTTTTGGGGCCTGGGGACGTTTTTGGAAACCTGGGGACCTTTTCGGGTTCATGGGGACCTTTTTGGGAACCTGGGGACCTTTTCGTGGGCTTGGAGACTTTTCTGGGTGCCTGGGGACCTTTTCTGGGGCATGGGGATCTTTTTGGGGACCTTTGGATATTTTGGGAGCCTGGAGACCTTTTTGGGGACCTTTGGATATTTTTCGGGGCTTGGGAACCTTTTCAGGGGCCAGGCAAGCTTTTGTCTGGCCTGGTGACTTTTTCAGTTTTTCAGCGGCCTGGGGACCTTTTTGAGGGCCTGGGGACGTTTTTGAGGGAATGGGGACCTTTTTGGGGCCTTGGGACTTTTTCTGGGTCCTGAAGACCTTTTCAGGGGCCTGTGGACCTTTTAAGGGGCATGAGGATCTTTTCGGGGGTCTTGAGACCTTTTCAGGGACCTTGGAACCATTGTGTGGACATAGGGACCTTTTCTATGACTTTGTTACCTTTTTGGAGGCCTTGAGACCTTTTCGGGGACATGTGGACCTTTTTGGTGACCTTGGGATCTTTTCGATTGCCTGGGGACCTTTTTGGGGACATTTGGACCTTTTTGCTGCCTGGGGACCTTTTTGTTGGCCTGGTTACCTTTTTTGGGGCCTGGGGAATTTTTTAGGGGCCTTGGGACCTTTTCTGATGCCAGGGGACCTCTTCAAAGGCCTGGGACATTTTTGGATGCATAGGGATTTTTTGAGGACCTGGGGGCCTTCTTGTAGGCTTTGGGATATTTTCTGGGGCCTAAGGACCTTTTTCGGGGCCTGGGGATCTTCTCGGGGGCTTGGGGACCTTTTTGACTGCCTGGTGACCTCTTTTGGTGCCTAAGGAAATTTTCGGGGGCCTGGGAAGCTTTTCAGCGGCCTGGGGACCTTTTCGAGGGCCTGGGGACCTTTTTGAGGGAATGGGAACCTTTTTGTGGACCTCAAGACCTTTTTGGAGGACTATTGACCTTTTTGGGGATCTTGGGTCCTTTTTAGGGGCCTTGGGACCTTTTCAGTGGCCAGGGGACAATTTCCGGGGCCTGGGGACCTTTTTGGAGGCCTCAGATCTTTTCAGGTGCCTGGGGACTTTTCCTGTAGCCTTGGGACCTTTTTGAGAGCCTGGGGATCTTTTTGGGCGCCTCGGGACCTTTTCAAAGGATTGGGGACATTTTCGGGGGCCTTCAGATTTTTTCAGGAGGCCTGGAGACCTCTTCTCTGGCCTGGTGACGTTTTTGGGGACCTTGGGACCTTTCTTTGAGCCTGGGAACCTTCTTGGGAGCCTGAGGACCTTTCTTGGGTCCTGACGACCTTTTCTGGGGCCTGTGGAACTTTTAGAGGGCCTGCGGACCTTTTCAAGGGCCAGGGGACCTTTCTGCAGAACTTAGGACCTTTCTGGGAACCTGGGAACCCTTTGGACCTTTTTAGGGGCTACGGACCTTTTCAAGGGCCTCGGGACAATTTCGGGGTCCTGGGGATGTTTCTGGGGTCTTTCAGACCTTTTCTGGGGCCTGTTGGCCTTTTCTGGGGGCCTGGGGACTTTTTCTCTTGCCTGGGGACCTTTTCATTGACTTTGGGACCTTTTTGGGTGCCTGGGGCCTGGGAACCTTTTTGGGTGATTGCGGACCTATTCAGGGGCCTGGGAACCTTTTCGAGGGTCTTTGACTTTTTTAGGGGCCGGGGACTTTTTCTCTTGCCTGGGGACCTTTTCAGGGACTTTGGGACCTTTTTGGGTGCCTGGGGACCTTTTCAGTGGCCTGGGAACCTTTTTGAGGGCCTTTGACTTTTTTAGGGGCTGTCGACTTTTTTGGGGGGCTGGAGACCGTTTTTGAGGCCTGGGGACATTTTTGGGAACCTGGTGACCTTTTTGAGTTCCTGGGGACCTTCTGGGAACCTGGGGAATTTTTTGTGGGCTTGGGGACTTTTTTGGGTGCCTGTGGACCTTTTCTGGGGCATTGGGATCTTTTTGGGGACCTTTGGATCTTTTGGGGGCCTGGGAACCTTTTTGGGGACCTTTGGACATTTTTAGGGGCTTGGGAACCTTTTCAGGGGCCTGACAACCTTTTGTCTGGCCTGGGGACCTTTTTGAGGGCCTGGGGACCTTATTGGAGGCCTGGGGACTTTTTTGGGGGCCTGGGCAATTTCTTGGGACCTTCAGACCTTTTTGGGGCCCTGGGGACCTTTTCAGGGGCCTGGGAACAATTTGGAGGACCTGGGGACCTTTTCGAGGGCCTGGGGACCTTTCCATGGGCCTAGGAACCTTTTGTGGGGACTGGGTACCTTTTGGAGGGCCTGGGGACCTTTTCTGTGACCTAGGGACCTTTTCTGATGCCTAGATACATTTTGAGGGACCTGGGGACCTTCTCTATGGCCTGGGAACCTTTTTGATGGCCTGGGAACCTTTTCGGGGGTCTTGGGACTCTTTTAGGGGCCAGGGAATTTTTCAGGGGCCTGGTGACCATTTTTGGGGCCTGGGGATTTTTTCTCTTGCCTGGGGACCTTTTCAGAGACTTTGGGACCTTTTTGGGTGCCTGGGGCCCTTTTCTGGGGCCTGGGAACCTTTTTGGGTGATTCCAGACCTATTCAGGGGCCTGGGGACCTTCCCGGGGGTCTGGGGATGTTTTCGAGGGCGTGGGGACCTTTTTGGGGACCTTTGGACGTCTTTTGGGGCCTGGGGACCTTTTTGGGGCCTTGGGACTTTTTCTGGGTCCTGAAGACCTTTTCAGGGGCCTGTGGACCTTTTAAGGGGCATGAGGATTTTTTTGGGGGTCTTGAGACCTTTTCAGGGACCTTGGAACCATTGTGTGGACATAGGGACCTTTTCTATGAATTTGTTACCTTTTTGGAGGTCTTGAGACCTTTCGGGGACCTGTGGACCTTTTTGGTGACATTTTGATCTTTTCGATGGCCTGGGGACCTTTTTGGGGACATTTGGACCTTTTTGCTGCCTGGGGACCTTTTCAGGGGCCAGGGGACCTTTTCTGAGGCATGGAGACCTTTGCAGGAGCCTAGTGATCTTTTCTGGGGACTAGGGAACTTTTTGGGGCATTGTGACCTTTTCAAAGGCCTAGGGAACTTTTCAGGGGCCTGGGGACCTTTTCTAGGACCTGGGGACCTTTTTGTTGGCCTGGTTACCTTTTTTGGGGCCTGGGGAATTTTTTAGGGGCCTTGGGACCTTTTCTGATGCCTGGGGACCTCTTCAAAGGCCTGGGACATTTTTGGGGGCCTAGGGATTTTTTGAGGACCTGGGGGCCTTCTTGTAGGCTTTGGGATATTTTCTGGGGCCTAAGGACCTTTTTGGGGGCCTGGGGATCTTCTCGGGGGCTTGGGGACCTTTTTGACTGCCTGGGGACTTCTTTTGGTGCCTAAGGAAATTTTCGGGGGCCTGGGAAGCTTTTCAGCGGCCTGGGGACCTATTCGAGGGCCTGGGGACCTTTTTGAGGGAATGGGAACCTTTTCGGATGCCTGGGGACCTTTTTGGGATCCTGGGAACCTTTTCAGATGCCTGGGGACCTTTTTGGGGAATGGGAACCTTTTTGTGGACCTCAAGACCTTTTTGGAGGACTGGTGACCTTTTTGGGGATTTTGGGTCCTTTTCAGGGGCCTTGGGACCTTTTCAGTGGCCAGGGGACCATTTCTGGGGCCTGGGGATCTTTTTGGGGGCCTCGGACCTTTTCAGGTGCCTGGGGACATTTCCTGTGGCCTTGGGACCTTTTTGAGGGCCTGGGGATCTTTTTGGGGGCCTCGGGACCTTTTCAAAGGATTGGGGACATTTTCGGGGGCCTTCAGATTTTTTCAGGGGCCTTGGGACTTTTCTTTGTGCCTGGGTACCTTTCCAAGGGCCTGGGTACCTTTTCAGGGGTCTGGGGATCTTTTTGGCGATCTTGGGACACTTTGAGGGGCCTGGGGACGTTTCTATAAGCCTTGGGACCTTTTCATAGGCCTGGGGGATCTCTTTGGAAGCTTTGGGACGTTTTTGGTGACCTTTGGATCTTTTTGGAGCCTGGGGACCTTTTCAGGGACCTGGGGTCCTTTTCATGGGCGTGGGAACCTTTTCAAGGGCCTTGGAACCTTTTTTGGGACCTGGGCACCTTTTTGAGGGCCTGGGGACCTTTTGTGGCGACTGGGTACCTTTTTGGAGGGCCTGGGGACCTTTTCTGATGCCTAGCATCCTTTTCAGTTGCCTGGGGACCTTCTCTGGGGCCTGGGGACCTTTTCGGTGGCCTGGGAACCTGTTCGGGGGCCTTTGGACTTTTTTAGGGGCTGGGGACTTTTTCAGGGGCCTGGGGACCGTTTTTGGGGCCTTGGGACATTTTTGGGAACCTGGAGGCCTTTTGGGGTTCCTGGGAACTTTTATGGAAACCTGGGGACCTTTTCGTGGGCCTGGGGACCTTTTAGGGGGGCTGGCAACCTCTTCTGAAGCCTGGTGACCTTTTTGGGAACCTGGGGACATTTTTGGGTGTCTGGGGACCTTTTCTGGGGCCTGGGGATCTTTTTGGGAACCTTGGGATCTTTTGGGGGTATGGGGACCTTTTTGGGGACCTTTGGACCTTTTTCAGGCTTGGGAAACTTTTCAGGGGCCTGGCGACCTTTTGTCTGGCCTTGGGACCTTTTCAGGGGCCTGGGGACCTTTACATGGGCCTGGGACCTATTCTGGGGCCTAGGGACCTTTTCGAGGGTCTGGGGACCTTTTTAGGGGCCTGGGGACATTTTCGTGGGCCTGGGGGAGTTTTTGGTGACCTTAGGATCTTTTCAGGGTCTGGAGACCTTTTCTGGGGCCTGGAGACCTTTTTGGGGCCTGAGGACCCTTTCAGGGGCCTGAGACCTTTTGTTGGGCTTGGGGACCTTTTCGAGGGCCTTAGGACCATTTATTTGGCCTGGGGACCTTTTCTGAAGTCTAGGGACCTTTTTTGGGCCTTGAAACCTTTTCTAGGATCTGAGAAAATTTTTGTTGGCATAAAGACATTTTCAGGGGCCTGCAGACCTTTTCAGGTGCCTAGACACCTTTTCATGGGCCTGGGGACCTTCTCTGGGGCCTGGGGACCTTTTTCATGGCCTGGGAACCTTTTTGGGGGCCTTGGGACTTTTTTAGGGGCCAGGGAATTTTTCAGGGGCCTAGGGACCGTTTTTGGGGCCTAGGGACCGTTTTTGGGGCCTGGGGACGTTTTTGGGAACCTGGGGACCTTTTCGAGTTTCTGGGGACCTTTTTGGGAACCTGGGGACCTTTTCGTGGGCTTGGAGACTTTTCTGGGTGCCTGGTGATCTTTTCTGGGGCATGGGGATCTTTTTGGGGACGTTAGGATATTTTGGGAGCCTGGAGACATTTCTGGGGACCTTTGGATATTTTTGGGGGCTTGGGAACCTTTCCAGGGGCCTGGGAACCTTTACAGGGGCCTGGTGACCTTTTGTGGGGCCTGGGAACCTTTTTGAGGGCCTGGGGACTTTTTTGGGGGGCTGGCGACTTTTTCGGGGGACTGGGGACCTATCTGGGGACCTTGGGACCTCTTTGGGGGTCTGGGCACCTTTCCTGGAGCCTGGGGACCTTTTCTTGGGCCTGGGAACATATTCTGGTGCATGAGGAACTTTTCTGATGCCTGAGGACCTTTTTGGAGGCCTGGTGACTTTCTTGGGACCTTCAGACCTTTTTGGAGGCCTGGGGACCTTTTCAGGGACCTGGGGATCTTTTTGGGAACCTTGGGATCCTTTGGGGGTCTGGGGACCTTTTTGGGGACCTATGGACCTATGGAGACCTTTTCAGGGGACTAGCAACCTTTTGTATGGCCTTGGGACCTTTTCAGGGGCCTAGGGACATTTACAAGGGCCTGAAGGCCTTTTGTGGGGCCTTAGGACCTTTTCGAGTGCCTTGGGACCTTTTTGGGGGCCTAGGGACTTTTTTGGGGGCCTGGGTACCTTTCTGGGGACCTTGGGACCTTTCTGGGGGCCTGGGCACCTTCTCGGGAGCCTGAGGACCTTTCTTGGGTCCTGACGACCTTTTCTGGGGCCTGTGGAACTTTTATAGGGCCTGTGGACCTTTTCAGGGGCCAGGGGACCTTTTTGCAGACCTTAGGACCTTTTTGGGAACCTGGGGACCCTTTGGACCTTTTCGGGGGCTACAGCCCTTTTCATGGGCCTGGGGACAATTTCGGGGTCCTGGGGACCTTTTTGGGGATCTGGAGGCCTTTTCAGGGGCCTGAAGACCTTTTCTGGGGCATTGAGACCTTTTTGAGGGCCTAGGGT
The DNA here is from genome assembly GCF_038502225.1 of Cherax quadricarinatus. NCBI lineage: Eukaryota > Metazoa > Arthropoda > Malacostraca > Decapoda > Parastacidae > Cherax > Cherax quadricarinatus. The sequence continues at coordinate 58,612,318 of NC_091300.1, read as the reverse complement.
CTTTTCTATGACCTGGGGACCTTTTGCTATGTCTAGGGACCTTTTCTGGGGCCTGGAGACGTTTTTGGGGTCTTGTGACATTTTCAAAGGCCTGGGGATGTTTTCAGGGGACTGGGGACCTTTTGAAAGGCCTTGGGACCTTTTCTGTGGCCTTGGGACCTTTTCTGATGTCTAGGGACATTTTTGGAGGCCTGGAGACCTCTTCTCTGGCCTGGTGACGTTTTTGGGGACATTGGGACCTTTCTTTGAGCCTGGGAACCTTCTTGGGAGCCTGAGGACCTTTCTTGGGTCCTGACGACCTTTTCTGGGGCCTGTGGAACTTTTAGAGGGCCTGTGGACCTTTTCAAGGGCCAGGGGACCTTTCTGCAGACCTTAGGACCTTTCTGGGAACCTGGGGACCCTTTGGACCTTTTTTGGGGCTACGGACCTTTTCAAGGGCCTCGGGACAATTTCGGGGTCCTGGGGATGTTTCTGGGGTCTTTCAGACCTTTTCTGGGGCCTGTTGACCTTTTCTGGGGGCCTGGGGACTTTTTCTCTTGCCTGGGGACCTTTTCATTGACTTTGGGACTTTTTTGGGTGCCTGGGGCCCTTTTCTGGGGCCTGGGAACCTTTTTGGGTGATTGCGGACCTATTCAGGGGCCTGGGAACCTTTTCGAGGGCCTTTGACTTTTTTAGGGGCCAGGGACTTTTTCTCTTACCTGGGGACCTTTTCAGGGACTTTGGGACCTTTTTGGGTGCCTGGGGACCTTTTCAGTGGCCTGGGAACCTTTTCGAGGGCCTTTGACTTTTTTAGGGGCTGTGGATTTTTTGGGGGCTGGAGACCGTTTGTGGGGCCTGGGGACATTTTTGGGAACCTGTGGACCTTTTTGAGTTCCTGGGGACCTTTCTGGGAACCTGGGGAATTTTTTGAGGGCTTGGGGACTTTTCTGGGTGCCTGGGGACCTTTTCTGGGGCATGGGGATCTTTTTAGGGACCTTTGGATCTTTTGGGCGCCTGGGAGCCTTTTTGGGGACCTTAGGACATTTTTCGGGGCTTGGGAACCTCTTCAGGGGCCTGACAACCTTTATCTGGCCTGGGGACCTTTTTGAGGGCCTGGGGACCCTATTGGAGGCCTGGGGACTTTTTTGGGGGCTTGGGGAATTTCTTGTGACCTTCAGACCTTTTTGGGGCCCTGGGGACCTTTTCAGGGGCCTGGGGACCTATTTTGGGGCCTGGGGACCTTTTTGAGGGCCTGGGGACCTTTCCATGGGCCTGGGAACCTTTTGGGGGGACTGGGTACCTTTTGGAGGGCCTGGGGACCTATTCTGTGACTTAGGGACCTTTTCTGAAGCCTAAGGACCTTTTCAGGGGCCTGGGGACCTTCTCTGGGGCCTGGGGACCTTTTAGATAGCCTGGGAATCTTTTTGGGGGTCTTGGAACTTTTTTAGGGGCCAGGGAATTTTTCAGGTGCCTGGTGACCATTTTTGGGGCCTGGGGACTTTTTCTCTTGCCTGGGGACCTTTTCAGGGACTTTGGGACCTTTTTGGGTGCCTGGGGCCCTTTTCTGGGGCCTGGGAACCTTTTTGGGTGATTCCAGACCTATTCAGGGGCCTGGGGACCTTCCCGGGGGTCTGGGGATGTTTACGAGGGCGTGGGGACCTTTTTGGGGATCTTTGGACGTCTTTTGGGGCCTGGGGATCTTTTTGGGGCCTTGGGACTTTTTCTGGGTCCTGAAGACCTTTTCAGGGGCCTGTGGACCTTTTAAGGGGCATGAGGATCTTTTTGGGGTCTTGAGACCTTTTCAGGGACCTTGGAACCATTGTGTGGACATAGGGACCTTTTCTATGAATTTGTTACCTTTTTGGAGGCCTTGAGACCTTTTCGGGGACCTGTGGACCTTTTTGGTGACCTTGGGATCTTTTCGATGGCCTGGGGACCTTTTTGGGGACATTTGGACCTTTTTGCTGCCTGGGGACCTTTTCAGGGGCCAGGGGACCTTTTCTGAGGCATGGAGACCTTTGCAGGAGCCTGGTAATCTTTTCTGGGGACTAGGGACCTTTTTGGGGCATTGTGACCTTTTCAAAGGCCTCGGGAACTTTTCAGGGGCCTGGGGACCTTTTCTAGGACCTGGGGACCTTTTTGTTGGCCTGGTTACCTTTTTTGGGGCCTGGGGAATTTTTTAGGGGCCTTGGGACCTTTTCTGATGCCTGGGGACCTCTTCAAAGGCCTGAGACATTTTTGGGGGCCTAGGGATTTTTTGAGGACCTGGGGGCCTTCTTGTAGGCTTTGGGATATTTTCTGGGGCCTAAGGACCTTTTTCGGGGCCTGGGGATCTTCTCGGGGGCTTGTGGACCTTTTTGACTGCTTGGGGACCTCTTTTGGTGCCTAAGGAAATTTTCGGGGCCTGGGAAGCTTTTCAGCGGCCTGGGGACCTTTTCGAGGGCCTGGGGACCTTTTTGAGGGAATGGGAACCTTTTCGGATGCCTGGGGACCTTTTTGGGATCCTGGGAACCTTTTCAGATGCCTGGGGACCTTTTTGGGGAATGGGAACCTTTTTGTGGACCTCAAGACCTTTTTGGAGGACTATTGACCTTTTTGGGGATCTTGGGTCCTTTTTAGGGGCCTTGGGACGTTTTCAGTGCCCAGGGGACCATTTCCTTGGCCTTGGGACCTTTTTGGAGGCCTCAGATCTTTTCAGGTGCCTGGGGACTTTTCCTGTGGCCTTGGGACCTTTTTGAGAGCCTGGGGATCTTTTTGGGCGCCTCGGGACCTTTTCAAAGGATTGGGGACATTTTCGGGGGCCTTCAGATTTTTTCAGGGGCCTTGGGACTTTTCTTTGTGCCTGGGTACCTTTTCAAGGGCCTGGGTACCTTTTCAGGGGTCTGGGGATCTTTTTGGCGATCTTGGGACACTTTGAGGGGCCTGGGGACGTTTCTATAAGCCTTGGGACCTTTTCATGGGCCTGGGTACCTTTTTATGGGGCCAAAGGACCTTTTAGATTGCCTGGAGACCTTTTGGTGGGCCTGGGGGATCTCTTTGGAAGCTTTGGGACGTTTTTGGTGACCTTTGTATCTTTTTTGGAGCCTGGGGACCTTTTCAGGGACCTGGGGTCCTTTTCATGGGCGTGGGAACCTTTTCAAGGGCCTTGGAACCTTTTTTGGGACCTGGGCACCTTTTTGAGGGCCTGGGGACCTTTTCATGGGCTTGGGAACCTTTTGTGGCGACTGGGTACCTTTTTGGAGGGCCTGGGGACCTTTTCAGATGCCTAGCATCCTTTTCAGTTGCCTGGGGACCTTCTCTGGGGCCTGGGGACCATTTCGGTGGCCTGGGAACCTGTTCGGGGGCCTTCGGACTTTTTTAGGGGCTGGGGACTTTTTCAGGGGCCTGGGTACCGTTTTTGGGGCCTTGGGACATTTTTGGGAACCTGGGGGCCTTTTTGAGTTCTTGGGGACTTTTTTGGAAACCTGGGGACCTTTTCGTGGGCCTGGGGACCTTTTAGGGGGCCTGGTAACCTCTTCTGAAGCCTGGTGACCTTTTTGGGAACCTGGGGACTTTTTTGGGTGTCTGGGGACCTTTTCTGGGTCTGGGGATCTTTTTGGGAACCTTGGGATCTTATGGGGGTATGGGGACCTTTTTGGGGACCTTTGGACCTTTTTCAGGCTTGGGAAACTTTTCAGGGGCCTGGCGACCTTTTGTCTGGCCTTGGGACCTTTTCAGGGGCCTGGGGACCTTTACATGGGCCTGGGACCTATTCTGGGGCCTAGGGACCTTTTCGAGGGTCTGGGGACCTTTTTAGGGCCTGGGGACATTTTCGTGGGCCTGGGGGAGTTTTTGGTGACCTTAGGATCTTTTCAGGGTCTGGAGACCTTTTCTGGGGCCTGGAGACCTTTTTGGGGCCTGAGGACCTTTTCAGGGGCCTGAGACCTTTTGTTGGGCTTGGGGACCTTTTCGAGGGCCTTGGGACCATTTATTTGGCCTGGGGACCTTTTCTGAAGTCTAGGGACCTTTTTTGGGCCTTGAAACCTTTTCTAGGATCTGAGAAAATTTTTGTTGGCATAAAGACGTTTTCAGGGGCCTGCAGACCTTTTCAGGTGCCTAGAGACCTTTTCATGGGCCTGGGGACCTTATTGGAGGCCTGGGGACTTTTTTGGGGGCCTGGGCAATTTCTTGGGACCTTCAGACCTTTTTGGGGCCCTGGGGACCTTTCCAGGGGCCTGGGAACCATTTCTAGGACCAGGGGACCTTTTTCTGGGCCTGTGGACCTTTTTTGGGGCCTGGGGACCTTTTTGAGGGCCTGGGGACCTTTCCATGGGCCTGGGAACCTTTTGTGGGAACTGGGTACCTTTTGGAGGGCCTGGGGACATTTTCTGTGACCTAGGGACCTTTTCTGATGCCTAGGGACCTTTTCAGGGGCCTGGGGACCTTCTCTGGGGCCTGGGGAACTTTTAGAAGGCCTGGGAACCTTCTCGGGGGTCTTGGGACTCTTTTAAGGGCCAGGGAATTTTTCAGGGGCCTGGTGACCATTTTTGGGGCCTGGGGACTTTTTCTCTTGCCTGGGGACCTTTTCAGGGACTTTGGGACCTTTTTGGGTGCCTGGGGCCCTTTTCTGGGCCTGGGAACCTTTTTGGGTGATTGCGGACCTATTCAGGGGCCTGGGGACCTTCCCGGGGGTCTGGGGATGTTTTCGAATGCGTGGGGACCTTTTTTGGGATCTTTGGACGTTTTTTGGGGCCTGGGGACCTTTTAGGGGCCTTGGGACTTTTTCTGGGTCCTGAAGACCTTGTCAGGGGCCTCTGGACCTTTTAAGGGGCCTGAGGATCTTTTCGGGGGTCTTGAGACCTTTTCAGGGACCTTGCAACCATTGTGTGGGCATAATGACCTTTTCTATGACTTTGTTACCTTTTTGGAGGCCTTGAGACCTTTTCGGGGACCTGTGGACCTTTTTGGTGACCTTGGGATCTTTTCGAGGGCCTGGGGACCTTTTTGGGGACCTTTGGACCTTTTTGCTGCCTGGGGACCTTTTCAGGGGCCAGGGGGCCTTTTCTGAGGCATGGAGACCTTTGCAGGAGCCTGGTGATCTTTTCAGGGGCCTGGGGACCTTTTCGGGGACCTTTGGACCTTTTTGGGGCCTAGGGACCTTTTCGAGGGTCTAGGGGCCTTTTCTTTGACCTGGGGACCTTCTCTTATGTCTAGGGACCTTTTCTGGGGCCTAGGGACCTTTTTGGGGCATTGTGACCTTTTCAAAGGCCTCGGGACCTTTTCAGTGGCCTGGGGACCTTTTCTAGAACCTGGGGACCTTTTTGTTGGCCTGGTTACCTTTTTTGGGGCCTGGGGACCTTTTTGGTGGCCTGGGAACCTGTTTGGGGGCCTTTGGACTTTTTTAGGGGCTGGGGACTTTTTCAGGGGCCTGGGGACCGTTTTTGGGGCCTTGGGACATTTTTGGGAACCTGGAGGCCTTTTCGGGTTCCTGGGGACTTTTTTGGAAACCTGGGGACCTTTATGTGAGCCTGGGGACCTTTTAGGGGGCCTGGCAACCTCTTCTGAAGCCTGGTGACCTTTTTGGGAACCTGGGGACTTTTTTGGGTGTCTGGGGACGTTTTCTGGGGCCTGGGGATATTTTTGGGAACCTTGGGATCTTTTGGGGGTATGGGGACCTTTTTGGGGACCTTTGGACCTTTTTCAGGCTTGGGAAACTTTTCAGGGGCCTGGCGACCTTTTGTCTGGCCTTGGGACCTTTTCAGGGGCCTGCGGACCTTTACAGGGGCCTGGGGACCTTTTCTGGGGCCTAGGGACCTTTTCGAGGGTCTGGGGACCTTTTTAGGGGCCTGGAGACATTTTCGTGGGCCTGGGGAAGTTTTTGGTGACCTTGGGATCTTTTCAGGGTCTGGAGACCTTTTTTGGGGCCTGGAGACCTTTTCGGGGCCTGAGGACCTTTTCAGGGGCCTGAGACCTTTTGTTGGGCTTGGGGACCTTTTTGAGCGCCTTGGGACCATTTATTTGGCCTGGGGACCTTTTCTGAAGTCTAGGGACCTTTTTTGGGCCTTGAAACCTTTTCTAGGATCTGGGAACCTTTTTGTTGGCATAAAGACATTTTCAGGGGCCTGCAGACCTTTTCAGGTGCCTAGAGACCTTTTCATGGGCCTTGGGACCTTCTCTGGGGCCTGGGGACCTTTTTGATAGCCTGGGAACCTTTTTGGGGGGCCTTGGGACTTTTTTAGGGGCCAGGGAATTTTTCAGGGGCCTAGGGACCGTTTTTGGGGCCTGGGGACGTTTTTGGGAACCTGGGGACCTTTTCGAGTTCCTGGGGACCTTTTTGGGAACCTGGGGACCTTTTCGTGGGCTTGGAGACTTTTCTGGGTGCCTGGGGACCTTTTCTGGGGCATGGGGATCTTTTTGGGGACCTTTGGATATTTTGGGAGCCTGGAGACCTTTCTGGGGACCTTTGGATATTTTTGGGGGCTTGGGAACCTTTTCAGGGGCCTGGCAACCTTTTGTCTGGCCTGGTGACCTTTTCAGAGGCCTGGGGACCTTTACAGGGGCCTGGTGACCTTTTGTGGGGCCTGGGAACCTTTTTGAGGGCCTGGGGACTCTTTTGGGGGCTGGTGACTTTTTCGAGGGCCTGGGGACCTTTCTGGGGACCTTGGGACCTCTTTGGGGGTCTGGGCACCTTTCTTGGAGCCTGGGGACCTTTTCTTGGGCCTGGGAACATTTTCTGGTGCATGAGGAACTTTTCTGATGCCTGAGGACCTTTTTGGAGGCCTGGGGACTTTCTTGGGACCTTCAGACCTTTTTGGAGGCCTAGGGACCTTTTCACGGGCCTTGGGACCTATTCTAGGACCTGGGGACCTTTTTGTTGGCCTGGTTACCTTTTTTGTGGCCTGGGGACTTTTTTAGGGGCCTTGGGACCCTTTCTTTGGCCTGGGGACCTTTTCAAAGGCCTGGGACATTTTTGGGGGCCTAGGGATTTTTTTGAGGACTTGGGGGCCTTCTTGTAGGCTTGGGGATATTTTCTGGGGCCTAAGGACCTTCTTGGGGGCCTGGGTATATTCTCGAGGGCTTGGGGACCTTTTTGACTGCCTGGGGACCTGTTTTGGTGCCTAAGGAAATTTCCAAGGGCCTGGGAAGCTTTTCAGCAGCCTGGGGACCTTTTCGAGGGCCTGGGGACCTTTTCGAGGGAATGGGAACCTTTTTGGATGCCTGGGGACCTTTTCATGGGCCTGGGGACCTTTTCAAGATCCTTGGGACCTTTTTTGGGGACTGGGGACCTTTTTGAGGGCCTGGGGACCTTTTCATGGGCATGGGAACCTCTTATGGGGACTGGGTACCTTTGGGGACCTTTTCAGAGACTTTGGGACCTTTTTGGGTGCCTGGGGCCCTTTTCTGGGGCCTGGGAACCTTTTTGGGTGATTCCGGACCTATTCAGGGGCCTGGGGACCTCCCCGGGGGTCTGGGGATGTTTTCGAGGGCATGGGGACCTTTTTGGGGATCTTTGGACATCTTTTGGGGCCTGGGGACCTTTTTGGGGCCCTGGGACTTTTTCTGGGTCCTGAAGACCTTTTCAGGGGCCTGTGGACCTTTTAAGGGGCCTGAGGATCTTTTTGGGGGTCTTGAGACCTTTTCAGCGACCTTGGAACCATTGTGTGGACATAGGGACCTTTTCTATGACTTTGTTACCTTTTTGGAGGCCTTGAGACCTTTTCGGGGACCTGTGGACCTTTTTGGTGACCTTGGGATCTTTTCGAGGGCCTGGGGACCTTTTTGGGGACCTTTGGACCTTTTTGCTGCCTGGGGACCTTTTCAGGGGCCAGGGGACCTTTTCTGAGGCATGGAGACCTTTGCAGGAGCCTGGTGATCTTTTCAGGGGCCTGGGGACCTTTTCGGGGACTTTTGGACCTTTTTGGGGCCTAGGGACCTTTTCGAGGGTCTAGGGGCCTTTTCTTTGACCTGTAGTGTGTCTTGTAAGACTGTAGTGTGTCTTGTAAGACTGTAGTGTGTCTTGTAAGACTGTAGTGTGTCTTGTAAGACTGTAGTGTGTCTTGTAAGACTGTAGTGTGTCTTGTAAGACTGTAGTGTGTCTTGTAAGACTGTAGTGTGTCTTGTAAGACTGTAGTGTGTCTTGTAAGACTGTAGTGTGTCTTGTAAGACTGTAGTGTGTCTTGTAAGACTGTAGTGTGTCTTGTAAGACTGTAGTGTGTCTTGTAAGACTGTAGTGTGTCTTGTAAGACTGTAGTGTGTCTTGTAAGACTGTAGTGTGTCTTGTAAGACTGTAGTGTGTCTTGTAAGACTGTAGTGTGTCTTGTAAGACTGTAGTGTGTCTTGTAAGACTGTAGTGTGTCTTGTAAGACTGTAGTGTGTCTTGTAAGACTGTAGTGTGTCTTGTAAGACTGTAGTGTGTCTTGTAAGACTGTAGTGTGTCTTGTAAGACTGTAGTGTGTCTTGTAAGACTGTAGTGTGTCTTGTAAGACTGTAGTGTGTCTTGTAAGACTGTAGTGTGTCTTGTAAGACTGTAGTGTGTCTTGTAAGACTGTAGTGTGTCTTGTAAGACTGTAGTGTGTCTTGTAAGACTGTAGTGTGTCTTGTAAGACTGTAGTGTGTCTTGTAAGACTGTAGTGTGTCTTGTAAGACTGTAGTGTGTCTTGTAAGACTGTAGTGTGTCTTGTAAGACTGTAGTGTGTCTTGTAAGACTGTAGTGTGTCTTGTAAGACTGTAGTGTGTCTTGTAAGACTGTAGTGTGTCTTGTAAGACTGTAGTGTGTCTTGTAAGACTGTAGTGTGTCTTGTAAGACTGTAGTGTGTCTTGTAAGACTGTAGTGTGTCTTGTAAGACTGTAGTGTGTCTTGTAAGACTGTAGTGTGTCTTGTAAGACTGTAGTGTGTCTTGTAAGACTGTAGTGTGTCTTGTAAGACTGTAGTGTGTCTTGTAAGACTGTAGTGTGTCTTGTAAGACTGTAGTGTGTCTTGTAAGACTGTAGTGTGTCTTGTAAGACTGTAGTGTGTCTTGTAAGACTGTAGTGTGTCTTGTAAGACTGTAGTGTGTCTTGTAAGACTGTAGTGTGTCTTGTAAGACTGTAGTGTGTCTTGTAAGACTGTAGTGTGTCTTGTAAGACTGTAGTGTGTCTTGTAAGACTGTAGTGTGTCTTGTAAGACTGTAGTGTGTCTTGTAAGACTGTAGTGTGTCTTGTAAGACTGTAGTGTGTCTTGTAAGACTGTAGTGTGTCTTGTAAGACTGTAGTGTGTCTTGTAAGACTGTAGTGTGTCTTGTAAGACTGTAGTGTGTCTTGTAAGACTGTAGTGTGTCTTGTAAGACTGTAGTGTGTCTTGTAAGACTGTAGTGTGTCTTGTAAGACTGTAGTGTGTCTTGTAAGACTGTAGTGTGTCTTGTAAGACTGTAGTGTGTCTTGTAAGACTGTAGTGTGTCTTGTAAGACTGTAGTGTGTCTTGTAAGACTGTAGTGTGTCTTGTAAGACTGTAGTGTGTCTTGTAAGACTGTAGTGTGTCTTGTAAGACTGTAGTGTGTCTTGTAAGACTGTAGTGTGTCTTGTAAGACTGTAGTGTGTCTTGTAAGACTGTAGTGTGTCTTGTAAGACTGTAGTGTGTCTTGTAAGACTGTAGTGTGTCTTGTAAGACTGTAGTGTGTCTTGTAAGACTGTAGTGTGTCTTGTAAGACTGTAGTGTGTCTTGTAAGACTGTAGTGTGTCTTGTAAGACTGTAGTGTGTCTTGTAAGACTGTAGTGTGTCTTGTAAGACTGTAGTGTGTCTTGTAAGACTGTAGTGTGTCTTGTAAGACTGTAGTGTGTCTTGTAAGACTGTAGTGTGTCTTGTAAGACTGTAGTGTGTCTTGTAAGACTGTAGTGTGTCTTGTAAGACTGTAGTGTGTCTTGTAAGACTGTAGTGTGTCTTGTAAGACTGTAGTGTGTCTTGTAAGACTGTAGTGTGTCTTGTAAGACTGTAGTGTGTCTTGTAAGACTGTAGTGTGTCTTGTAAGACTGTAGTGTGTCTTGTAAGACTGTAGTGTGTCTTGTAAGACTGTAGTGTGTCTTGTAAGACTGTAGTGTGTCTTGTAAGACTGTAGTGTGTCTTGTAAGACTGTAGTGTGTCTTGTAAGACTGTAGTGTGTCTTGTAAGACTGTAGTGTGTCTTGTAAGACTGTAGTGTGTCTTGTAAGACTGTAGTGTGTCTTGTAAGACTGTAGTGTGTCTTGTAAGACTGTAGTGTGTCTTGTAAGACTGTAGTGTGTCTTGTAAGACTGTAGTGTGTCTTGTAAGACTGTAGTGTGTCTTGTAAGACTGTAGTGTGTCTTGTAAGACTGTAGTGTGTCTTGTAAGACTGTAGTGTGTCTTGTAAGACTGTAGTGTGTCTTGTAAGACTGTAGTGTGTCTTGTAAGACTGTAGTGTGTCTTGTAAGACTGTAGTGTGTCTTGTAAGACTGTAGTGTGTCTTGTAAGACTGTAGTGTGTCTTGTAAGACTGTAGTGTGTCTTGTAAGACTGTAGTGTGTCTTGTAAGACTGTAGTGTGTCTTGTAAGACTGTAGTGTGTCTTGTAAGACTGTAGTGTGTCTTGTAAGACTGTAGTGTGTCTTGTAAGACTGTAGTGTGTCTTGTAAGACTGTAGTGTGTCTTGTAAGACTGTAGTGTGTCTTGTAAGACTGTAGTGTGTCTTGTAAGACTGTAGTGTGTCTTGTAAGACTGTAGTGTGTCTTGTAAGACTGTAGTGTGTCTTGTAAGACTGTAGTGTGTCTTGTAAGACTGTAGTGTGTCTTGTAAGACTGTAGTGTGTCTTGTAAGACTGTAGTGTGTCTTGTAAGACTGTAGTGTGTCTTGTAAGACTGTAGTGTGTCTTGTAAGACTGTAGTGTGTCTTGTAAGACTGTAGTGTGTCTTGTAAGACTGTAGTGTGTCTTGTAAGACTGTAGTGTGTCTTGTAAGACTGTAGTGTGTCTTGTAAGACTGTAGTGTGTCTTGTAAGACTGTAGTGTGTCTTGTAAGACTGTAGTGTGTCTTGTAAGACTGTAGTGTGTCTTGTAAGACTGTAGTGTGTCTTGTAAGACTGTAGTGTGTCTTGTAAGACTGTAGTGTGTCTTGTAAGACTGTAGTGTGTCTTGTAAGACTGTAGTGTGTCTTGTAAGACTGTAGTGTGTCTTGTAAGACTGTAGTGTGTCTTGTAAGACTGTAGTGTGTCTTGTAAGACTGTAGTGTGTCTTGTAAGACTGTAGTGTGTCTTGTAAGACTGTAGTGTGTCTTGTAAGACTGTAGTGTGTCTTGTAAGACTGTAGTGTGTCTTGTAAGACTGTAGTGTGTCTTGTAAGACTGTAGTGTGTCTTGTAAGACTGTAGTGTGTCTTGTAAGACTGTAGTGTGTCTTGTAAGACTGTAGTGTGTCTTGTAAGACTGTAGTGTGTCTTGTAAGACTGTAGTGTGTCTTGTAAGACTGTAGTGTGTCTTGTAAGACTGTAGTGTGTCTTGTAAGACTGTAGTGTGTCTTGTAAGACTGTAGTGTGTCTTGTAAGACTGTAGTGTGTCTTGTAAGACTGTAGTGTGTCTTGTAAGACTGTAGTGTGTCTTGTAAGACTGTAGTGTGTCTTGTAAGACTGTAGTGTGTCTTGTAAGACTGTAGTGTGTCTTGTAAGACTGTAGTGTGTCTTGTAAGACTGTAGTGTGTCTTGTAAGACTGTAGTGTGTCTTGTAAGACTGTAGTGTGTCTTGTAAGACTGTAGTGTGTCTTGTAAGACTGTAGTGTGTCTTGTAAGACTGTAGTGTGTCTTGTAAGACTGTAGTGTGTCTTGTAAGACTGTAGTGTGTCTTGTAAGACTGTAGTGTGTCTTGTAAGACTGTAGTGTGTCTTGTAAGACTGTAGTGTGTCTTGTAAGACTGTAGTGTGTCTTGTAAGACTGTAGTGTGTCTTGTAAGACTGTAGTGTGTCTTGTAAGACTGTAGTGTGTCTTGTAAGACTGTAGTGTGTCTTGTAAGACTGTAGTGTGTCTTGTAAGACTGTAGTGTGTCTTGTAAGACTGTAGTGTGTCTTGTAAGACTGTAGTGTGTCTTGTAAGACTGTAGTGTGTCTTGTAAGACTGTAGTGTGTCTTGTAAGACTGTAGTGTGTCTTGTAAGACTGTAGTGTGTCTTGTAAGACTGTAGTGTGTCTTGTAAGACTGTAGTGTGTCTTGTAAGACTGTAGTGTGTCTTGTAAGACTGTAGTGTGTCTTGTAAGACTGTAGTGTGTCTTGTAAGACTGTAGTGTGTCTTGTAAGACTGTAGTGTGTCTTGTAAGACTGTAGTGTGTCTTGTAAGACTGTAGTGTGTCTTGTAAGACTGTAGTGTGTCTTGTAAGACTGTAGTGTGTCTTGTAAGACTGTAGTGTGTCTTGTAAGACTGTAGTGTGTCTTGTAAGACTGTAGTGTGTCTTGTAAGACTGTAGTGTGTCTTGTAAGACTGTAGTGTGTCTTGTAAGACTGTAGTGTGTCTTGTAAGACTGTAGTGTGTCTTGTAAGACTGTAGTGTGTCTTGTAAGACTGTAGTGTGTCTTGTAAGACTGTAGTGTGTCTTGTAAGACTGTAGTGTGTCTTGTAAGACTGTAGTGTGTCTTGTAAGACTGTAGTGTGTCTTGTAAGACTGTAGTGTGTCTTGTAAGACTGTAGTGTGTCTTGTAAGACTATAGTGTGTCTTGTAAGACTGTAGTGTGTCTTGTAAGACTGTAGTGTGTCTTGTAAGACTGTAGTGTGTCTTGTAAGACTGTAGTGTGTCTTGTAAGACTGTAGTGTGTCTTGTAAGACTGTAGTGTGTCTTGTAAGACTGTAGTGTGTCTTGTAAGACTGTAGTGTGTCTTGTAAGACTGTAGTGTGTCTTGTAAGACTGTAGTGTGTCTTGTAAGACTGTAGTGTGTCTTGTAAGACTGTAGTGTGTCTTGTAAGACTGTAGTGTGTCTTGTAAGACTGTAGTGTGTCTTGTAAGACTGTAGTGTGTCTTGTAAGACTGTAGTGTGTCTTGTAAGACTGTAGTGTGTCTTGTAAGACTGTAGTGTGTCTTGTAAGACTGTAGTGTGTCTTGTAAGACTGTAGTGTGTCTTGTAAGACTGTAGTGTGTCTTGTAAGACTGTAGTGTGTCTTGTAAGACTGTAGTGTGTCTTGTAAGACTGTAGTGTGTCTTGTAAGACTGTAGTGTGTCTTGTAAGACTGTAGTGTGTCTTGTAAGACTGTAGTGTGTCTTGTAAGACTGTAGTGTGTCTTGTAAGACTGTAGTGTGTCTTGTAAGACTGTAGTGTGTCTTGTAAGACTGTAGTGTGTCTTGTAAGACTGTAGTGTGTCTTGTAAGACTGTAGTGTGTCTTGTAAGACTGTAGTGTGTCTTGTAAGACTGTAGTGTGTCTTGTAAGACTGTAGTGTGTCTTGTAAGACTGTAGTGTGTCTTGTAAGACTGTAGTGTGTCTTGTAAGACTGTAGTGTGTCTTGTAAGACTGTAGTGTGTCTTGTAAGACTGTAGTGTGTCTTGTAAGACTGTAGTGTGTCTTGTAAGACTGTAGTGTGTCTTGTAAGACTGTAGTGTGTCT
>NC_091300.1:58442112-58598702 GCF_038502225.1 Cherax quadricarinatus | reverse complement strand
ACAACATATCCCTCCAAACTGCCAATATCCCAAACCCCTCCTTTAAAGTGCAGGCATTGTACTTCCCATTTCCAGGACTCAAGTCCGACTATATGAAAATAACCGGTTTCCCTGAATCCCTTCACTAAATATTACCCTGCTCACACTCCAACAGATCGTCAGGTCCCAAGTATCATTCGTCTCCATTCACTCCTATCTAACACGCTCATGCACGCTTGCTGGAAGTCCAAGCCCCTCACCCACAAAACCTCCTTTACCCCCTCTTTCCAACCCTTTCGAGGACGACCCCTACCCCTCTTTCCTTCCCCTATAGATTTATATGCTTTCCATGTCATTCTACTTTGATTCATTCTCTCTAAATGACCAAACCACCTCAACAACCCCTCTTCTGCCCTCTGACTAATGCTTTTATTAACTCCACACCTTCTCCTAATTTCCACACTCCGAATTTTCTGCATAATATTTACACCGCACATTGCCCTTAGACAGGACATCTCCACTGCCTCCAACCGTCTCCTCGCTGCTGCATTTACCACCCAAGCTTCACATCCATATAAGAGTGTTGGTACTACTATACTTTCATACATTCCCTTCTTTGCCTCCATAGATAACGTTTTTTGACTCCACATATACCTCAACGCACCACTCACCTTTTTTCCCTCATCAATTCTATGATTCACCTCATCCTTCATAAATCCATCCGCTGACACGTCAACTCCCAAGTATCTGAAAACATACACTTCTTCCATACTCCTCCTCCCCAATTTGATATCCAATTTTTCTTTATCTAAATCATTTGATACCCTCATCACCTTACTCTTTTCTATGTTCACTTTCAACTTTCTACCTTTACACACATTCTCAAACTCATCCACTAACCTTTGCAATTTTTCTTTAGAATCTCCCATAAGCACAGTATCATCAGCAAAAAGTAACTGTGTCAATTCCCATTTTGAATTTGATTCCCCATAATTTAATCCCACCCCTCTCCCGAACACCCTAGCATTTACTTCTTTTACAACCCCATCTATAAATATATTAAACAACCATGGTGACATTACACATCCCTGTCTAAGACCTACTTTTACCGGGAAGTATTCTCCCTCTCTTCTACACACCCTAACCTGGGCCTCACTATCCTCATAAAAGCTCTTTACAGCATTTAGTAACTTACCACCTATTCCATAAACTTGCAACATCTGCCACATTGCTCCTCTATCCACTCTATCATATGCCTTTTCTAAATCCATAAATGCAATAAAAACTTCCCTACCTTTATCTAAATACTGTTCACATATATGCTTCAATGTAAACACTTGATCTACACATCCCCTACCCACTCTGAAACCTCCTTGTTCGTCCGCAATTCTACATTCTGTCTTACCTCTAATTCTTTCAATTATAACCCTACCGTATACTTTTCCTGGTATACTCAGTAAACTTATTCCTCTATAATTTTTACAATCTCTTTTGTCCCCTTTCCCTTTATATAAAGGGACTATACATGCTCTCCGCCAATCCCTAGGTACCTTCCCCTCTTTCATACATTTGTTAAACAAAAGTACCAACCACTCCAACACTATATCCCCCCCTGCTTTTAACATTTCTGTCATGATCCCATCAGTTCCAGCTGCTTTACCCCCTTTCATTCTACGTAATGCCTCACGTACCTCCACCACACTTACAGTCTGCTCTTCTTCACTCCTAAAAGATGGTATACCTCCCTGGCCAGTGCATGAAATTACCGCCTCCCTTTCTTCCTTAACATTTAAACATATATTAACATTTAACATATATATATATATATATATATATATATATATATGTGTATATATATGTATATATATATATATATATATATGTATATATATACACGTGTATATATATGTATATATATTCACGTGTATATATATGTATATATATTCACGTGTATATATATGTATATATATTCACGTGTATATATATGTATATATATTCACGTGTATATATATGTATATATATTCACGTGTATATATATGTATATATACACATATATATATACATATATACACATATATGTGTATATATATGTATATATATGTGTATATATATGTATATATATATGTGTATATATATGTATATATATGTGCATATACACGTGTATATACACGTGTGTATATACACGTGTATATGTGTATATACACGTGTATATACACGTGTATATACACACGTGTATATACACGTGTGTATATACACGTGTGCATATGCACGTGTGCATATGCACGTGTGCATATGCACGTGTGCATATGCACGTGTGCATATGCACGTGTGCATATGCACGTGTGCATATGCACGTGTGCATATGCACGTGTGCATATGCACGTGTGCATATGCACGTGTGTATATACACGTGTGTATATACACGTGTGTATATACACGTGTGTATATACACGTGTGTATATACACGTGTGTATATACACGTGTGTATATACACGTGTGTATATACACGTGTGTGTATACACGTGTGTGTATACACGTGTGTGTATACACGTGTGTGTATACACGTGTGTATATACACGTGTGTGTATACACGTGTGTATATACACGTGTGTATATACACGTGTGTGTATATACGTGTGTGTATATACGTGTGTGTATATACGTGTGTGTATATACGTGTGTGTATATACGTGTGTATATATACGTGTGTGTATATACGTGTGTATATATATGTGTGTATATATACGTGTGTGTATATACGTGTGTATATATACGTGTGTGTATATACTTGTGTATATATACGTGTGTGTATATACGTGTGTATATATACGTGTGTGTATATACGTGTATGTATATACGTGTGTGTATATACGTGTGTGTATATACGTGTGTGTATATACGTGTGTGTATATACGTGTGTATATATACGTGTGTGTATATACGTGTGTGTATATACGTGTGTATATATACGTGTGTATATATACACAGGTATATATACACACGTATATACACACATGTATATACACACATGTATATACACACATGTATATACGTGTGTATATATACGTGTGTATATATGTATATGTCGTGCCGAATATGTAAAACTGGTCAATTAGCAAGAACTCATTTAAAATTAAGTCCTTTCTAAAATTTTCTCTTATACGTTTAAAGATATATTTTCTTCATTAATGTTAATGTAAAAATTTATAATTTTGCTCCAAAAGAATCTTAGAAAACTTACCTAACCTTATTATAACAAGAACAATTTATTTTAGCCTAACCCAACTAAATATATTTTAGATTTGTTTACAATAAATTAATGCTAAACAAACCCAGCAAAATATGTTTTTCTTGTTAGGTTCAGAATGATTTTTGCGAAATTATTGCATACACAAATTTTCGCTTGTCCTATATGGCAAGATGAACGTTGCTATTTAAGCCAAGATCGCAAGTTCTGCCTATTCGGCACGACATATATATATGTATATATATGTATATATACAAAGGAACTATGCATGGCAGAGAGCATGCATAGTTCCTTTGTATAAAGGCAAAGGGGACAAAAGAGAGTGCAAAAATTATAGGGGGATAAGTCTGTTGAGTATACCTGGTAAAGTGTAGGGTAGAATTATTATTGAAAGAATTAAAAGCAAGACTGAGAATAGGATAGCAGATGAACAAGGAGGCTTTAGGAAAGGTAGTGGGTGTGTGGACCAGGTGTTTACAGTGAAACATATAAGTGAACAGTATTTAGATAAGGCTAAAGAGGTCTTTGTGCCATTTATGGATTTGGAAAAGGCGTATGACAGGGTGGATAGGGGGGCAATGTGGCAGATGTTGCAGGTGTATGGTGTAGGAGGTAGGTTACTGAAAGCAGTGAAGAGTTTTTACGAGGATAGTGAGGCTCAAGTTAGAGTACATAGGAAAGAGGGAAATTATTTCCCAGTAAAAGTAGGCGTTAGACAAGGATGTGTGATTTCTCCGTGGTTGTTTAATATATTTTTAGATGGGGTTGTAAGAGAAGTAAATGCGAGGGTCTTGAGAAGAGGCGTGGAGTTAAAAGATAAAGAATCACACATAAAGTGGGAGTTGTCACAGTTGCTCTTTGCTGATGACACTGTGCTCTTGGGAGATTCTGAAGAGAAGTTGCAGAGATTGGTGGATGAATTTGGTAGGGTGTGCAAAAGAAGAAAATTAACAGTGAATACAGGAAAGAGTAAGGTTATGAGGATAACAAAAATATTAGGTGATGAAAGATTGGATATCAGATTGGCGGGAGAGAGTATGGAGGAGGTGAATGTATTCAGATATTTTGGAGTGGACGTGTCAGCGGATGGGTCTATGAAGGATGAGGTGAATCATAGAATTGATGAGGGGAAAAGGGTGAGTGGTGCACTTAGGAGTCTGTGGAGACAAAGAACTTTGTCCTTGGAGGCAAAGAGGGGAATGTATGAGAGTATAGTTTTACCAACACTCTTATATGGGTGTGAAGCATGGGTGATGAATGTTGCAGCGAGGAGAAGGCTGGAGGCAGTGGAGATGTCATGTCTGAGGGCAATGTGTGGTGTGAATATAATGCAGAGAATTCGTAGTTTCGAAGTTGGGAGGAGGTGCGGGATTACCAAAACTGTTGTCCAGAGGGCTGAGGAGGGGTTGTTGAGGTGGTTCGGACATGTAGAGAGAATGGAGCGAAACAGAATGACTTCAAGAGTGCATCAGTCTGTAGTGGAAGGAAGGCGGGGTAGGGGTCGGCCTAGGAAAGGTTGGAGGGAGGGGGTAAAGGAGGTTTTGTGTGCGAGGGGCTTGGACTTCCGGCAGGCGTGCGTGAGCGTGTTTGATAGGAGTGAATGGAGACGAATGGTTTTTAATACTTGACGTGCTGTTGGAGTGTGAGCAAAGTAACATTTATGAAGGGGTTCAGGGAAACCGGCAGGCCGGACTTGAGTCCTGGAGATGGGAAGTACAGTGCCTGCACTCTGAAGGAGGGGTGTTAATGTTGCAGTTTAAAAACTGTAGTGTAAAGCACCCTTCTGGCAAGACAGTGATGGAGTGAATGATGGTGAAAGTTTTTCTTTTTCGGGCCACCCTTCCTTGGTGGGAATCGGCCAGTGTGATAATAAAAAAAAATATATATGTATATATATATATACATTATATACATATATATATTTATATATAAATATATATATATTTATATATATTTATATATATATATTTATATATATATATATATATATATATATATATATATATATATATATATATATATATATATATATATATATTATATATATATATATATATATATATATATTTATATATATATATATATATATATATATTTATATATATATATATATATATATATATATATATATATATATATATATATATATATATATATATATATATATATATATATATATTTATATAATATCGTGTCGAATAGGCAGAACTTGCTATCTTGGCTTAAATAACAACGCTCATCTTGCCGTATAAGACAAGCGAAAATTTGAGTATACAAGAATTTCACCAAAATCATTCTGAACCTAACCAAAAAAATATATTTCACTGTTATTGTTTAATATTAAATTACTGTAAACAAATCTAAAATATATTTAGTTGGGTTAGGTTAAAATAAGTTGTTCTTGTTATAATAAGGTTAGGTAAGTTTTCTAACATTCTTTTGGAGCAAAATTAAAAAATTTTACATTAACATTAATGAAAAAAATATATCTTTAAACGTATAAGAGAAACTTTTAGAAAGAACTTAATTTTAAATTAGTTCTTGCTAATTGACTAGTTTTACATATTTGGCAGAGCAGTGAAATTCCAAGCACTTTCGTGACTACTCACATTGTCAAGGAACTATGAAAGTAATACATCAAAGGAAGGCAATAAAAGGTCTTAGATGACACCTCACAATCAACTCCCACAACAAAGAAACACCTGACGCGCGACAATACCGGACTCATAAGAAAAGAGGAACACTGCAGTAGGTCCGCTGGTCCAACTAGGCAGGTCATCACGACAACCCACCAACAAATCATTCTACCTAAGAAATAAGGTTTATTATTTGTCCAATGTATTATTAAACTCTAACCAAATTTTATTTACTATAAATGAATCTAATTTATACAAACCTAAGAAAATATTCATATTTTCAAAACTGCTTTTTATGAAACAAGATTCAATTATATTTCTGTCAACCATGGACTTGCTTGATACAACTTTCTCAACTTTTTGAAAATCAATTGGATGGTTAAAGTCTCTCATGTGAATAAATAGAGCATTGGAATCTTATCCAGTTCTAATGCTATATTTATGTTTTTATCAAAGTTCGAGATTTTTACCAGTTTGACCGTAATAAACTTTATCGCAAATTTTACAAGGAATCTTATAGACACATCCATCAGCATTTTGGGGAGAATTCTTCATCAAAAGTTTTTTTACTGTATCAAGATTTTTTAATACAACTTTAATATTAAAAGTCTTAAGAAGAGAAGGCATATCAACCAAGTTTTCATGGTAAGGGAGAACCAACATATTTTTAGTTGACTAAGGCTGGTTGCCCCTTTTTGGGTTGTAAAAAGTATTTCTAGCAATTTTAAATGATTTATCAATTACATTCCTCGGTAATAAAGTTGGTAGATTTACCGACAATATGTAAAGTAAAAGGACACAAGTGCAACTAATGTGACATTTTATTGTGGCAACGTTTCGCTCTCCAGGAGCTTCATCAAGCTTGATAAAGCTCCTTTATCGAGGCTTGATAAAGCTCCTGGAGAGCGAAACGTTGTTACAATAAAATGTCACATTAGTTGGACTTGTGTCCTTTTACTTTACATTCCTCGGGTATTTCAGATCATTGTCCATTTCATAAATTTTGGATATTTCTTCATCTATGAACTCTGGACTACAAATACGTAAAGCTCTCAAAAACATTGATGAGAAAACAGACAGTTTAACTTTATCTTGACTGGAAGAATAATAGTGTACATAGGAACAGTTATTTGTAGGCTTTCTGTAAATTTTAAATTTGAATTCATAATTACTCTTAATAATTAAAACATCTAGAAAAGGCAATGAGTTATTTTCCTAAGACTCAACAGTAAAGTTTATAGAATGATCTAAGCTATTTAATTTGCCAAGGAAATGGTGTATATCTTCATTCTTGGGCATAAGACATAAAATATCATCGACATATCTGAACCATTTTGCTCTTATTAGGGAGGACTGTGTTAAGCAGCCTTGTTTCAAAAAATTCCATGTATAGATTACTAAGAACAGGTGAAAGAGGATTCCCCATTGCCATACCAAATTTCTGATAAATTTTACATGAATTTACCAATATGAATATTTCCTTAGGTTTGTATAAATTAGATTCATTTACAATTAATAAAATTTGGTTAGAGTTTAATAATACTTTGGACAAATAATAAACCTTATTTCTTAGGTAGAATGATTTGTTGGTGGGTTGTCGTGAGGACCTGTCTACATAGGCAGTTTAATGTGATCCTTTATTGACAAAGTTTCTCCCACATAGTGGAGGTCTCTTGGTGTATTTCAGAACACCAATACGCAAGCAGGACTGACGATACAAGGAATGCCTGTGTACAACACCGCAATTCACACAACCATTTAATTAACTACAGAAACTCAAGACTTATCGCCACAGAAGACAACACTCAATACCGAAGAATCCTGGAATCATCGCTTATCTCTATAACTAACAATTTCAACCAGAACAGTGGCTTCTATAACATAGCTGAACCACTTACCAAGAAACTTCTTCATCGCTATCCCACATAAGAACATAGAACACTGCAGAAGGTCTGCTCACAACTTGTCCAATACACCTGCCAAGCTACCCAAGATTTTAGACTCTATAACCCCACCCGGTAGATCATCAGATGCAGCCTTCTCCACCTGACCTCAACATTCTGAACCTGACTATAAATACTCGCGTACCTTCCACCCCAGGTAGATCTGTTTGTGACTTGAAAATGCCCACTGTGTGGGCGAAACGTTGTCACATTAAACTGGATATGTGTTTGTTTCTATTGTGTCGGTATTTTATACCATTTATTTTCATCAGGACCTTTCTAGTTGGATCAGCGGACCTACTGCAGTGTTCCTCTTTTCTTATGAGTCCGGTATTGTCTCGCGTCAGGTGTTTCTTTGTTGTGGGAGTTGACTGTGAGGTGTGGTCTAAGCACTTTAATTGCCTTCCTTCGATGTATTACTTTCATAGTTCCTTGACAATGTGAGTAGTCACGAAAGCGCTAAATCACCTGTTTACTATGATCTTATTGCATTATATATATATATATATATATATATATATATATATATATATATATATATATATATATATATATATATATATATATATATATAATTTATATATATGTCGTGCCGAATAGGCAGAACTTGCGATCTTGGCTTAAATAGCAACGCTCATCTTGCCATATAGGACAAGTGAAAATTTGTGTATGGATTAATTTCGCCAAAAACATTCTTAACCTAACGAAAAAAATATTTTTTACAGTGTTTGTTTAGTATTAAATTATTGTAAGCAAATCTAAAATATATTTAGTTGGGTTAGGCTAAAATAAATTACTCTGGTTATAATAAGGTTAGGTAAGTTTTCTAAGATTCTTTTGGTGCAAAATTATAAATTTTTACTTTAACATTAATGAAAAAAATATATCTTTAAAACGTGTAAGAGAAAATTTTAGAAAGGACTTAATTTTAAATGAGTTCTTGCTAATTGACCAGTCTTACATATTCGGCACGACATATATATATATATATATATATATATATATATATATATATATATATATATATATATATATATATATATATATATATATATATATATACACACACACACACCGTTCGACATCAAAGGGCAATATTTAAAAAAAAAACAATCGCAGAGTTATATGTTTTTATGTGTTAAATAATAATAATATTTCAATTTGTGGTATTAAGAGTGTCCAAGATGCCATGTAGTGTATTTTCTAAAAGCTGACTCAAAACTGATAATATACGAGAAATAAAGAATAAAAAATATGATACAATATAGTATTGTGTCGTTTTGATGATGTCATTGAATATTCCTATAAAATTACTATAAAAATACTTAGAAAATGTTAATACTTAGAAAATGTAAATACTTAGAAAAAGTTAGTCAGATTTATGTATTATTTTTCAGTAAGAAAAAAAGATCTTATTTTTTCGATTTTTTTAATCTGTTTTTCATTAAACAACGTACATGGTTATAAATGAGCATAATTTTTAAAGGGGTGGACCGGTAAGCCAGCGGAAGGCGTCGGTCAGATGACCAAAGCTCCAAAGGCGGGTCATCATCTAACCCGCGTCAGGAAACATTACCTAACATTACCAGCTCTTAAATAAGAAAATCTTTCTAATTATATAACAAAAATATGTAAAGAACGTAATCAAGTACTATGGAACCCTGTACCAAAATTAGTAAATTATTTTGATTTCATAATTTTTAAATTTTGTACGAACTTGTGCCAAACCTGAGTCATTTTAGTAAGAAATGATCGCAGATGCGATGTTGTTGAGAAAAGTTCAGCTACATTATTGGTAATGTTTTATGCCAGTCTTGTGGGTTAAAGAGCTGTATTCTCGTTGACCGTGAATTGAAGTCACATATGGTACTATAATAACATGGGTTTTGAATATAACATAACATTGTTACTCAAATGCCTCCACTGTGGAAAACTCTGCTAAGAGAACAGACCCCGAAACTGGGTCCAGATGTAAGATAAGACACAGAACCGTTGCAGAATTTGCAGTTGACAGAGGACAGAAAGTTCAAGAAAATGGAGCGTATTCAAGGTGAGAGTACACAAGTGCCTAGTATAGAGTTTCCAGCCCCTGCTGTCAGACTGGTACAAGGTACACCTTAGTGCTGTTAATTTGGTTCCATTGCTTGCAAGAGTTATCACGTAATTTTTCATAGGCATTTTGGAATCAAATTTCCCACCTAGGATGTACATCTCATCTCCGGGTTTCAACACTCTTCCAATATTTCCATTATTCTGTCTGGAGACCATCATTAGTTTTTCTTTACAAACAAAATTCATCACCTGTGAGGAAGTGATTACCATGCTTTCTACCAACAGGTATCTCCTTTCTTGCTTAAGCAAATAGTATAGCACAGTTATATGGGAAGCAGAAAGAATTCTGGAATGAGTAGTAGATACAATTCTATAACAATGGACAAAGCTGCCTTCCTTGTGGAACACTGAAACTGACTGGGTGGCTTGTAGATTTTACTCAACTGAGTACTACTCTAGTTTTGAAGGTAATGGCTAATGAGGTGTAATGCAGAGCTCTCTATCTCTCTCTTCTCTCCCCTCAAGGAAGGTTCCTTGATGTTGGTGAGGGGCTCTTGATTTAGGGAATTGGATCTGTGCTCCAGTTCCCCAAATTAAGCCTGAATGCCTTCCACATCCCCCCCCCCCCAGGCGCTGTATAATCCTCCGGGTTTAGCGCTTCCCCCTTGATTGTAATAATAATAATAATCTCTCTTCTCTCTGTCTCAAAGGACCGGGTTCAGTTCTCGGCAAAGGATGTATGGACAAGTATCTCACTTGCTGCTTATGTTTACATAGTAGTCATAGTAGAAAATATGTACTAGGGTAGTGGAAGATTTGTGGATCGTTAGTGAAATCCGAATGCATATAAGCAGCAATTGATCCATGAGGTTATTCTTAAACATGAAGAAACCCCAATTACCTGGACCAGACCTTGTGACTGAGGACACATCCAACGTTATCTGACCTTATTTTGATACTGCCTTACACGTCATCTCATCTCACTTACACCGCATGTGATATTTCAGCTTCAACTTCGCTTGACATACGACTCCACCACTTCTCTACACTTCATATATATCTCCAATTGAGTTTGTTTTAATGGACCTGCATGAGCGGTAGTCTGCTCTCCTTGTCTTACAGCTACAATACCGTCATTGAGCTCATTGTACGCATTCTTCACTTCGTGGAACTATCTCAGACATGATATATATAAAAGACTGGTAACACTCCTGATGACCACCCAG
Organism: Cherax quadricarinatus; assembly: GCF_038502225.1. Taxonomy (NCBI): domain Eukaryota; kingdom Metazoa; phylum Arthropoda; class Malacostraca; order Decapoda; family Parastacidae; genus Cherax; species Cherax quadricarinatus. The sequence continues at coordinate 58,587,619 of NC_091300.1, read as the reverse complement.
CAAGTGAAACTGTTCAGCCTTCTCAGTGCCAAGGACTCTTTCACTGCTCTCTGCTTTAACGATGATAAAGCCAACAAGATCACCACATCAGAAATAAACTTTCTCAAGGACTGTGAATTCGATATGGCTTTTTTCCCTTCGTTGAGGGCCAAGAAATCGGTGTTTGTAAAGAAGCTTGAGCGCGAATTTACCAGCCAATCAAAATGGCAACTTTAAACACATGGTTGAAGATGAAAATGATTGGGCCATCATCGTCTCAATCACGAAAATTCCAACTTCAGCGCTATGGTCAAGGTTACCTTCACCGATATCTCCATGGCATCTTAGGCAGTCAGTGCAAATCTACGCCTTTCATATTAGCAAGTTAATTCAAGGAGCATTAAACCAGAGCGATTCCACTGTTATACATCACCCCTTGTTGGAACTGTTTTGCTTTACTTGCCTCACGAAGAACTGCCCTCTGCAGAAAAAGAAATACTGCTGCAACTATGGCATGGAAGGACTCGCTCATAAGAACTGAATCTCTGTCTCTCAACCGAAATGTCTCATCTACAACAATGATTATCACGCTCTTGCAGTCACGTACCCTTTTTAGAAGGATATTGTCAATAAAAAAATAACTAGACACTCCAACATACCCTGCATTCACTAGATGCAAGCTGACACTCTAAGAATTCTCCTGGCTTCCCAACGGCCTGCCTCTTCTGACAACTTCATTTCATCATTCCCAGACGATTTTCCCACCAAGATCATGTATTGAATGATGTAAGCCCAGATAAAGACTGCTATCTACCCAGGAACCCTCAACTACACAATCAATAAACTCTTTCGCCTCAGCATTCTTCGCAATTTCACGTTTCTAGATACCGCACCATCAGCAAACACCGAAAATCTTCTCCAACGCAGAAAGCATTACCATCCCTTGAATCCTAAATCCACAGCCTCCCATTAATACTCCTGACCCTGCAATTACCCAAGTCTGTCACCATCCCCATATACACCGCTACTCTACCTGAAGATTAAAGCTCTCCCATTTCTGACGATGAAATTGGAGACAACAGTCACACCCCGGCCAAACCTGGAAAACTTTTCCACTCTTCGCTACTCATACGAACCAAACACCATGTCTGCCAAAGTAGTTGACCCACGACTCTGCATTAAAATCTTCAGATGTGCCTCTGATGCCCCATACAACAAGTCCAAGATTTTGTGAAAGAATTCATCGACGGCCTCGACAACTATGCAACATACACTTACCTACCAAACAAGGTGTTACAAATTTAAGAAAGGTCACTCCAATTATCACAGTAAAATAAACTCCACTTGAAGTTCTGCGAACAAATAAACACTTTATGGCGCTATTCTTCGCTTTCTCCACTTCCAGTTCTTTACTTACCTGAGAATCAGTTAATTTGTTATTCTTTTTTTTTTATTAACACACTGGCTGATTCCCACCAAGGCAGGGTGGCCCGAAAAAGAAAAACTTTGACCATCATCCACTCCATCACTGTCTTGCAACCTCATAAAGATGATACGCGGGATTATTAAAGGTCTCTTTTCGCTGTATGCTGGATGCTAACCTTCATGGGCTAATAATTCAAATTAAGTCTTTTTGTTCTTTTAGTTCTTCATCATTATCATCATCTTTTTATTATTCTCAGTTTAACTCTTTTTTTTTATTATCAGCTACATGATTATTCCCATATATTCGTTTTCGTTTTTATTATTATTTCAAGAACATCAACGTGTATAAACCATTTATTTAAATATATCAGAATGTGCGAGCAGGAGTTTATAATAACCTTATTAATTACAAGATCAACATATAAGAAAACACAAGAAATGAGATATATCTGAATATTTTGAGTTCTAAATGAGGCTTTCTTCAGTATATCAGCCATAGAATAGTCTTTATATTTTAACTTCCAGCCATGGGTGCAACTATGAAAAATAGCGCCTATGGCAAGCATTAAAATTTTGCCCCTGTCCAAACATTTTACCCCTATCAAAATACATTGCTGACCTGGAGAGTGTACAAAGAGCTTTCACAGCACACATAAGTACGATAAGGCACCTAAACTACTGGGAACGGTTGAAGGCGTTTGATTTGTATTCCCTGGAACGCAGGCGAGTGAGATAGATGAAAACCCTAGAGGGATTAGTACCAAACGTGCACACGAAAATCACTCCCTACGAAAGCAAAAAACTTGGCAGGAGATGCAACATTCCCCCATGAAAAGCAAGGGCGCCACGAGTACACTGAGAGACAACACGATAAGTGTCCGGGGCCCAAGACTGTTCAACTGCCTCCCAGCATACATAAGGGGGATTATATATAGACCCATGGCTGTCTTCCAGAAGGCATTGGACAGGCACGTAAAGCCAGCACCTTAATAACCGGGGTGTGGTTCGTACATCAGTTTGCGTGCAATCAGCAGTAAATGCCTGGTTGATCAAACCCTGATCCACCATGAGGCCTTGTCTCAGACCGAGTCGCGGGGGCGTTGACCCCCGAAACCCTCTCCAGGTAAATTCCATGTAAGCTCCTTAATCTTTTCATTGACAAATTATGGCGCTACATGAAAATTACAGTTTCACCTTCCATGCTTTCACTGACGTGATCAAATTCATTTTTTTTCCGTTTCTTCTCTTTATACACTCAGCAGAGCAAGATCTCAAAGTTTGCCTTGAGGCATGGAGGCTCTCAGATACGAAAGAATCAGTTTTAACTTGCTGAATGATCTCCCAGAGCCCGTGTTGGAAACTGTGATGGTTAACATTATCTAATTAAAACTACAAAGATTGGGGAAGATGCTTTCATCTCCATACTGAACAATAAATTCCAGAGGCTCTTCAGGTCTTGATATTTTCATGTTGGCTCAACTTGATAGCATCATTCTACATTCCAAAATTTCTTCATATATCTGCAGTCTATCAACATCAGAGCTGAACAATTCGTCCAAATATTCGCAATTCTTCTTCGGGTCGTTACTGTAGGCGCTGTAACAGTCCCTCGACATCGACAAGAAAAACAAAGCCCGGTACGAACTGAACAAAGTACACATCACTCTATTGGACCACCATCCTTAAACAACACGCGCCCGCATTACTGTTAATTGTTAAAAGTTACTTGTTTCGTGATTTAATTGATATATAGACTGCTCGTGGCTGCTGGTACACCACACAGAATGAGGCTGAAATTCACCTCTGAGGCTCCATGACCTCGAATGTCATTGCATCAGGATAACATGTTCAGTATTGCTAGGAGCCTGGTGTTTAAGGATGGTGGTCCAATGGATAGAGTGATGCATATTTCGCTCAGTTCACATAAGGCTGGGCATGGGAACGCAGGATCGATTCCTATCCAAGCCGCAGTTGTAGTCCGAAATGATCAGCTGACGCCCTGCTGCAGGTACACCTATATTCGATGAGTATGAGGGTGGCTAAGCGAAGAGCAACACCAATCCGAATTGCCTTTGGGTCGACTCCAGTGCCCAAGGAATTGGGAACAGCTGAAAGGAAATCTAAATGTGGTGCCTCCACCGCTAGGAGACGAGCTTTGTCCTTTCCAAAAGCCTTGGTGAGCATTGTATTGCTGATTTTTTCCATTATCTGTTTGTCCCATATATATTGACATTATTTCCTGTGACACAAATGTTTCTTTATCGTATCAGATGGATGAGATGATCAGGACCGGCGTACTTGAGGGAGGTAAATTAATAGCTGACCCCGTTATTGACGCTCACGTGTACACTATAACCCAGGCTACTCTTTCCTCCGCCTCTCCCAGGTACTGTATGTAGACGTGCTAATCGTTTTATGTGAGTCTTTTTTCTATGAACTATATTTTACACACCCATACGTTTAAATATCTGTATCATGACTTAAACTATTCACCTATGAAGTGGCAATGAACAGTAGATAAATTTTTGTTCTGCTTAAATTACTATCGGTTTAAAATTAATCCAAAATGGACCAAAACGTCTATTGTCTATTATTAATTTGTGTGTTAGTCTAAATTTGCCACACTTAGATTTTTAAACTGTCTAATTATGTAGCGTTTTACAGTTTTGCATATGAATTTAACGTTTTTGTTTTTGCAATGTTGTCATGTTATAAACGAAAAATGGTAGTTTATAAATAAAGTAAAAAAAATACTAGTTTTTCAGCTGAGACCAATAATAAAAAATAAAATTCATTAACCAACGAAATTAGTGACATTTGAAGATACTGCCGTGACCTTCCTGGTATAGTTAAAAGTATATGGACAGAGTTCTTCTGTCAGATCATATATGCTGAATTTATACGCTGAGGGGTTAATTACAGTCATACTTTGGGCATTAAAGTTTTCCTGACTAGTAGTGAACAGGTTCCAGACAGTTTTATTAACTTTCGAGTAGCCGATGAGCTTGAACACCCAATGAAGTTATCTAATTACAGTAAATATTAATTTGTACTGTTAATTAAAAACATACTCATTGCATCTAGATTTTAAAGGCATAAAAAGTCAGATTAATGTACTATCGGTGATTTTTCCTCCAGGTTACCAGAGGGATTAAGGATAGGACCAGTGGAACCGCGTCACGCTCATATTCTTTTCAAACACTGGAAGCATAACCAACTTGAGAACATTGAGGAATATACTGAGATGGTGAAAGCTCTCCCGGGCTATGCTGTCTACCCTTGCCCTTCACCCCACACTACAGGGGGCACTGAAGATTCAGCACTGGAAGACACGGAACAACCCTTAGCGTGGGCACAGTTCACATCGCGTAACACTATTGGGAACACATTTACCTTGGAGAAATATCGCAGGATGGGCCTCGGTAAGGCTGTCACTCTCGCCATGGTAACACACTTGCTGAGAGAAGGCACAAGTGCCTCACTTATCATTGTGGACAAAAATGAGACTTCCATAAGATTCCATGAGGGGCTGGGGTTCGTCAGGGAGACTCCCGTCATGTATCTGGTCTGCTCCGTGCTGGGAGGTTCTGAAGATTTTCCCTCCACTCAATAAATCTCATTGTGTTTTCATCCTTCCCATCCCCCACACAGACACAGACAGACAGACACACACACACACAGACACACACACACACACACACACACACACACACACACACACACACACACACACACACACACACACACACACACACACACACACACACACACACAAACACCGTCGGATTTACCCGACGGTGTAAGGAGGCAAAAACAAAATGCAATAGAGAATGGAAAAAGTACAGAAGGCAGAGAACACACGAAAATAGGGAGATCAGTCGCAGAGCCAGGAATGAGTACGCACAGGTAAGGAGGGAGGCCCAGCGACAGTATGAAAATGACAAAGCATAGAGAATCAAGACTGACCCGAAACTGTTGTACAGCCACATCAGGAGGAAGACAACAGTCAAAGACCAGGTGATCAGATTAAGGACAGAAGGTGGAGAACTCACAAGAAATGATCAGGAGGTATGTGAGGAGCTGAACAGGAGATTTAAGGAAGTTTTTACAGTAGAGACAGGAAGGGCTGTGGGAAGACAGCACAGAAGGGAACATCAAGAGGGAATATACCAACAAGTGTTGGATGACATACGAACAACTTAGGAGGAGGTGAAGAAGCTCTTAAGTGACCTTGACACCTCAAAGGCGATGGGACCGGACATCTCCCCATGGGTCCTTAGAGAAGGAGCAGAGATGTGCGTGCCTCTAACCACAATCTTCAACACATCCCTTGAAACTGAGCAACTACCTGAGAAATGGAAGACAGCTAATGTAGTCCCCATATTTAAGAAAGGAAACAGAAACGAGGCACTAAACTACAGACCTGTGTCTCTGACATGTATTGTGTGCAAAGTCATGGAGAAGATTATCAGGAGGAGAGTGGTCGAACACGTGGAAAGGAACAAGATTATAAATGAAAACCAGCATGGGTTCATGGAAGGCAAATCTTGTATCACAAACCTCCTGGAGTTTTATGACAAGGTAACAGAAGTAAGACACGAGAGAGAGGGGTGGGTAGATTGCGTTTTCCTAGACTGCAGGAAGGCCTTTGACACAGTTCCCCACAAGAGATTAGTGCAGAAGCTGGAGGATCAGGCGCACGTAAAAGGGAGGGCACTGCAATGGATAAGGGAATACCTGACAGGTATCACAGTGGGCGCCTGTTACGAGCGGGGTCCCACAGGGGTCAGTTCTAGGACCAGTGGTATTTTTGATATATGTGAACGACATGATGGAAGGAATAGACTCTGAAGTGTCCCTGTTCGCAGATGACGTGAAGTTGATGAGAAGAATTAAATCGGACGAGGATGAGGCAGGACTGCAAAGACACCTGGACAGGCTGGACATGTGGTCCAGCAACTGGCTTCTCGAATTCAATCCAGCCAAATGCAAAGTCATGAAGATTGGGGAGGGGCAAAGAAGACCGCAGACAGAGTATAGGCTAGGTGGACAAAGACTATAGACCTCACTCAGGGAGAAAGACCTTGGGGTGACCATAACACCGAGCACATCACCGGAGGCACACATCAACCAAATAACCGCTGCAGCATACGGGCGCCTGGCAAACCTGAGAATAGCGTTCCGATACCTTAATAAGTAATCGTTCAAGACACTGTACACTGTGTATGTTAGGCCCATACTGGAGTATGCAGCACCAGTCTGGAACCCACACCTGGTCAAGCACGTCAAGAAGTTAGAGAAAGTACAAAGGTTTGCAACAAGGCTAGTCCCAGAGCTCAAGGGAATGTCGTACGAGGAAAGGTTAAGGGAAATCGGACTGACGACACTGGAGGACAGAAGGGTCAGGGGAGACATGATAACGACATACAAGATACTGCGGGGAATAGACAAGGTGGACAGAGATAGGATGTTCCAGAGAGGGGACACAGGGACAAGGGGTCACAACTGGAAGCTGAAGACTCAGACGAGTCACAGGGACGTTAGGAAGTATTTCTTCAGTCATAGAGTTGTCAGCAAGTGGAATAGCCTAGCAAGTGAAGTAGTGGAGGCAGGAACCATACATAGTTTTAAGAAGAGGTATGACAAGCTCAGGAAGCAGAGAGAGAAAGGATCCAGTAGCGATCAGTGAAGAGGCGGGGCCAGGAGCTGAGTCTCGACCCCTGCAACTACAATTAGGTGAGTACAATTAGGTGAGTACACACACACACACATACAGACACACACACACTTATATAGACACACACACACACACACACATATACAGGATTTACACCTTCCTGTGAAGTGACCCTATAACCCTTCCTTTCCCCCCCCCCAACTCTCTCCCTCTCCTCTCCTCTCTCTTCCTCTCTCTCTCTCTCTCTCTCTCTCTCTCTCTCTCTCTCTCTCTCTCTCTCTCTCTCTCTTTCTCTCTTTCTCTCTTTCTCTCTCCCCCTTTCTCTTTTTTTTTCTTTTACACAGGGTTTGACAGGTTAAGGATCCATAGCTTTATTGACAGCTATTTACAGGTTAAGGATTCCTAACTTTATTGGCAAGCTAAGAGCTGTTACCTACATCAGCTCATTTGAAAGCATTTTTATTGTTATGAGATACAAGTAGGAAACAGGATGAAGTTGGAGCCATCTGTGGGCCAGCATTTTCATTTGATCAACTGACTTTATCTCGTTGACATCATTATGCTGTACGAATGTGTTCCATACTCGAGTCATCCTGGGTATGTATGATCTCAGATGGAGTGATGTTCTGGAGAAGGGTACAGCCAGAGTGAAGTTGCTGCTTTCTGCCCGTCTTGTGGCATAAAAGATTGTTTCACGCTGTCCTCGAAGTGGATCTCATCCTCTCTCTCATCCTCTCTTCCTCTCTCTCTTCCTTTCACTCTTTCTCTCTCTCTTCCTCTCTCTCTCCCTCTCCCTCTCTCTCTTCCTCTCTTCCTCTCTTACTCTCTCTCTTCCTCTTCTTTTCTCTCTCTCTCTCTTCCCTTGTCACTCCCCCCTCTTACCTTTTCCCTCTCTCACTTTCTCCCCCTTTTTCCCTTCTTTTCCCCTCCTTCTAGGCTCCCCTTCTCTCTCTCCCTATCTCTCACTCTCTCCCCCTTTTTCTTTTTCTCTTTCTCTCTCTCATTAAAAAAAAAAAAAAATGGTTGGGACTCGCAGGAATCAGGGATCAGATGACAATGGTACTGGTAGGAAGGAATGGATGGAGGAACAGTGGAAAAGGATAGAGCAAGAATGGGAGAGAAAATTAGGAGAGCTTTCCAAAAAAATGGAGAAAGAGCTCTCTGTGAAATGGGAAAAGAGGTTGGAGAAGGAGACGAAGAAATGGGAGGCACAAGTCGAAACTGCAGTAGCCAGGGTAAAGGTCCTAGAATTTGAGGTAAACAGGCTGAAACAAGTCTCAGGGGTAGTGACCATAGAAGACACACCATACGATGATGAGAGGCTGAACAGGAAGGAAGGAGATATGAATTATGCTAAGGTCATATCAGCCTGCAAAGAAGGGCCAGTGAGTGGAAGGGAAGAGCAGATGGGTGCAGATGGAGAGGGAGATAGGTCGAATGCTGATGCACAACCATGATACCAAGAGCCACTGGAAAAATCAAGAGAGAAAATGACCACATACAGACAGGAACCAGAGTCACAGAGGAAGAGGCAATGGGAGGAGGAAAGGGCAAAATCAGTGATTATCCATGGGCTTCGGGAGAGAGAGGAAAGGACACACACTGAAAGACGGCAGGAAGAAAGAAAGGAGATTGAGAAAATCATCACGGAAATAGGGGGAGAAGACATGGATGAGATTGTAAATTTTCAGAGAATAGGGGGGGGGGTACTTGAAGGGGAGAAACCGACCGATCAAGCTGATTCTCAGGACAGAAACAGTGCGGAACAGGATCCTCCAAGAGAAACCACGGTTGAAAAGTTTGGAAGAGTACAAGAAGGTGCTCCTAGACAGAGACAGAACACAGAGAGAAAGCTGAGGGAGAGGACAAAAAAGCGAAAGGAGCTAGGAAAGGAGACAAGAATGGAACCAGCAGAGGTCAGTCAGAGCAGAACAGAGCAGCAAGGGCAAGCACACACACAACTATCCTCAGAACCCCACAACCTATCACACCATCCCAACACACAATACAATCTATCCCCACAGCTTCCACCCAACCCCCAACCATAGAATCCCACAGTAAGCTACCAGGTCTCCCACCCCCCACAGGCCCCCCAAACCACAGTGTTGGAAAGGAAACTGAAGGTATGGTACACAAACGCTGATGGAATAACAAACAAGTGGGAGGAGTGGCACGAAAGAGTCAAAGAGGCATCACCAGACATCATAGCGATCACAGAAACCAAGCTTACAGGTATGATAACAGATGCCATCTTTCCAGCGGGATACCAGATCCTGAGAAAAGACAGAAGGAACAGGGGGGGTGGAGGAGTGGCATTGCTGATCAAACACCGATGGAATTTTGATGAGCTGGAGAGAGGAGACAGCGGAGAAGAAAGTGATTACATAGCGGGAACGCTTCACTCTGGTGGTCCCAAGGTGATAATTGCAGTGATGTATAACCCACCACAGAACAGCAGGAGGCCAAGGCAAAAGTATGACGAGAGCAATAGAGCGATGGTTGACACACTGGCTGCAGTGGCCAGAAGTGCTCATGCATGCAGGGCAAAGCTCCTGATCATGGGCGACTTTAACCACAAGGAGATCAAATGGGAGAACTTGGAGCCACATGGGGGCCAAGATACATGGAGGGCTAAGATGATGGAGATGGTACTGGAAAACTTCATGTAACAACACATAAGGGACACTACAAGAGAGAGAGGAGAGGATGAACCAGCAAGACTGGACTTAGTATTCACCTTGAGTAGTGCAGATATTGAGGACATCACATATGAAAGACCCTTTGGGGCCAGCGATCATGTGGTTTTGAGCTTCAAATACACAGTAGAGCTACAAGTGGAGGGGGAAGCAGGAAGGCAAGGACAAATGAAACCAAACTACAGGAAAGGGGACTACACAGGAATGAGGAACTTCCTGAATGAGGTTCAGTGGGACAGAGAACTGGCAGGGAAGCCAGTTAATGAGATGATGGAATATGTAGCAATAATGTGCAAGGAGGCTGAGGAGAGGTTTGTACCCAAGGGTAACAGGAATAATGAAAAAGCCAGGATGAGCCCATGGTTCACCCAAAGATGCAAGGAGGCAAAAACCAAGTGTGCTATGGAATGGAAGAAATATAGAAGGCAAAGGACCCAGGAGAATAAGGAGAGCAGTCGTAGATCCAGAAACGAATATGCACAGATAAGAAGGGAGGCCCAACATCAATATGAAAACGACATAGCAGCAAAAGCCAAATCTGACCCGAAGCTGTTATACAGCCACATCAGGAAGAAAACAACCGTTAAGGACCAGGTAATCAGGCTAAGGAAGGAAGGAGGAGAGAGAACAAGAAATGACAGTGAAGTATGTGAGGAACTCAACAAGAGATTCAAAGAAGTGTTCACAGAAGAGACAGAAGGGGCTCCAGAAAGACGGAGAGGTGTGGTACACCACCATGTGCTGGACATAGTACACACAACCGAGGAAGAAGTGAAGAGGCTTCTGAGTGAGCTAGATACCTCAAAGGCAATGGGGCCAGATAACATTTCTCCATGGGTCCTGAGAGAGGGAGCAGAGGCGCTATGTGTACCCCTAAGAACAATTTTCAATACATCTATTGAAACAGGGAGATTGCCTGAGGCATGGAAGAAAACAAATGTAGTCCCAATCTTTAAAAAAGGAGACAGACATGAAGCACTAAACTAAAGACCAGTGTCACTGACATGTATAGCATGCAAAATCATGGAAAAGATTGTCTGGAGAACAATGGTGGAACATCTAGAAAGGAATGATCTCATCACCAGCAGACAACATGGTTTCAGAGACGGGAAATCCTGTGTTACAAACCTACTGGAGTTCTATGACATGGTGACAGCAGTAAGACAAGAGAGAGAGGGGTGGGTGGATTGCATTTTCTTGGACTGCAAGAAGGCGTTTGACACAGTACCACACAAGAGATTAGTGCAAAAACTGGAGGACCAAGCAGGGATAACAGGGAAGGCACTGCAATGGATCAGGGAATACTTGTCAGGAAGACAGCAGCGAGTAATGGTACGTGGTGAGGTGTCAGAGTGGGCACCTGTGACCAGCGGGGTCCCACAGGGGTCAGTCCTAGGACCAGTGCTGTTTCTGGTATTTGTGAACGACATGACGGAAGGAATAAACTCCGAGGTGTCCCTGTTTGCAGATGACGTGAAGTTGATGAGAAGAGTTCAGTCGATCGAAGACCAGGCAGAACTACAAAGGGATCTGGATAGGCTGCAGACCTGGTCCAGCAACTGGCTCCTGGAGTTCAATCCCACCAAGTGCAAAGTCATGAGGATTGGGGAAGGGCAAAGAAGACCGCAGAAAGAATACAGTCTAGGGGGCCAGAGACTACAAACATCACTCAAGGAAAAAGATCTTGGGGTGAGTATAACACAAGGCACATCTCCTGAAGTGCACATCAACCAAATAACTGCTGCAGCATATGGGCGCCTGGCAAACCTCAGAGCAGCATTCCGACATCTTAATAAGGAATCGTTCATGACCCTGTACACTGTGTACGTTAGGCCCATGTTGGAGTATGCGGCACCAGTTTGGAACCCACACCTAGCCAAGCATGTAAAGAAACTAGAGAAAGTGCAAAGGTTTGCAACAAGACTAGTCCCAGAGTTAAGAGGTATGTCCTATGATGAGAGGTTAAGGGAAATCAACCTGACGACACTGGAGGACAGGAGAGATAGGGGGGGACATGATAACGACTTACAAAATACTGAGAGGAATTGACGAGGTGGACAAAGACAGGATGTTCCAGAGACTGGACACAGCAACACGGGGACACAGTTGGAAGCTGAAGACACAGATGAGTCACAGGGATGTTAGGAAGTATTTCTTCAGCCACAGAGTAGTCAGGAAGTGGAATAGTTTGGGAAGCGATGTAGTGGAGGCAGGATCCATACATAGCTTTACGCAGAGGTACGATAAAGCTCATGGTTCAGGGAGAGTGACCTAGTAGCGACCAGTGAAGAGGCGGGGCCAGGAGCTTGGACTCGACCCCTGCAACCTCAACTAGGTGAGTACAACTAGGTGAGTACGGGGATTGTCCTACGAAGAAAGGTTGAGGGAAATCGGCCTGATGACACTGGAGGACAGGAGGGTCAGGGGAGACATGATAACGACATATAAAATACTGTGCGGAATAGACAAGGTGGACAAAGACGGGATGTTCCAGAGAAGGGACACAGACACAAGAGGTCACAATTGGAAGTTGAAGACTCAGATGAATCAAAGGGATGTTAGGAAGTATTTCTTCAGTCTTAGAGTAGTCAGGCCGTGGAATAGCCTAGAAAGTGACGTAGTGGAGGCGGAAACCATACATAGCTTTAAGGCGAGGTATGATAAAGCTCATAGGGCAGGGAGAGATAGGACCTAGTAGCAATCAGCGAGGAGGCGGGGCCAGGAGCTATGACTCGACCCCTGCAGCCACAAATAGGTGAGTACAAATAGGCGAGTACACACACACACACACACACACACACACACACACACACACACACACACACACACACACACACACACACACACAGCAACAAGCTGACACAGATGAATCACAGGGATGTTAGGAAGCTATTCTTCAGTCAGAGTAGTCAGGAAGTGGAATAGATTGCGATGCGATGTAGCGGATGCAGGATCCATTCACAGCTTTAAGCAGAGGTATGATAAAACTAATGGTGCAGGGAGAGTGACCCAGTAGAGGCCAGTGAAGAGGCGGGGCCAGGAGCTATGATTTGACCCCTGCAACCACAACTACGTGAGTACACACACACAAACACAATAACACACTGAGGTATGGAGACAGAAACGAGGCACTTAACTATAGACCAGCGTCACTGACGTGTATAGTATGCAAAGTCATGGAGAAGATTATCAGAAGAGTTGTGGGGCAACTGGAACGGAATAAGATTACAAACGACAGTCAGCACAGATTCATGGAAGGCAAATCCTGTGTCACAAACCTTCTGGACTTTTATGACAAAGTAACAGAAGTAATACGCGAGAGAGAGAGGTGGGTTGACTGCATTTTCCTGGACTGCAGGAAGGCCTTCGACATAGTTCCTCACAAGAGAGTAGTGCAAAAGCTGGAGGATCAGGTGCGTATAACAGGAAGAGCACTGCAATGGATCAGAGAATACCTGACAGGGAGGCAACGAGTCATGGAACGAGATGAGATATCACAGTGGGCACCTGTAACGACCGGGGCCCTACAGTGGTCAGTACTAGGACTAGTGCTATATTTGGTATATGTGAATGCCATGATGGAAGGAATAGACTCAGAAGTGTCCCTGTTCGCAGATGTGAAGTTAATGAGGAGAATTAAATCACATGAGGATCAGGCAGGACTACAAAGAGACCTAGAGAGGCTGAACACTTGGTCCAGCAACTGGGTTCTCGAATTTAACACCGCCAAATGCAAAGTCATGAAGATTGCGGAAGGGCAAAGAAGACCACAGACAGAGTATAGGCTAGGTGGCCAAAGACGGCAAACCTCACTCAAGGAGAAAGATCTTGGGGTGATGTTTGAACCTGAGAATAGTATTCCGATACCTTAGTAAGAAATCGTTCAAGACACTGTACACTGTGTACGTCAGGCCGATACTGGAGTATGCAGCACAAGTTTGGAACCCACACCTGGACAAGCACATCAGTAAATTAGAGAAAGCGCAAAGGTTTCCAACAAGGTTAGTTCCGGAGCTCAGGGGAATGTCCTACGAAGGTTGAGGGAAATCGGCCTGACGACACTGGAAGACAGGAGAGTCAGGGGAGACATGACAACGACATACAAAATACTTCATGGAGTAGATAAGGTGGACAGAGATAAGATGTTCCAGACAGGGGACACAGTAACAGGGGTCACAATTTGAAGCTGAAGACTCAGACCAGTCACAGGGATGTTAGGAAGCACTTCTTCAGTCATAGAGTTGTCAGGAAGTGTGTTTAATGGGTTTATTTGCTAGGCTGTAAGTGGGTGGTTAATGATATACTTCTTTGGAGGCTTCTTTGTTTATTGTTAAGTTGTGGTGGGTACACAGGCTTGTGTGTTTGTGCCCGTTGCTCGGGAGGGCCATGCCCACGAGAGAGAGCTAGGAGTAGGCCTTGTGTCTTCCTGCTAGGCCGCTGTGAGAGTGAGAGCGAGGCAAGGGCAGGCAGGGTACCGTGGCCAATGAGAGGCCTGGCTACAGAGGGCAGCATCTGAGTGGCACAAAATATGAACTAAGCTGGCAGACAGCATAGGCTGTCTGTGCAGACAGTACAGGCTGTCTACATACGCTCGGCCACCTACCTCGCATCGTCCCGACGCGATAATACTGGTGGTAAAAGAAACTCGGTCTCTCGTAGGAACAGGGCACAGAACACAAAATAAAAACATATATATACATATGGACATGGAAAAAAAAACTTACAGGGAGGGAAGAAAAAAACATGTGGGGTGTGCTAAACATCGTGGTCAAAGGCAGTGAGCGTCGATGGGCATCACTGCACACCTTCCTGCGTCTGGACAGATACTGCAACATGGGAGACATCGCTGTGGCTGAGCTGTGACGTAACAGGGTACGGTCTCCTCTGGAACGGTGAAGCAGTCATCGTAGGAGCCGCTGCAGGTTTCACTCAACCTGGGGCATGACATGATGGTGCCCTCGAGTGAGGCGTCGACAAAACTCGGCAACTGGGCAGGACTTCTGGCAAGTGACTCAGGAGGACACTTCTCGACTGGTACTGTCGCTGGGCTGTCACTGCCGGCGATCGTGGAGAGAGTTGTGGAGCGAGTCGTGGCAGAAATGACTGGGCGAAACATCTGGGAGTCGTAACATCATACACCAGACTGCAGTGAGTGAGCTAGCAGTCAAAGCGACATCTTCTTTGTGCAGGCTGCTCACTGAAGCTTGTGACACAAGGTTGGCACAGCGCCTACCGACAGGGCTAACTGCGGCTTGACGAGTGTCATCCTCTCGGCAGTTGGAGTTATAGCAGAGATTAGTCTAAGCGTCCCCAGACTTCTTTCTCTACATATAACTGCACTCTGATGGTCTGGAGGTGAAGTGAAACAAATCTCGATGGGAATCGTAGCAGGTACGATTCTGCAGAACATCACGAGCGACGAGCATAAAAGCTTTCTGTACAAGAGGGCTCGGTCACTTGGGGCTGTCTGATAGCTGTCAAACACACTGGTCACACGGGTGACTTAACACAGTGGTGCTACTCGGGTCTGGCTCAGACCTCACTGGACATATGGAAACTTTATACACCCGCTGTACATGCAAAACAACATGGCTTAAACTAGCAAATGATGCTTTTCTGTGCATAAAACTGACTCTAAGACATACTAAAATGTGAGAACACTGACTGAGGGGAATTAATTAACACGACATATATCTTCTCTCAGTCTTCTCGACAATACTAAAATAATTACTGAACACTCGATGGTGACATCATGTGATGTCGCGAGGTGACGTCAGCAGACATCTCGAGGTGACGTCAGGCAGACATCGTGACGTCATTAAGTCGGGCAGCATCGTCGGTGACGTTAATGTGATGTGGACAGCAGACCACAGCATGTGGCCTGGGACATCTGGTAACTCACGTGGCTGGTAGATCTACATGACATCGCCCACACCCACGTGGCGTCGGGATCCACGTGGCGTCGTAATCTACGTGGCATGCTGATCCACGTAGCTTCGAGTTGCCTTGGGCACTCGGATACACAGTTCTGGCAATGAATTCACACGGAAAACAGCAGAAAACAGCAGTGGGAGTGGGCAGTGGTGAGTGGTGTATGGTAGTGTGGTGGCGAGGAGCGTGGATGAGTGTATGGCGAGGGAGCATCTGGCCATTCCTCCTCCTCCCACCCACAAACACAGGGAAACACACTGGACGCAGAAATCACCACGAAACTCACCTCTGGCTTGCTGGAACAGCTGTGCTGAGCTGAACAACAACAGCAACATACAAGTGACGCTGAACACATGACTTGAGAAACAGCGTGGGACGCTGTAGCGTGGGGTCATTGGGACGCCACTTACAATTCTCGAAGAAATTCGGTAAATTTCGGCTGGATCCTGCTTGTACTTGTGTCTAGATGCTCAAACGTGCAGACACGACATCAGGATAACTCGTTGAGAGACGGATGCTTGTTGTTTAGGGGGATGAAATGAACAACTTCATTCCTTCCTTCCTCTCTCTGGGCAAACACACTGCTGTGACCACTGCTTTCCACCATTTATAAAAGGATTATTTGGTGTTCTGGTAGAAGGGAGTAAATGATGCGTCTTCGGAGGCTTCTTACTTTATTGTTAAGTCGTGGTGGGTACACAGGCTTGTGTGTTGTGCCCATGCCCCGGGAGGGCCATCCCACGAGAGAGAGCTAGGAGTAGGCATTGTCTTCCTGCTAGGCCGCTGTGTGAGTGAGAGTGAGGCAAGGGCAAGCAGGCTGAAGTGGCAACGCCTATAGGTGGCATCACCAGCATGGTGTGAAATATGAACTAAGCTGGCAGACAGCATGGGCTGTCTGTGCAGACAGTACAGGCTGTCTACAAGTGGAATAGTTTAGCAAGTGATGTAGTGGAGGCAGGAACCATACATAGCTTTAAGACGAGGTATAACAAAGCTCATGGAGCCAGGAGAGAGAGGACCTAGTAGCGATCAGTGAAGAGGCGGGGGCCAGGAGCTGAGTATCGACCCTTGCAACCACAATTAGTTGAGCACAATTAGATGATTACACACACACACACACACACACACACACACACACACACACACACACACACACACACACACACACACACACACACACTGTGCCTCCAAAGTTCCTAGATGAACCCATTATGAAAATATTTGTCATTAGCATGAAACTGCGGTATCCTAAGGTGTTTGTGGAATCTGCCTTTCTGGCAGCTAAGAAAATTTATTATAGAACAGAGCCTAGGATAACACATCAGACGAAGTATGTGCTGGTCCTCCCATAGAATGAAAATTTATGTATCCTGCAGAATGCCCTTAAAAGATTTAATATGCAAGTATTATTTAAACATTCTTGGACTATTAGAAACATACTGATAAAGAATTCACCCCAACAGCGTGCTGGTGGTGTCTAGATAATTAGTTGGAACAGTTGCAGTCTCTTTTGGGACAGACGAGAAAACCATTAAAAGTGAGAATTTCTCAACACCATTATTTGATATATATAGCACAGAAGTCGAACGCGATTTTCGAACACATTAAAGCTTGTAATAGCCCGGCAAATTGGAAGGAAACAAGAGTCATCTTCCAATTTTTCTCTTGGTTTGAAAGGAATATTGTAGAATTGACGATTATTAAGCATGATAAGCATTCATTATACAATATCAGTGACGGGTTGTTCAAATTAGATGCATATTTAGTTGAGGCAATAGTACAGAGTAAAAAATTGGGCTCTTATCAGAATGCATTGGATTGTCTTTAAGTGTAGTGCCACACCGATGAACTGGGGTTTATTTTTCCCGCATTTTCTGAAGGTTGAATCTGAGTTGCCTCAGAATTATGTGGGATGAATAACTGTGTCCGTCTTCCTTGTAATTACAGATGCCTCCCTCTTTATATGAGTTTATTATAATGAGCCTCTTTTCTTTTGTATAACTTTTAAATGTCTCCCCTTTAAATGTTCCCATTTTTCTAGTCAATTTAAATGGACCCGCTTTCTCGTGGATGGCACTCCAAAATTGCTAATGATTTCCATGTCACTGACAATATTATGTTAGCAAAATTACTTATATCAATGTGGAGTATGACCGATTTTTTTATTATAGCCATGTTACTATTATTACTATTATTACTATTATTACTATTATTACAATATCAATGCTTGTGGAATTTTTCAAATGCTATAATATTCATCCTTCTGGCTATGGACACTGGTATGTCTGGGGGCACTTCCTGTTCCCTTCTCTCTCTCTCTCTCTCTCTCTCTCTCTCTCTCTCTCTCTCTCTCTCACTCTCTCTCTCTCTCTCTCTCTCTCTCTCTCTCTCTCTCTCTCTCACTCCAGTGAAGACGTCCTTTGGGATCGTATTTGCTTGGACATCCTCCTCTTTTCTGCAAATTTGCACGCTCCTGATGTGTTGATTGCAAAAAGAAAAGCCTAGAGCTGGCATTCTACTCCCCTGTGGTTTTATAATATATATATATATATATATATATATATATATATATATATATATATATATATATATATATATATATATATATATATATATTAGCAGTTTGGAGGGATATGTTGTGTATCTTTATATGTATATGCTTCTAAACTGTAGTATTTCTGAGCACCTCTGCAAAAACAGTGATAATGTGTGAGTGAGGTGAAAGTGTTGAATGATGATGAAAGTATTTTCTTTTTGGGGATTTTCTTTCTTTTTTGGGTCACCCTGCCTCGGTGGGAGACGGCAAACTTGTTGAAATATATATATATATATATATATATATATATATATATATATATATATATATATATATATATATATATATATATATTAGCAGTTTGGAGGGATATGTTGTGTATCTTTATATGTATATGCTTCTAAACTGTAGTATTTCTGAGCACCTCTGCAAAAACAGTGATAATGTGTGAGTGAGGTGAAAGTGTTGAATGATGATGAAAGTATTTTCTTTTTGGGGATTTTCTTTCTTTTTTGGGTCACCCTGCCTCGGTGGGAGACGGCAGACTTTTTGAAATATATATATATATATATATATATATATATATATATATATATATATATATATATATATATATATAAAACACTGATCTCTGGCTGAAGGAGACTCGAACCTACGAACCTTGGAACAAGGTACGCAGTGCTTTACCAATCTACCCACAAAGGACCAATACTTTGGTGTCCAGCTTACGCTAGACTTTGATCCAAGGCAGCCAGCTTTCAGGGAGAAGGCTTACAGCTTTGCATCTCATCCCCTGCATACATCAGCCTTACTAGAGATATTAACAATGCAAGGAATTCGCAAGAGCAGGCGAAATATACACAAACACTGATCTCTGGCTGAAGGAGACTGTAAGCCTTCTCCCTGAAAGCTGGCTGCCTTGGATCAAAGTCTAGCGTAAGCTGGGCTCCAAGGTATTGGTCCAGTGTGGGTAGATTGGTAAAGCACTGCGTACCTTGTTCCAAGGTTCGTAGGTTCGAGTCTCCTTCAGCCAGAGATCAGTGTTTGTGTATATTTCGCCTGCTCTCGCGAATTCCTTGCATATATATATATATATATATATATATATATATATATATATATATATATATATATATATATATATATATATATTTATATATATAAATATGCAAAACAACCACTCTGAAAGAATAGAGAAATTCCAAGCGCTTTCGTGACTACTCACATTATCAAGGAACTATGAAAGTGAAGCATCCAAGGAAGCTATATAAGGGGTCGGCCAGCACCTCACTATCAGATCCCACAACGGTTAAACACGTGACGCGCGGCGAGCCAACTTGGACAGGTCCTTTGCAAAACTCACCCCCAAGCTATTTATTTGTCCAGTGTATTATTAAATTCTACCCAAATTCTATTAATTATAAATGGATCTAATTTATATAAACCAAAGGAAATATTCATATTATTGTCAAAACTGCTTTTTATGAAACAAGATTCAATTATATTCCTGTCGACCATGGACTTGCTTGATACTACTTTCTCAACTTTTTGAAAATCAATTGGATGGTTAAAATCTCTTACATGAATAAATAGAGCATTGGAATCTTGTCCAGTTCTAATGCTATATTTATGTTGTTTTAATCTTAGTTCGAGATTTTTACCAGTTTGACCGTAATAAACTTTATCGCAAATTTTACAAGGAATCTTATAGACACATCCATCAGTATTTTGGGGGGAATTCTTAATCAAAAGTTTTTTTACTGTATCAAGATTTTTGAATACAACTTTAATATTAAAAGTCTTAAGAAGAGAAGGCATATCAACCAAGTTTTCATGGTAAGGGAGAACCAACATATTTTTAGTTGAATAAGGCTGGTTGCCCTTTTTTGGATTATAAAAAGTGTTCCTAGCAACTTTAAAAGATTTATCAGTTGCTAGGAACACTTTTTATAATCCAAAAAAGGGCAACCAGCCTTATTCAACTAAAAATATGTTGGTTCTCCCTTACCATGAAAACTTGGTTGATATGCCTTCTCTTCTTAAGACTTTTAATATTAAAGTTGTATTCAAAAATCTTGATACAGTAAAAAAACTTTTGATTAAGAATTCCCCCCAAAATACTGATGGATGTGTCTATAAGATTCCTTGTAAAATTTGCGATAAAGTTTATTACGGTCAAACTGGTAAAAATCTCGAACTAAGATTAAAACAACATAAATATAGCATTAGAACTGGACAAGATTCCAATGCTCTATTTATTCATGTAAGAGATTTTAACCATCCAATTGATTTTCAAAAAGTTGAGAAAGTAGTATCAAGCAAGTCCATGGTCGACACGAATATAATTGAATCTTGTTTCATAAAAAGCAGTTTTGACAATAATATGAATATTTCCTTTGGTTTATATAAATTAGATCCATTTATAATTAATAGAATTTGGGTAGAATTTAATAATACACTGGACAAATAAATAGCTTGGGGGTGAGTTTTGCAAAGGACCTGTCCAAGTTGGCTCGCCGCGCGTCACGTGTTTAACCGTTGTGGGATCTGATAGTGAGGTGCTGGCCGACCCCTTATATAGCTTCCTTGGATGCTTCACTTTCATAGTTCCTTGATAATGTGAGTAGTCACGAAAGCGCTTGGAATTTCTCTATTCTTTCAGAGTGGTTGTTTTGCATATTTTGAAATCACCTGTTTACTGTGATCTTATTGCATATATATATATATATATATATATATACATATGTATATTTATATATATATATATATATATATATATATATAATCAATAACAACACTGCACTAACCAAAGAGTCGAACCCATGCTGTTTTGGCCCTCCTCATGGTGAGAGAAAACGCATGACGCTTTAGACCACTAGACAACACAATCCTTAACAATGGCGCATCTAGCCAAGCTAGATGTTATACCCACCATCGAAGGGCATACGGTGGTGTGGATGCATCTGAGTTATTTCATTTTACTCCCTGTTTGTGTACTAGATCAACAAGCAGTATGTTATATTATTGTACCCACAGAACAAGCGGCTGTTTTGGCCGGCGTTTTATCTCACCATGAGGCTGGCCAAAACAGCATGGGTTCGACTCCTAGGCTAGTGCAGTGTTGTTATTGATCAGTACCACTTGTTGATCACAAAGTTCGTCAACAACTTCTTGGCTGGTCTGATTCGTGACGAAATTAAACCTTTTTGGTTGCTTCATTTTGTGCCTTTTAAAAGGTGGATGGAGGAATTAGGCCATAATCCGTAGGCAACACTTCACCAACTTGTTTCCAAAGCTCCTGTCCGAAATATTCGCACAGAGGCAGCCATGATGCTCCAACCAAACCAGCTTGGTTTTAGGGTCTGTCATGGAAGTGAAAGAGGCTCATACAGTAAGGATGTATATCAACAATCTGCCAGAGGACAATGCGGAGGTAAAATTAGATTTCAAGAAAGCATTTAATCTCCCGAAAAAAGACATGGTATTAACAGCTGTACAAGAACATTTCCCTGGTCTCTTACCTCTTGTTTCAGCTGGATTTAGCAAGGAACAGGTACCCGTGTTTGGAGAGCATAAAATCATGTCATCAGAGGGTGTCAAGCAAGGGGATCCTCTCGCCCCATTTCTCTTCTTGCCGGTATAAAGGAGTCTTCTAGATGATCTTACATAGGTAATGACACGGGGAGAGGTGATGGGTCTCATCATGAATCCATCCAAATGTGAAATCATCTCAGTCAATCAAAAAGTGATCGACGCAGTGAGATCAAAACTACCAGGAGCATCAGTCATTGCCCCCCACAATACCTCTGGGAAGTGATGCAATTCATTCAGTTCTCAGAAAGAAACTAGAAGATTTGAGGAGGATGGAACGACGAATAGGCAATCTTCACCCCCACGATGCCTTGTACCTTCTCACAAAGTGCTTGAGTCTGCTCAGGTTAACATATTTCCTAAAATGCGCTCCTTCATACGATAACCCTATACTGCACGAATATGACAGTATCCTGAGACATATTTTTACGAAAGTACTCAACCTTACTCTAGAAGATAGGCAGTGGGACCAAGCTACACTTCTAGTCAGACTATGAGGCAAAGGTGTCAGCAAGTCATCACAAATTGCGCTACCTGCTTTCCTGTCCTCATGTGTTACATCCAGTGGACTTGATGCAGCGATTCTCCTTGAACATCTTAAGGAGAAAATTGGAATCCATGACGGAGCCACAATCTGGGGTAATCTAACCGGTTCTGAAACTAGACCTGCTCCCCCCCCCCTCAATTACTACAAGCAGTTACATTGGGATGGCCCAGTATTCGAGAATATAACCTTAACAATGCTTCAAAGTGTCTGGGAAGGACAGAGCCCACCTCCTGGCAGTGAAAACTCATGTTGGGGACTTTCTCTTGGGTGTTCCCAACTCCAGCCTTGGCACACGCCTCGACCCACAGACCATCCACACTGGTATTGTTGATGAGCAGTGCCACTCCTCCACCCCCTCTGTTTCCTCTGTCTTTCCTCAGGATCCGATATCCTATTGAAAAGATGACATATGTTATCATTCCTGTGAGCCTGGTTTCTGTGAGAGCTATGATGTCTGGTGATGCCTCTTTCAATCATTCGAACCACTCTTCCCACTTATTCCTTATTCCATCATTGTTGGTGTACCATACCTTTAGTTTCCTCTCCAACACTGTTCTGGGGGTCTGTGAGGGGGGGGGGATTCTGCAGCGTATTGTGGGGTGGAGGCTGTAAGTGTGGATTGTGGTTTGTTGGGGTAGCGTGTTTGGTTGTGAGGTTCTGGGGATGGCACTTTGTGTGCTTGCGCTTCTTGTGTGTGTGTGTGTGTGTGTGTGTGTGTGTGTGTGTGTGTGTGTGTGTGTGTGTGTGTGTGTGTGTTCACCTAATTGTACTCATCTAATTGTGGTTGCAGGGGTCGAAACTCAGCTCCTGGCCCTGCCTCTTCACTGATCGCTACTAGGTCCTCTCTCTCCCTGCTCCATGAGCTTTATCATACTTCATCTTAAATCTATGTATGGTTCCTGCCTCCACTACATCACTTGTTAGACTATTCCACTTCCTGACAACTTTATGACTGAATAAATACTTCCCCTGTGTGTGTGTGTGTGTGTGTGTGTGTGTGTGTGTGTGTGTGTGAGAGAGGTGCTATTGTGTGTGTGTGTGTGAGGTGCTAGTGTGTGTATGTGTGTACTCCTCTAGTTATACTCACCTAGTTGTGGTTGCTGGGGTCGAGTCATAGTTCCTGGCCCCGCCTCTTCACTGGTCACTACTGGATCACTCTTCCTGCTCCATGCGCTTTATCATTCCTCTTGTAAAGTAAAAGGACACATGTGCAACTAATGTGACATTTATTGTGGCAACGTTTCGCTCTCCAGGAGCTTTATCAAGCCGTAATGGCTTAATAAAGCTCCTGGAGAGCGAAACGTTGCCACAATAAATGTCACATTAGTTGCACTTGTGTCCTTTTACTTTACATATTGTCGGTAATTCTACCAACTTTATTACAATCATTCCTCTTCTCTAAGCTATGCATGGATCCTGCTTCCACTACATCACTTCCCAGAGTATTCCACTTCCTGACAACTCTGTAACTGAAGAAATAATTCCTAATGTCCCTGTGAATCATCTGAGTCTTCTACTTCCAACTGTGACCCTTGGTTGTTGTGTCCCATCTCTGGAACATCCTGTCTCTGTCCACCTTGTCGATTCCTCTCAGTATTTTATATGCTGTTATCATATCCCCCCTGTCTCTCCTGTCTTCCAGTGTTGTCAAGTAGATTTCCCTTAGCCTCTCCTGGACTAGTCTTCTTACAGCATATGCACTTTCTTCAGTTTCCTCACATGCTTGGCTAGGTGAGAGTTCCAAATTGGCGCTGCATACTCCAATATGAGCCTAACGTACACAGTGTACAGGGTCCTGAATGACTTCTTATTTAGATGTCGGAATGCTGTTCTTAGGTTTGTCAGGAGCCCGTATGCTACAGCAGTTAATTGGTTGATGTGCGCCTCAGGAGATGTGCCTGGTGTTATATTCACCCCAAGATCTTTTTCCTTGAATGAGGTTTGTAAGCTCTGGCCCCCTAGATTGTACTCCGTCTGCGGTCATCTTTACCTTTCCCCAATCTTCATGACTTGTATTTGGTGGGGTTGAACTCCAGGAGCCATTTGCTGTAGCCTGTCTAGATCTCCCTGTAGTTCTGCCTGGTCCTCGTCCAATTGAATTCTTCTCATCAACTTCATGTGTGTGTGTGTGTGTGTACTCACCTATTTGTACTCACCTATTTGTGGTTGCAGGGGTCGAGTCACAGCTCCTGGCCCCGTCTCTTCGCTGATTGCTACTAGGTCCTCTCTCTCCCTGCCCCATGAGCTCTATCATACCTCGCCTTAAAACTATGTATGGTTCCTGCCTCTACCACATCACCTTCTAGGCTATTCCATGGCCTGACTACTCTATGACTGAAGAAATACTTCCTAACATCCCTTTGATTCATCTGAGTCTTCAACTTCCAATTGTGACCTCTTGTGTCTGTGTCCCATCTCTGGAACATCCCGTCTTTTTCCACCTCGTCTATTCCGCGCAGTATTTTATATGTCGTTATCATGTCTCCCCTGACCCTCTTGGCCTCCAGTGTCGTCAGGCCGATTTCCTTCAACCTTTCTTCATAGGACAATCCCCGTAGCTCTGGGACTAGTCTTGTTTCAAACCTTTGCACTTTCTCTAATTTCTTGACGTGCTTGACTAGGTGTGGATTCCAAACTGGTGCTGCATACTCCAGTATGGGCCTGACGTAGATGGTATACAGAGTCTTAAACGAATCCTTACTGAGGTATCGGAACGCTATCCGTAGGTTTGCCAGGCGCCCGTATGCTGCAGCAGTTATCTGATTGATGTGCGCCTCAGGAGATATGTTCGGTGTTATACTCACCCCCAGATCTTTTTCCTTGAGTGAGGTTTGCAGTCTTTGGCCATCTAAACTATATTGTGTGTGCGCTCTTCTTTGCCCTTCCCCAGTCTTCATGACTTTGCATTTGGCAGGGTTAAATTCAAGGAGCCAGTTGCTGGACCAGGCTTGTAGCCTGTCCAGGTCTCTTTGTAGTCCTGCCTGATCCTCGTCCGATTTGATTCTTCTCATTAACTTCACATCATCTGCAAACAAGGACACTTCTGAGTCTATCCCTTCCGTTATGTCGTTCACGTATACCAAGAACAGCACAGGTCCTAGGACTGACCCCTGTGGAACCCCGCTTGTCACAGGCGCCCACTCTGACACCTCGTCACGTACCATGACTCGTTGTTGCCTCCCTGTCAGATATTCTCTGATCCATTGCAGTGCCTTTCCTGTTATGTGTGCCTGGTCCTCTAGCTTTTGCAGAAACTTCTTGTGAGGAACTGTGTCGAAGGCCTTCTTGCAGTCCAAAAATACGCAGTCGATCCACCCCTCTCTCTCTTGTCTTACTTCTGTCACCTTGTCATAAAACTCTAGTAGGTTTGTGACACAGGATTTTCCTTCCCTGAAACCGTGCTGGTTGTCAATTATACACTTGTTTCTTTCCAGGTGCCCCACCACTCTCCTCCTGATGATCTTCTCCATGACCTTGCATACTATACACGTTAGTGATACAGGTCTGTAGTTTAGTGCCTCATGTCTGTCTCCCTTTTTAAAAATTGGGACTACATTTGCCATTTTCTATACCTCAGGGAGTTGCCCAGTTTCAAATGATGTGTTGAAGATCTTTGTTAATGGCTCACACAATATCTCTGCTCCCTCTTTAAGGACCCATGGAGAGATGTTGTCTGGTCCCACCGCCTTTGAGGTGTCAAGTTCGCATAGCAGCTTCTTCACCTCCTCCTTGGTTATATGTACCTCATCTAGCACTTGCTGGTGTGCCCCCCTGTTCTGATTTCTTGGAGTCCTACTGGTTTCCACTGTAAATACCTCTTTAAATCTTGTGTTGAGCTCCTGACATACCTCTCGGTCGTTTCTTGTGAATTCCCCATCACCCTTCCTCAGTCTGATTACCTGGTCCTTGACTGTTGTTTTCCTCCTGATGTGGCTGTACAACAGCTTCGGGTCAGTCTTTACTTTTGATGCTACGTCATTTTCATATTGTCTCTGAGCCTCCCTTCTTATCTGTGCATATTCGTTTCTGGCTCTTCGGCTGATTTCTTTATTTTCCTGAGTTCTCTGTCTTCTGTACCTTCTCCATTCACTAGTACACCTAGTTTTTGCCTCCCTACACCTTTGGGTGAACCAAGGACTCGTTCTGTTCTTCCCATTATTTCTGTTTCCCTTGGGAACAAACCTCTCCTCTGCCTCCTTGCATTTTGTTGCTACATAGTCCATCATTTCTTGTACTGGCTTTCCTGTCAGTTCCCTCTCCCACTGAATGTCTTGAAGGAAGTTCCTCATGCCTGAGTAGTTCCCCCTTTTGTAGTTTGGTTTTTCCCAGCCTATTCCTGCTACTCTCTCCACTTGGATCTCAACTATGTAGTCGAAGCACAGACCACATGATCACTAGCTCCCAGGGGCCTTTCATACATGATACCCTCGATGTCCGAACTACTCATGGTGAATACAAGGTCCAACCTTGCTGGTTCATCCTCTCCTCTCTCTCTGGTAGTGTCTCTAACATGTTGATGCATGAGGTTCTCCAGTACCACATCCATCATCTTGGCTCTCCATGTTTCGGGACCCCCATGGGGCTCCAGGTTTTCCCAGTCAATCTCCTTGTGATTGAAATCACCCATAACTAGTAACTTTGCTCCCCCCATGTGTGCTCTCCTGGCCACCTCGGCTAGTGTCGATCATTGCTCTGTTGCTCTCATCGTATTCTTCTCTTGGCCTCCTGCAGTTCTGTGGTGGGTTGTACATTACTGCAATTATCACCTTATGTCCCTCAGACTGGATTGTTCCTACTAAGTAGTCCCTTTCGCCCATGCCATCCATTCCTTCCATTTTCTCAAAACCCCACTGGTTTTTAATGAGCAGTGCAACTCCTCCTCCCCCTCTCCTCCCTCTGTCTTTCCTGAGGATTTGATATCCGGATGGAAAGATTGAATCTGTTATTATTCTGGTGAGTTTTGTTTCTGTGAGTGCTATTATGTCTGGGGATGTCTCTGATTCTTTCGTGCCACTCCTCATACTTGTTTGTTATTCCATCTGCATTTGTATACCACACCTTCAACTTCTTTTCTAAGACTGTGGTCTGGGAGGTATATTGGGGTTGTGGAAATGGGAGACCTGGTAAGGCACTATGGGTTGTTGCAGTGGGGGTGGAGTTTGTAATGTAGTGGGTGGGGGCATTGGATGTGGCATGGGTGTTTTGATTTAGAGTGTTTGGTTGCACTGGGGTTGACCTGGTTGGGAGGCTTCTATAGGAAGTTGTGA
Source organism: Cherax quadricarinatus (assembly GCF_038502225.1). Classification (NCBI taxonomy): domain Eukaryota; kingdom Metazoa; phylum Arthropoda; class Malacostraca; order Decapoda; family Parastacidae; genus Cherax; species Cherax quadricarinatus. Next base: position 58,559,970 of record NC_091300.1, on the reverse strand, counting down.
GGGAGGCTGTATTTGATCTACTTCCTGGGTCTGGGATCTCCTGTCTGTCTTCTCCATCCCCTCTCTTTCCTCCTTTCGCCTTTGTACCATCTCTCAGTTTCTTCCTTTCTTCTTGTGTTCTGTCGCGGTCGAGATACACCTTCCTGTATGCCGTCATGTCCCTTAATCGTGCTTTCTCCTGCAGGATCCTGGTCCGAGTCGCTTCTGCCTTGAAGGTCACTCTCACTGGCCGGGTTCTTTTTTTTACAAACCCCCCTATTCTCCGAAAATTTTCCAGCTGGGTCATATCGTCTTCTCCTATTGCTTTCATGATGCTTTCAATTGCTTTGTGTGTGTGTGTGTGTGTGTGTGTGTGTGTGTGTGTGTGTGTGTGTGTGTGTGTGTGTGTACTCACCTATTTGTACTCACCTATTTGTGGTTGCAGGGGTCGATTCATAGCTCCTGGCTCCGCCTCTTCGCTGATTGCTACTAGGTCCTCTCTCTTCCTGCCCCATGAGCTTTATCATACCTCGCCTTAAAACTATTTATGGTTCCCGCCTCCACTACGTCACTTTCTAGGCTATTCGACGGCCTGACTACTCTATGACTGTGTGTGTGTGTGTGTGTGTGTGTGTGAGTGTGTTGTGCGTGCTCTCCTCGCGTGTTACATGTGCTGCTGTACTCTCCTGATCTGGTGCTGACCCAGCAACCTTCTTGTTTATGCTTTCTATGCTTAACATTCTTCCTAGAGCTTCTAGTCTATACTTTCTATGCTTATCTATGCTAGAGGTTCTAGTCTATACTTTCTATGCTTCCTTGAGGTTTTAGTCTTATACTTTCTATGCTTATCATTCTTCCTAGAGGTTCTAGACAGCTTTCTGCTCGCCTTTATTTCTGTTATTAAATTACCAATTACTGTTCGTTAATGAGTACCTATTAGCCTATTCCTTGCTCATACTTATTAGCCAATTCTTTGATCATTTACTGCTGGTGGTACCTGGAACCCACACCTGACTCTACGTAGGTGAATACTTGCGAAGCAGCCTCCAGTTTATCTAAATCGTTGTGGTGATGCGTCATAACTGCACTTCCGTGTCTTCACTATATATAATTTATTCCTATTCGCTGTGCTTCTCCTGTTATGTTTGGAAGCTGAGTGGTTATTTATAACTTGCTGGTATAGCTGTCGGTAAAATATTGCTATTAATTTGAGCAATATTAATGCAAATAACGAATTGGACATTAAAATTGTGGACTTTGAACTAACTTTTCCTTACAAAGTTATTATTAAGAAAAACTTAACGTTCATAACATTCAAAACATAAATATTCAAAATGACAAGATAAACTCACTAAAATTTAAGCATAGCTTAGCTTATGTATTCCAAGAGTTTACATGATCCTGTTTTAGGGAATAAGGTGTCAGATAGTGAAGATTTAACGTGCAGCATTAATAGCCCTCGTGCAGTTGGTAAGTTTTAAAATCTAATTACCCTTTCCGATAAACCTTTTCAAAGAGGCCGACTTTCGTTTGTCTGTGATGTTAAGGAACTTTTAGTACAATGTTTATAATATATATCTATATTTCCAGGAATTTTCGTCACTTTTTTGTAGTTAATTCTCTTCAGATGTCTAGAATACATGTTGTGCTGAATTAAATATATAGGCTGAGCTCTTTACATTGATGTAGTAAAATATCAATATAGAATAATTAAGGAATGATTTTTTTAGTTCATTATCTAATTTTTTGATTAAGGCGATTAAATATTATATGTCCAGAGGGTAAATAAATTCACAATGGATGAAATTAATGTTTATCTTAATAAAATGTGTATACAAGCAACAGAGAAAAAGAGTAAACATTATTCAAAAAAAATTATAGCACTTTTATATCATACTCAGTTATTTTTATCATTCTTGTCAGAAAGGAAAGTAAAACACGTTATTAATGTAATAAGAGTTTATAACAGTAGAGAACACAAGATAAAAATACTTCACGTCCACACAACACATTCATCCCAGTCAACCACATTGATTATAAATATGTAAATGACAAGTTGTTATTATTACCAAATTTTAAAATAAAGAACATACGCATATAATGAATAGCCTTTATATGTATATGTGCGCATATATATATATATATATATATATATATATATATATATATATATATATATATATATATATATATATATATATATATATATATATATGCAATAAGAACACAGTAAACAGGTGATTTCAGAATATGCAAAACAATCACTCTGAAAGAATAGAGAAATTCCAAGCGCTTTCGTGACTACTCACATTATCATAATTCCTTGATAATGTGAGTTGTCACGAAAGCGCTTGGAATTTCTCTATTCTTTCAGAGTGGTTGTTTTGCATATATATATATATATATATATATATATATATATATATATATATATATATATATATATATATATATATATATATATATATATATATATACAGTGGACCCTCGGTTAACGCCTTTAATCTGTACTAGAGAGCTAGCCTTTAACCATGTTAACTTTCCCCATAAGAAATAATGGAAATCAAATTAATCCGTTCCATATACCCAGAAGTATTAAACAAAATAAGTTTTTACATGGAATATACATTTCCCTACACAGAAAACAATGATACACGACGAATAAAACAATAATAACATCACACTGACCTTTATTGTGGACGTGTTGATGAGTGATGAGACAGGAGGAAGGCAGAAGGTGAAGGTGTTCTATTGTTTGGAAGGGGAATCCCCTTCCATAAAGACTTCAGGTAATAAGTCCTTTTCTGGCTTGTGTCCTGAGAGTGCCTTTTTCTCGTGAGTAATGTAGGCCCTGTTTGGCATTTTCTTCCTAAACAGGCCTGTTTCGTCACAACTGAACACTTGTGGGGTTTTAATTTTTCAGCCTCTATGTACCCCTTAAAGTCCTACACATATTTTTCAGCCGCTTTATTGTCAGAACTGGCAGCCTCACCATGTCTTATCATACCATACCAACATCACAACCACTAAAACCCTCTACTGTCACCATCGCTACCACCCTCTACCACCACCCTCTACCACCATCATTAGCACCCACTACCACCATCACAATCGCTACCACCCTCTACCACCACCCTCTACCATCACAATCGCTACCACCCTCTACCACCACCCTCTACCATCACAATCGCTACCACCCTCTACCACCATCACTACCACCCTCTACCACCACAATCGCTACCACCATCACTACCACCATCACTGCCACCCTCTACCACCATCAACCACCATCACTAGCACCCTCCACAACGACCACTTTCGTATTTTTCTACAAACTTTTTCTTACATTATGTGTGTTTCTCACATTCTTTACCATAGGGCTGGCACAGTAGCTTTCTTGAGGCCGATGGTGACTTATTTAGAAAAATATATCACATGTACCCGCGCAATCGTCCTCACTGGCTTTGTAAACAATGGCACACTGGCTGGTACACAGAGTGGCCGGGACCGCTCAGGGCGCCGTGCTGACAAGTTCGGGATGAAAGCACCAAACCGAGATTTTAGGTGTTATCCGAGCCAATTTTTTCACGCCCAAGCGAGGCGTTATCCGATTTTGGCGCTATCGGATCCAGGTGTTAACCGAGGGTCCAATATATATATATATATATATATATATATATATATATATATATATATATATATATATATATATATATATATATATATATATATATATTATATATATATATATATATAAATATATAAATATTTATATATATAGGAATGAATGATTCTTCTAAATGCCAAGAGTAATAAAATTACCTATCATGTAGTAATAAGGACGGGCCCACACTGTCACATTGTTGAGAACACTGCTGCCCCACACTGGTGATGAAGATGTCAAGAAGGCCTGACAATGGAAGTACAGTGTCATCAATACAGGCTACTGTTTCATCCGGTTTTCATATTTACATACAATATTAGGGTTTCCAAAATTCTTAGAATTAAACGTGGAATGATGATGTAAAGAGAGTAGTAAGGGATAAAAAGTTAGCATATGAGAGGTTTTACAAAGTAGAAGTGATACAAGGAGGGAAGAGTATATGGAGAGAAAAAGAGAGGTTAAGAAAGTTGTGAAGCAATGTAAAATGGGAGCAAAGGAGAGAGTGGGTGAGATGTTATCAACAAATTTTGTTGAAAATAAGAAAAAGTTTTGGAGTGAGATTAATAAGTTGAGGAAGCCTAGGGAACAAATGGATTTGACAGTTAAAAATAGGGGAGGAGAGTTATTAAATGGAAACTTAGAGGTATCGGGAAGATGGAGGGAATATTTTGAGGAATTGTTAAATGATGATGAAGATAGAGAAGCTGCGATTTCGTGTATAGGGCAAGGAGGAATAACATCTTGTAGGAGTGAGGAAGAGCCAGTTATGACTGTGGGGGAAGTTCGTGAGACAGTAGGTAAAATGAAAGGGAGTAAGGCAGCTAGGATTGATGGCATGAAGATAGAAATGTTAAAGCAGGTGGGGATATAGTTTTGGAGTGGTTGGTGCTATTATTTAATAAATGTATGGAAGAGGGTAACATACCTAGGGATTGGCAGAGAACATGCATAGTTCTGTTGAGTATGGTAGAGTTATTATTGAAAGATTTAAGAGTAAGACAGAGAGTAGGATAGCAGATGAACAAGGAGGCTTTAGGAAAGGTAGGGGGTGTGTAGACCAAGCGTTTACATGAAACATATAGGTAAACAGTGTTTAGATACGGGCAAAGAGGTTTTTGAGGCATTTATGGATTTGGAAAAGGCGTATGACAGGGTGGATAGGGGGACAATGTGGCAGATGTTGCAGGTGTATGATGTAGGATGTAGGTTACTGAAAGCATTGAAGAGATTTTACGAGGATAGTGAGGCTCAGGTTAGAGTATGTAGGAAAGACGGAGATTATTTCCCAGTAAAAGTAGGCCTTAGACAAGGATGTGTGATGTCACCATGGTTGTTCAATATATCTATAGATGGAGTTGTAAGAGAAGTGAATGCGAGGGACTTGGCAAGAGGTGTGGAGTTAAAAGAATCAAACACAAAGTGGGAGTTGTCACAGTTTCTCTTTGCTGATGACACTGTGCTATTGGGAGGTTCTGCAGAGAAGTTGCAGAGGTTGGTGGATGAATTTGGTAGGGTATGTAAAAGAAGAAAATTAAAAGTGAATATAGGAAAGAGTAAGGTTATGAAGATAAAAAGATTAGGTGATGAAAGATTGGATATCAGATTGGAGGGAGAGAGTATGGAGAAGGTGAATGTATTCGGATATTTGGGAGACGACGTGTCAGCAAATGTATCTATGAAAGATAAGGTGAATCATAGAATTGATGAGGGGAAAAGGGTGAGCGGTGCACTTAGGGGTCTGTGGAGACAAAGAACTTTGTCCGTGGAGGCAAAGAAGGGAATGTATGAGAGTATAGTTTTACCAATGTTCTTATATGGGTGTGAAGCATGGGTGATGAATGTTGCAGCGAGAAGAAGGCTGGAGGCAGTGGAGATGTCATGTCTGAGGGCAATGTGTGGTGTGAATATAATGCAGAGAATTCGTAGTTTGGAAGTTAGGAGGAGGTGCGGGATTGCTAAAACTGTTGTCCAGAGGGCTGAGGATGGGTTGTTGAGGTGGTTCGGACATGTAGAGAGAATTGAGCGAAACAGAACGACTTCAAGAGTGTATCAGTCTGTAGCGGAAGGAATGCGGGGTAGGGGTCGGCCTAGGAAAGGTTGGAGGGAGAGGATCAAGGAGGTTTTGTGCACGAGGGGCTTGGTCTTCCAGCGGGCATGCGTGAGCGTGTTTGATAGGAGTGTATGGAGACAAATGGTTTTTAATACTTGACGTGCTGTTGGAGTGTGAGAAAAGTAACATTTATGAAGGGATTCAGGGAAACCGGCAGGCCGGACTTGAGTCCTGGAGATGGGAAGTACAGTGCCTGCACTCTGAAGGAGGGGTGTTAATGTTGCAGTTTAAAAACTGTAGTGTAAAACACCCTTCTGGCAAGACAGTGATGGAGTGAATGATGGTGAAAGTTTTTCTTTTTCGGGCCACCCTGCCTTGGTGGGAATCGGCCAGTCTGTTAATAAAAAAATAAGATAATCGGAAGCAATTACATTTTCAATGTAAAAAAAAAATACTATTTATGAAAATTGTAGTATTAATATTCACCGATTTAATACTACATCAACTACATAACAGAAAAGTAAGTTGCATTTTGACAAATAATAATCAGTTTAAGCAACCTGCTGTGCAAGATGACCGTGGAATGTTTATGAAAATACATTACTTGTTATTCCTCTGATATCCTACTTGACCTGTTGATTTACTTGTGTATTAAAATATAATATTGCCAGTGTGTCATCATAACTTAAGTGCCAGAGATAAGTCAGATATACAGTCATCGGGTATCAAGTTAAAAAAAATTGTTGTGGAAAATTAAATTTACTTGGATGTATCTCATTAGATACATACCAGTAAATGGTAACAAAGATAATTATTATTAATCAAAGTTACAGAGACAAGTAGGAATTTTTAGGACACCTAGGTCGCAAAAAATGTCCCCCTTCGATACCTATTACAATCTATATCTCCACAAGTCACTCTGGACCTATATTAATTTCAAATGAAATATACATCACCAGGAATTCTGGTAAAACATTAATATAAATGTGGACTGTATATTAAATTTAAAAAATGAATACATATACATTGAAGGAGAATTTATCTTAATATCACTCACCATTTAGTCTGGAGATTACGGTGTGTCATACACAAAACTCCCTGCCTAAAATATGAAGAAAATACTGGCCAGAATTTCAACATAAATAGACATCGACTCAGCTGTGGTAATATCCTGTTTCCATCTAATTATGGAGTCCTGTCCAGTTGCCTAATTCTCACATTCTGCAGGACTGCAATTACGACAATTTCGGCTCCTATTTGAGAGGTTGTAAGCCCAATATAACCTCTAGAGCGACGAAAATTCTTCCGATTTTCACTAACGTTTCTACGTCAGTTCAAAGCAATGGCGACTCTCTCCCAGCGACACTCACCCACTTCGCTGGTTCTTTATTTATTTACAAATTAATTTTTATTACCTACAGTATATTCCATCAATTTACATACAAAAAACACTGTATTTTCGGAAAATATACAGTATTTTCCACAAGTGCAGACTAACTTACATGTGTACATGCTGTCCAGTTCGTATTGTTGCACCACCAACATGGGTTATTATTGGTTGTATTAAGCCCAGGAGGACAAAAACTGTTCCCAACATTTGCTGTTATTACATTACCTGGAATGGATAATATTCCTAAACATACATTATACCTAAACATATTTAATTTCTTCATTATGTATTATATTTATGTATACTGAAAATCTTTAACATTCATAATGTAATCTAATATATTTTATTGATCACTCTTTATCATGCATGTCTTACAGGGCTTCTAAAAACTCAAACATAAAAATATGACTTTCTAGCATTTCCGGTCCACTGGTCAATGCTCTCGACGATGTTAAAATGATGCTAAACTCACAAACTAGTATTTAGTCACTTAGCCATAATACCAACTTACCTCACAATTTTGTAATATTTTAAACTTAAGATTTAATCTAAGTCTGCCCGAAATGCCTAGCCATGCTAGGTGTTCTAGTGGTACACTCTGTAATTATTTTACTACATGTAAACCACACAATAACCAAATTCTGTAAACTCAGCATTGTAATCCTTATAGAGAATAAACTTTTGAATTTGAATTTGAATTTGAATTTGAATTTGAATGTGTCCTAATTATTGACACCATAACGGAAGCAGCAAGAAGAAATCTAATGACCAAAGCATAGTTTCTCTTCCTGGGAGATTTAAACCTTATCATTCAAATCTCCCAGGATTGGAATAGAAGAATTGGTGTTTCCGTGAACGAATATTATCTAAATAAAATGGAGGTAATGAACTACTTTATGTGCAGCATTTCAGGTAACAAAAACTAGAGTAAAGGATGTTCCCGCAAAACTAGATCTTGTCTTCACCTTAAGCCCAACTGACGTTAGTGAGTTAGACTCTAGAAAACTTTGGGTGCTAACGACCTCACAGTACTAAGATTCACTGGGGTAATATTATTCTTAATTTAAATCAATAAACTTATTATTAATCTACAATGCCAATGATTCCTTAGACTTCTTGACTTACACAAAGGTGAGGAAGTGTTTGAAGAGTCTTCTGACACTACTCTTTACGGTGTCGACCATCCTACTGATGGTGTCTCTTCTGACACGGATGAAACAACACAAGCAAACTGTCCTCACTCGTTGTGGTTTAGATATGTGAGGCCCTGATGCTCAGTCAGATGCCCACACTGCATATGTTAAATTTGCATTGACAGAGTTGAGGGTTGAAAGTAAATATATTGTACAGACAGACAGGTAATCATCATAGTGATTAGTTCACCATCATTATGTTATGCCTTAGCAGACCCAAATATAGTTGAGTCATTGTGTAATATTTTTGAACCTTAGCATACTGGTGCCTGTTACTGTTATGTGCGTGTTACCTGGAGTGTTTTCCGGGAGCCAACGCCCCCGCGGCCAGGTCGATGACTAGTCCTCTTAGTGAATCATGATTTGATCAACGAGGCTGTTACTGATGGCCGCACGCAAACCGACGTACGAACCACAGCCCGACTGATCAGGTACTGGCTTCAGATGCCTGTCCAACACCATCTTGAAGACAGTCAGGGGGGGATGTCTGTTGGTAATTCCCTTTATGTATGCTGGGAGGCAGTTGAACAGTCTTGAGGCCTTGACACTTACTGTGTTGTCTTTTAGCGTACTCACGACCCCTCTGCTTTTCATTGGTGGATGTTGCATATCTTACCGATTATTTTGCTTTCATCGGGAGTGATTTCCGTGTGAAGATTTGGGACTAGTCCCCGCTAAGATTTTCAAAGTGTATATTTTCATGTATCTTTCCCGCCTGCGTTCCAAGGAGTACAGGACAAGAAGCTTCAACCATTCCCAGTAATTTAGGTGCTTTATTGTACTTATACATGCAGTGAAGTTCTCTGTATATTATCCAGGTCTGCAATTTCGCCTGCCTTGAAAGGGGCTGTTAGTGTACAGCAATACTGCAGCCTAGAGAGAACAAGCGATTTGAAAAGAATCATCTTTGGCTTGGCATCCCTAGTTTTGCAGGGTCTCACTACCATCCTATTATTTTCCTAGCAGATAGAGTAGAAACATTGTTGTGATCTTTGAAAGTGAGATTCTCTGGCATTATCACTCCCAGGTCCTTCGCATTAGTTTTTCATTCTATTGTGTGATTGGAATTTGTTTTATACTTCGATCCCGTTTTAATTTCGTCGAGTTTTCCAGTGAGGGGTAATTGAAATTTGTCTTCATTGAATTTCATATTATGTTCTGAAGCCCATTTAAATGTCCTCTTGGAGATATGAATGGCACTGTCATGCAAATTCTGGTATCATCAGCAAAGGAGGACACGGTGCTGGGACTTACATCTCTTGTCTATGTCAGATATGAGGGTGGGAGCGAGTACTGTACCTCGTGGAACAGAACTTTTCACTGTAGCCGCCTCTGATTTTACTCTGTTTACTATTAAGAACATAAGAACATAAGAATGAAGGAACACTGCAACAGGCCTACTGACCCATGCGGAGCAGGTCCATGTCCCATCCCCCCGGATTAACCCGATGACCCACCCAGTCTAGTCACCTCCACTCAAGGAAAGAGCACGGCACCAGACCCAGCAGCACAAGCTAGTCAGGTCCAACTCTCACCCACCCACACCCACTCATGTATTTATCTAACCTATTTTTAAAACTACACAACGTTTTAGCCTCTATAACTGTACTCGGGAGTTTTTTCCACTCATCCACAACTCTATTACCAAACCAGTGCTTTCCTATATCCTTCCTGAATCTGATTTTTTCAATTTAAATCCATTGCTGCGAGTCCTGTCTATGTTAAATATTTTTAGCACACTATTTACATCCCCTTTATTAATTCCTGTTTTCCATTTATACACCTCAGTTATATCTTCCTTAATTCTACGCCTTTCTAAAGAGAGTGCAGATTCAGGGCCCTCAGTCTATCCTCATAGGGAAGATTTCTGATACATGGGATCAACTTTGTCATCCTCCAAAGTACGTTTTCAGGAGCATTTACTCTTTGCTTTTTATTTGTTAGAAAGTTAGAGATCCATGTACCTATTTTTTCTGTTATTCCTTTATCACGCGTTTTGTGTGCTATTATGCCATGATCGCATCTGTCGAAAGCTCTCGCAAAGATTGTGTATACTACATCTGAATTTTGTTGTTTTTCACTATATCCAAGATCATGTCATAGTGGTCCAGTATTTGTGAGAGGCAGAAGCGACCCGCTCTAATCCCTTGTTGCCCTGAGTTGTGCAATTGGTGGTTGGCGATCTTGTTTCTTCGAACCCTTTCAAAGATTTTTTTTTTAATGTGAGACGTTTGTGCTATCGATCTGTTATTCTTTGCAATTACTTTACTGCCATCTTTATGGAGTGGGGCTGTATCTATTGCTTTTAGTGACAGTGGAATGACCCCTGTGTCTATACTCCTCTCCATAGAATATTTTTTAGGCACGTGAAAGAGGTTTCTTGCAGTTCTTCATGAACACGGAGTTCAAGTCTGGGTCTGGAGCAGAGTGCATGGGCTTGTTATTTTTTATTTTCCAAAGTCCTGTGGTGTCAGGATTATATCAGAAATTCTGGAATTAACCATATTTTGAGTCTCGGCCATAAAATATTCATGTAGGTTGTTGACTCATAGTCTGATTAACGGCTCACTAAATGTTGACTTATATTAAGACTTCTTCATCTCACTCATTTTTTTTCCGTCATCTGTGTAAGTCCCATCTCGTTTAAGCAGCGGCCCAACACTGGATGGAGTTTTGCCCTAGATCTGACATAAGACTAGAAATATATTTTTTTTAAATTTCATTTATGGCTTAAAGTTTTTCCTGTGTTTCTTGGTTCCTGTACGGCTCCTTAAGCTGAAGTTCGATGTTTTCTATTTCCCTGGCCAGTGCCTCCTTCAGTATCTGATATATACTGTCTTCTGTCAGCAGTTCGGTGATTCTTCGCCTTCGCCTATAGAGGGGGCATCTTCATTTTTTTAGTTTACATCTTCTATTCTCTTTTTCTTAGGGGAATGTGCCTTGAGCATATCTAGGTAAAGATTCGAATATGTGTTGTCAAGGTTATCTTCTCAGCATGGTTAATTTCATCCCACAATACGTTTTTGTTATTGAAATTGACGTTGGTGAAGGCATCTTCATAACTGATCTTACTTTGCTGGTCATGAGAAATGTGCATACATGTTTGTATTTCTATTATATTGTGATCCGAGTGTATTATATTTGATACTGTTATATTTAGTACCAGATCATCATTATTAGTGAAGATAAGGTCAGGTGTATTTTGTAATCTTGTTGGTTCCACTATTTGCTGTGTGTGAATTTTCAGCCACTTGGGTTATCTCTGCTAAAAGATTTTTCACATTTCTCCATTTTAGGTGTTGAAATCACCCAGCAACAAGATTTGGGAGCTGGGGTTGGGAGATATTCCCGACAGCAGTCAAATGTCTAGTGGCTTGTATACTACCACAATGACAAGGTTTTGGTTTTCAATCTTTACTGCCAAAACTTCGACTACATCATGTGTGGTGTTTAGTAATTCCGACCAAATTAGCGACTCAGTGACAAACAGGCCAATTTTCCCCTTGTTGCCTGTTCTTTCTGTTGCAGCTGAATAAGATTATACCCTGGGATCCACATTTCACTGAGAAAGTGATCCTTTGTGTGCCCCAGTGGCCTGGTGGATAAAGCTCTCGCTTCACACACGGAGGGCCCAGGTTCGATCCCCGGCGGGGTGGAAACATTTCGACGTGTTTCCTTACACCTGTTATCATGTTCACCTAGCAGAAAATAAGTACCTGGGTGTTAGTCGACTGGCATGGGTCGCATCTTGGGGGACAAGATTGAGGACCCCAATGGAAATATGACAGACAGTCCTCGATGACGCACTGACTTTCTTGGGTTATCCTGGGTAACTAACCCTCCGGGGTTAAAAATCCGAAGAAAATCTTATCTTATCTCTGTCTCTGTGAAAGCCACAAACATTGCATTTGTCTCTGTGAGGATGGCTTTAGACCCTGTATATTTGGCAATACAAATGTTGTATGTTGTACTGGTGGTATGTATAGGGGCTTCATTTGTTGGCAGTAATATCTGTTGCTATTGATGGGGGCACTGACAGTGCCTCCACTCCATTAGTGATCCTAGTTGGTGTAGTATTTCTGATATGATTTGCCGTTTTTCTTTCTTCCTGACACTAGAAAGTCTCTCTGGAGTGATTGTAACTATGCTGGTTTGTTTCCCAAGGTCTGTGTGATCTGTACCTTCTGGTCCACTTTAAATAGTGTGCCTGATAGTGTGTTCTAACATTGTCTGATGAATAACACATTTCAGGGTGAAATAGTTTACAAGAAGAATTGCATACTCCTGTGGTCATAAAGTCGTTGCATTTTTTTGGATGATTAAAATTACTTGTCCTGCCTGTTTCATCCAGATATTCCATGCCTAGAGATACCAAAGTCATAGAATTTGCACGGATTTGATTTCTGCTTGATAGGATTTTTTTTTTTTGGTGTGTGTGGCTGGGTTCCCTAGTGTTGCAGTTTATTCTAACCACCCACTATATACAACACTTGTACTAGCCTCAATACCACCCACAGTTAGTGTACTGGTAATATATCAACCTGTTTTTTCAATACCAGAACCACTATCTCCATCTTGTGCGCTGTCTTGCATTTCTAGATCTTTACAGGTACTGTCTTCCAAGACAGCACCAGGGGTGGCAGCTCCAGCTGACCCAGTCTCTTTACTTTCCAAAATGTCATACAAGACTGTCAAATTACAGTGGTACCTTGACTTACGAGTGCCCCAACTTACGAGTTTTCCGAGATGTGAGCCATCGCTCAGTCGATTTTGTGCTTTGAGATGAGAGCCAAAATCCGAGTTATTTTGTTCAATATTTCTTATTAATAAATAAATTTTTCTTATTAAAAACCCATAACAAAAATATTGGGGTGATTTTTGGGGGGCTCGAACAGATTAATGGCATTTCAATTAATTTCAGTGAGGAAAATTGATTTGATGTACTAGCAAACTGAGTTACGAGCTCGGTTACAGAACGAACTAAACTCGTAAGTCCAGGTACCACTGTATCTAAAAAGCATTTGTGTGTGTGTGTGTGTGTGTGTGTGTGTGTGTGTGTGTGTGTGTGTGTGTATCATTTAGTATAAGTGAAAATTTCTCCTGGTGTATTCTGGGCAGACCTAAAAACATTTTCCTGTTTTAATATCATTAGCGGTATATTGATTGATATCTGCACATATACCATGACTACATTTCTTGCAGAAATTACATGCTACATAAGCGATACCTCACTTGGTGCCATTTTTGCTTATTACACAGGGTTACATGTTGGTAATTTTTTCTGTGTTGAATGTACATGATTTATAGTTTATTTATAGTTTCAGTGTCTACTAGAAAACGGTATTTTGATGTAGAAAGTATACTGTTAAAGCCATTTGACTTGCATGTTGAGCGACCTGGTGACCACTGGCAGCTTCTGCAACCTGATGATTTGAAGCTCGTTAATATCACCAAGAATATCAACTTTACTTTTCACTGCACACTTTTCCACACCACAACTTTACTTTTGGTACATTTTACAATCTCTTAGCCTAGCTGATGAAAACATTAACTTTTTAAAATATATTTCACTTTTGTGTTGAGTGAAATAGCGATGCCTGGCAGCTCTTGTACAACATGGGTGATTTGGGACTAGTATATATCACTATATTTCACACTTTCGTAATTTTTTCCTAAATCCACCACACCGAGCACTATGGTATCACTGTTTATTCACAATGGTAGACCGACTGGTGTGAAAGGTTTACTGGAAGTGTATTTGGCAGTGCTGTAGAATAGTGTGCAGTAGTATGCAGTATGCAGTAGTATGCAGTAGTATTTCCACAAACTGTACTCTTTTTGTATTTACACAAACTGTACTCTTTTTGTATTTACACAAACTGTACTCTTTTTGTATTTCCACAAACTGTACTCTTTTTGTATTTACACAAACTGTACTCTTTTTGTATTTACACAAACTGTACTCTTTTTGTATTTCCACAAACTGTACTCTATGGTATCACAATATCTTTACACTATGGTAGACCAACAGTTGTAAGAAGTAGTATCCTGGCAACTGTTTACAACTCGGGTTCCTGGCTAAGCCTATCAGTTCCCTGTTATTTAACACCACCATTTACTATTGTATATATATCTTTACACAGTGGTATCAGTATGTTATACACCGTGACCACTATGGTTTACACTATGTTTTATGCTCACAAGAACTGATACCGTGCACTTTACACATGGCACTGTTTAGTTCTATAGATCTCCCTCGTGGAAATCTACGTAGGGACACATCAGTGCCATGTATGGCACCACTTTCTGTTTTCACTGCACACTTTTTTTCCTTTTTTTTTATTCAGAGAATACTATTATTTACTAGATTAGTTCTGATCATTGGATAGATTTACTTTATATGTTCACTGGTACAGTTCTGTGCTTCTGGCACAAAGATGTTCTGCGATAATCTACGAAAATTATGGGGACAAGCGGAGCCACGCCATCCACGCAACGCCAGTAGTCGTACCACCTTTCTTTTATAGTTTGCTCCAGAAATCTTAGACCAACGTTGATAGACCACAGATAATAAAGAATCAAAATCTAAAGCTACAACACCATGGACAAACTAAAGAAACTGAAGGACAAATAATAATTTAAATTAACTTCTCATGTTATTAACTTACTTGCATTTCCAGAGCAAAGGCCGATACTCAGAAGGATATGAGTGCCAGAGGTAACCACGACGGGGCCACAGGAAGTAGTGGTCAATATGTTGTTCTGATCCACCAACACAAACTGTAATCATGTGTTTGTCATTAGTAATGGTGTTGTTAACCTTCTCTGACATAACTACTCATCCCTTCTATTGCATTCATTATTTTTTATTAGGTATGTGCAACAAGATTAGTATATCAGAGGATTACGGCTTTAATAAAATTTGTATTGATTTCAAAAGTAATTCATATTATTATTAATTAATTGATGTTTCTCAAAATATACTACATCAGATATGATGAGTAATAAATGATATTTTTCATAACGTGTTTGCTAATAGCAACTCAACGTCACTGCAGAATATTTTAGAGTGTAATACAGAATGGAAACTGTTTAGCAAAATATTAAGATTTTTTTAATTTAATACATTGAGTAACTGAACAAACTGAAAAGAATCAAGAGAACTCTTCGTTGCTGCTGCTTAATAATATTGGTCGGTTTGTGGTAAGCTGAATAACAGCCTGACTAGTCAATTAGCAGAGGGAGATCAAGCTTCTAGTCTTCCATACATCGAATAAACCACATAGATTTAACGGCAGAATCAGATAGATAACATTCTTCCAGCAAAGAGAAATATAGGAAAGAGTGTGAAGTAGGAAGATCATGTTGTTAAACAGAGCTAAGCCTGCCCATAATGTTCTGCATACAAGGGGCTTTTGGCAAAGTACACCCAATCACTAAATTTCTTTGTACAACTATGTATCATGCCCATATACAAAATAAATAAAAAGAACTACGAAAATATTAATTTTGGCTTAAATAAAAGTATTTATTTTCAAATATATTCTTATGGAAACAGAATCACGAAATTTGAAGTGTATATTTTCCCCTATAACTAAGTAGGAAGGACGGGAGGGAGTGAACGGTCGCAGGTGGGCAGGTATATAAGAAAATCGAAAAATAAGTTACGCTTACAGAAAATTAGTTCAGTAATCTGGCAACATTTTGGTGTAAGACTCATGTTTGTACGATGTTTCTACAGCGAATTATAGTCACTACATTATCCACATGCTAGAGCATATTTATACAGCAATAGAGAAAAAAGAAGTCCCACTGGGGATCTTCATTGACTTACGTAAATCTTTCGATACAGTTGACCACGGCTTGCTCCACATAAAATTGTCGCACTATGGTATAAGAGGGCACTCCCTCAACTACCTAAAGTCATACCTCAGCAACATAAGCCAATATGTGTACACAAATAGTGCAAACTCTTCCGCACAGCCAATTACAGTTGGTGTCCCACAGGGAAGTGTCCTAGGCCCTCTTCTCTTTCTCATATACAATGACCTACCAAATGCATCGCAACTACTCAAACCCACACTATTTGCAGATGACACTACATACGTCTACTCTCACCCGAGCCCAGTCATGCTAGCCAATACTGTAAATACCGAATTACAGAAAATATCAACCTGGATAAGGACCAACAAACTTACTCTAAACATTGACAAAACCTACTATATTCAGTTTGGTAACAGAGCTACAGATGTATCTCCTAACATAGTGATAAACGGATCACCTATCACAAAACTCACAGTGGGAAAATTCTTAGGAATCCACCTTGATAATAGACTCAAATTTCAAACACATATACAACAAATTTCCAAATAGGCATACTATCGAAGATACGGTACTATGTTCCACAGTCAGCCCTCCTGGCCCTATATCACTCACTTATTTACCCCTATCTCACCTATGGAAATTGTGCATGGGGCTCAACAACAATAAACCATCTCAGACCACTAATCACCCAACAAAAGGCTGCAGTCAGAATGATAACAAATTCCTTCTACAGACAGCACACTCCACCAATATTCAAAACTCTAAACCTACTCACAATACAAAACATCCATACTTATTACTGCACCTACTACATACATAGAACACTTAACTCTGACATAAACCCTCCCCTCAAACGTCTCCTTACCAACCTCAACAGAACACATGACCTTAACACAAGGCACAGATCACTCTTTGATGTTCCTCGTGTCCATCTCACGCTATGCAAAAACTCAATGCACATAAAAGGCCCTAAAATCTGGAATTCATTACCTGTAAATATAAAAGAAACACTACCTGTTTATAAATTCAAGTCTCTTCTCAAAAAATCACTTACTCACCCACTACTAAATAAATACTGAATAATTGTATCTCACAAATTGTATCTCATATATGTCTCATTATTGTATGTCATAAATGTCAACCTGTGACCCAATCAAACTTTGTTACTATTTAACTTCATTACCTAACAGAATACTCCATTCTAGTGATTACACAGCAACACAGTAAATGACCATATGACCTGTCTTTGTAATACTCATTTGTGCTAAATTGTTATCTGTTTTACAATAATTTTTGTACCACTGAATATATCACTGCTTAGTTAATCTTAAGTTAATTTTAAGCTGCCCATAATGCTCTGCATACAAAGGGCTTTGGCATGCTGCACTTTAAAAATTGTATTCCTTGTACTTCTCTGTTTCATGTTCAAATTAAATAAATAAATAAATACTGATTGTACAGCAATGCAAGCAATCATACGACCTGTTTTTGTAATACTCATTTGTGCTTAATTGTTATCTGTTTACAATAATGTTTTACCACTGAATACTTCATTGCTTAGTTAATCTTAAGTTAATTTTAAGCCTGCCAGTAATGCTATGTATTCAAGAGGCTTTGGCATGCTGCATTTAACTGTATTCTTTTGTTCTTCTCTGTATCATGTTCAAATAAATAAATAAATAAATAAATAAATCTTTATTTCTACAAGCACATGTACAAGGTGTACAGGACTAGCTGACATCAATGACATACTGCTTTAGAGGAAGCCGCTTGTTATGCTGCGCATTTCGGGCAAATTAGGTGAATTTTATCCCAAGGATGCTACCCACACAAGTCGACTAATACCCAGGTACCTATTTTACTGATAGAAGAACATGGACAGCAGGTGCCTTAATTAATGAAACACGTCCTAATGTTTCCACCCGTACCAGGATTCAAACCACAGACACTCACTGTGTGAGCTGAATGTGCTACCAACCGAGATACATGAAGTGAATTTTCGGCCTTTTTTTTCAATCCCCCTAATATATTAAAATCACCATTTAGTACCATTACAAAGTGGGAGGAGGTATGGCAGACAAGGATGAATCAAGGGAGGATTCACATAAGTGCTGGAGTCACCATCATGTGAGATAAGATGAGAAGATTTTCTTCGGATTTTTAACCTCGGAGGGTTAGCCACCCAGGAAAACCCAAGAAAGTCAGTGCCTCATCGAGGACTGTCTGTCTTATTTCCATTGGGGTCCTCAATCTTGTCCCCCAGGATGCGACCCACACCAGTCGACTAACACCCAGGTACCTATTTGCTACTAGGTGAACATGACAACAGATGTAAGGAAACACGTCGAAATGTTTCCACACCGCCGGAAATCGAACCCGGGCCCTCCGTGTATGAAGCGAGAGCTTGAGCCATCTAGCCACCGGGACACAGAAAAATGTAGCGGTCACGGCGCTATAAAATGTTGCATATTTACGCTATTATTGACATTTTCATTAATTCATCTATCACGTCTTCCAAAATTATATTAGCCATACGATAAATAACATACATATATATTACAGATACTACAAATGAGGAAAAAACTGTCATATGAAGAACGGTTGGAGATGGAGCGCTAAAATAGTGTACGTATAAGACAATTTCACGTTCTCTCTGGTCTACTAACACTAAAGAAAATGGGCATCTTACAAAGGTAACTGTAGAAAAACATTCATTTTCAATCAATCAATCAAGTTTATTCTCTATAAGGATTACAATACGGGGCTTACAGATTTTAGAGTTTTCAGGTAGGGTGTTCCAGATTTTAGGCCCTTTGACACACATTGAATTTTTGTAAAGGTTTAGTCGGACACAGGGAATGTCATAGAGATGTTTGTGTCTGGTGTTATGCCTGAGGGTCCTGCCACAACTTTCAAGAAAGCATTTTAGGTCAAGGTTAATATTGGAATTTAAGGTCCTGTAGATGTAGATTGCACAGTAGTAAGTGTAGATGTTCTGAACAGGGAGTAAGTTTAGATCTATGAAGAGTGGGGGAGGGGTGTTGCCAGGGATGGGATTTAATGATTATTCTTACTGCGGCTTTTTGTTGGGTAATTATTGGCTTTAGGTGTGTTGCTGCAGTTGATCCCCAAGCACAAATAGCATAGGTGAGGTATGGATAAATGAGTGAATGGTATAGTGTGAGAAGGGCAGTTTGCAGCATGTAATATCGTTTCTTGGAGAGGATACCCACCGTTTTGGATACTTTTTTTCTTATTTGTTGGATATGGGTGCTGAAATTTAGGTTGTTCTCGAGGTATAGACCTAGGAATTTGCCCTTATTATGTCTGGCAATTAGAGTGTTGTCGATCTTAATGTTAAGTTGTGCAACACCTGCTCTGCTACCAAACATAATGTATAAATAACAAAAAGGCACAATACCGTGACTGGAACGATACACAAATAACCCGCACATAAAAGAGAGAAGCTTACAACGACGTTTCGGTCCGACTTGGACCGAAATGTCGTCGTAAGCTTCTCTCTTTTATGTGCGGTTTATTTGTGTAAACATAATGTAGTAGGTTTTGTCAGTGTTAAGTGTAAGTTTATTGGCTGTCATCCAAGTCAGAATTTTGAGCAGCTCCTCGTTAACAATGGTGTTGAGGGTGACAAGATTAGGGTGAGAGATGACGTAAGTCGTGTCGTCAGCAAAGAGAATGGGTTTCAGGTGTTGGGATACGTTTGGAAGATCATTAATGTAAATGAGGAAGAGCAGGGGACCAAGGACACTTCCCTGCGGAACTCCAGTATCAAGTGGCCGTGTTGATGAGGCTGTGTCTTTAATGGTGACATACTGATACCTATTAGTAAGGTAGGATTTGAAATATGCAAGCGCGTGGCCTCTTATACCATAATGGACAAGTTTGTGGAGTAGGATGCCGTGGTCTACTGTGTCAAACACTTTTCTTAGGTCAATAAAAATTCCTAGCGGATATTCCTTATATTCCAGTGCTGTGTAAAGCAGGTCTAGCATTTTTACAATTGCATCATTAGTGCTTTTATTTTTCCTGAATCCAAACTGGCAGGGGTTGAGTATGTTTTCTGCCGTTATAAATGAATATAGTTTCCTGTGCACGAGTTTCTCGAAAATTTTGGATAGCAATGGTAAGTTTGATATTGGCTTATAGTTGTTTACATCTGTAGGGTCACCACCTTTATTTATTGGTGTAACCCTTGCTGTCTTGAGTAGTGTCGGGAAAGTGCTAGTTTCTAGTGACTTGTTAAAAAGTAATGTAATAACATGCGAAAGGACATGGGCCGCTCGTTTGTACAATAATGGTGGGACGTGAGACAGATTCCCCGAGTTATTTTTGAGTGACTTTATAATCGCGGTGTCGTCCTACACAGATGACAGCAAGGAAATGAGTGAGCTACTCAAGTCCCAATATGACTCAGTTTTTAGCAAGCCGCTAACCAGACTGAGAGTCGAAGATCAAAATTAATTTTTTTATGAGAGAGCAACAGAATTTGGTTAACCCAAGCCCATCTGATATTATCCTGACACCAAATGACTTCGAAAAGCGATAAATGACATGCCCATGCACTCTGCCCCAGGGCCAGACTCATGGAACTCCGTGTTCATCAAGAACTGCAAGTAGCCCCTATCACGAACTTTTACCATTCTATGGAGAGGGAGCATGGACACGGGGGTCGTCCCACAGTTACTAAAAATAACAGACATAGCCCCACTCCACAAAGGGGGCAGTAAAGCAACATCAAAGAACTACAGACCGATAGCACTAACATCCCGTATCATAAAAATCTTTGAAAGGGTCCTAAGAAGCAAGATTCACGCCCATCTAGATACCCACCAATTACACAACCCAGGGCAACATGGGTTTAGAGCAGGTCGCTCCTGTCTGTCTCAGCTGCTGGATCACTACGACAAGGTCCTAGATGCACTAGAAGACAAAAAGAATGCAGACTTTGCAAAAGCCTTCGACAAGTGTGACCATGGAGTAATAGCGCACAAAATGCGTGCTAAAGGAATAACAGGAAAAGTTGGTAGATGGATCTATAATTTCCTCACAAACAGAACACAAAGAGTAGTAGTCAACAGAGTAAAGTCTGAGGTGGCTACGGTGGAAAGCTCTGTTCCACAAGTCACAGTACTCGCTTCCATCTTGTCTCTCATCCTCATATCTGACATAGACAAGGATGTCAGCCACAGCACCGTGTCTTCCTTTGCAGATGACACCCGAATCTGCATGACAGTGTCTTCCATTGCAGACACTGCAAGGCTCCAGGCGGACATCAACCAAATCTTTCAGTGGGCTGCAGAAAACAATATGAAGTTCAACGATGAGAAATTTCAATACTCCGATATGGTAAACACGAGGAAATTAAAACTTCATCAGAGTACAAAACAAATTCCTTCCTCAAAATAGAGCGAAAAATCAATGTCAAAGACCTGGGAGTGATCATGTCGGAGGATCTCACCTTCAAGGACCATAACATTGTATCAATCGCATCTGCTAGAAAAATGACAGGATGGATAATGAGAACCTTCAAAATTAGGGATGCCAAGCCCATGATGACACTCTTCAGGTCGCTTGTTCTATCTACGCTGGAATATTGCTGCACACTAACAGCACCTTTCAAGGCAGGTGAAATTGCTGACCTAGAAAATGTACAGAGAACCTTCACGGTACGCATAACAGAGATAAAACACCTCAATTACTGGGAGTGCTTGAATTTCCTGAACCTGTACTCCCTGGAATGCAGGCGGGAAAGATACATGATTATATACACCTGGAAAATCCTAGAGTGACTAGTACCGAACTTGCACACGAAAATCACTCACAACGAAAGCAAAAGACTCGGCAGACGATGCAACATCCCCCCAATGAAAAGCAGGGATGTCACCAGCACGTTAAGAGACAATACAATAAGTGTCAGGGGCCCGAGACTGTTCAACTGCCTCCCAGCAAACATGAGAGGTATTACCAATAGACCCCTGGCTGTCTTCAAGCAGGCACTGGACAAACACCTAAAGTCGGTACCTGACCAGCCGGGCTGTGGCTCACATGTTGGATCGTGTGCAGCCAGCAGTAACAGCCTGGTTGATCATGCTCTGATCCACCAGGAGGCCTGGTCACAGACCGGGCCGCGGGAGCGTTGACCCCCGGAACTCTCTCCAGGTAAACTTCAGGTAAACTTCCGTGGGCTCAGTTGGTACAAGATAGAGGGAATTTGGAAAATTCCCATCTAGGTAGTCCCCGGCATGGGCGCTGGTACATGGGATTTTACTGGCGAGATCAGATCCTATGTTTGAGAAGAAGTCGTTTATCTTGTTACCTGTATCAGTGGGATGCAGTGGTGTTTCATTAGGTTTGGCTAGGACAATATTCTTGTTTTTTTTTCAGTTTGTGGGTCCCTCATTTTTTTTAATTTCTGCAAGTGTGTGGAAGGGGGAGGGGAAGAAGTAGGCTAACTACTAGATGTCAAAAAATTTATCTTTTTTTTTTTTTTTTTTTTTGAAGGGGGGATGAAAGATAATATAAGATTTCGTTCGGATTTTTAACCCCGGAGGGTTAGCCACCCAGGATAACCCAAGAAAGTCAGTGCGTCATCAAGGACTGTCTAACTTATTTCCATTGGGGTCCTTAATCTTGTCCCCCAGGATGCGACCCACACCAGCCGACTAACATCCAGGTACCTATTTGCTGCTAGGTGAACAGGACAACAGGTGTAAGGAAACGTGTCGAAATGTTTCCACCCGCCGGGAATCGAACCCGGGCCCTCCGTGTGTGAAGCGGGAGCTTTAGCCACCAGGCCACCGGGCCTGAAAATAAGGCATATTACAGTATTACCCATCAAGATAAAATCGGTTTAGCATTGTTTACCACAACACTTTTGGCAGTGCCAGTACTTACCATGAGGTCGCCAAATTCAGTTTTCATTTTATATTTTTTATTCATTTGTTTGACGGCCGATCTTAATGAAACTTTTATTAGCAATAAAGTCATGCAAGTGTATTTAAAAAAAAATAACGAAATCAGATGAAAAAATGTGTGTGCCCCGTCCTACGGTCCTCAGACGGAGGTCACAATATATATGTTAATTTCCGTGTTACCGTCTAAACTTACACTCATTCGAACATTAACAAATGTTAATTACACATCAGTTTTTAGATTTACATTGTTGTGGAAGGGTCCTAATTTTTTTTTTTTTTTTGCAGACCGTTACACAATTTTTAAATGTTAAGACTCCTTGTTTTTTAACAAAATGTTCTCTTAGAGCCGGCAAATAAACGCCCCCTAAATTCCACCAACATAACGGCATTTGTCTTTGCAAACATACAGGGTCTAAAGCCGTCAACAAACAACAAAATCCCAAGAAATGAGTGAGATACTAAAGTTCTAATACGACTCAGTGTTCAGCGAGCCACTGCCCAGACTAAGTAAGGGTCGACAATCCAAGTGAATTCTTTATGAATGAGACCCAAAATTTGGTCATACCAAAAATCTCGGATATTATCCTAGCACCACAAGACTTTGAAAAGGCAGTAAATGACATTCTCATACACTGATCCAGGCCCAGACTCATGGAACTCCGTATTCATCAAGAACTGTAAGAAGCCCCTGTCACGTGCCTTCATAATTCTATGGAGAGGGAGCATGGACACAGGGGTCATCCAATACTCACTAAAAACAACAGACATGACCCCACTCTACGAAGGTGCCATTAAAGCAATTGCAAAGAACTACAGACCGATAGCACTAACATCCCATATAAAAATCTTGGAAAGGGTTCTAAGAAGCAAGATCGCCAACTACCTAGATACCCATCAGGGCAACATGGGTATAGAGCAGGTCGCTCCTGCCTGTCCCAGCTACCGGATTACTATGACAAGGTCCTGGATGCCGTAGAGGATAAACAAAATACAGATGTATACACAGACTTTGCAAAAGCTTTCGACATGTGTGACTATGGTGTAATAGTGCACAAAGTGCGTGATAAGGGAATAACATGAAAAGTTGGTAGATGGATCTATAACTTCCTGACGAATAGAACACAAAGAGTTATAGTAAACAGAGTAAAGTCTGAAGCAGTTACGGTGAAAAGTTCCACAAGGCACAGTACTCGCTCCCATTCTATTCCTCATCCTCATATCCGACATAGACAGAGGTGTTAGCCATAGCTCCGTGTCTTCCTTTACGGATGACACCCGGATTGCCATGACAGTGACCTCCATCGAAGACACCTCAAGACTGCAAGCGGACATAAACCAAATCTTCAAATGGGCCACTCAAAACAATATGAAGTTTCATGAAGAGAAATTTCAACTACTCAGATATGGAAAACTGGAGGAAATTAAAACTTTATCAGGGTATATGACAAATTCTAACCATACAATAGAGTGATAAAGTAATGTGAAGAACCTGGGAGTGATAATGTCAGAGGAACTTGCCTTCAAAGACCACAACAATGTATTTACCGCATCTGCTAGGAAAATGATATGATAGATAATGAGAACCTTCAAAACTAGGGACGCCAAGCCCATGATGATTCTCTTCAAATCGCTTGTGCTCTCTAGGCTGGAATACTGCTGTACACTAACGGCCCCCTTCAAGGCTGGCGACATTGCTGACCTGGAGAGTGTACAAAGAACTTTCACGGCACACATAAGTACGATAAAGCACCTAAATTACTGGGAAAGGTTGAAGGCCCTTGATCTGTATTCTCTGGAGCGCAGGCAAGAGATATACATGATAATATACACTTGGAAAATCCAAGAGGGATTAGTACCAAACTTGCACACAAAAATCACTCCCTATGAAAGCAAAAGACTTGGCAGGAGATGCAACATTTCCCCAATGAAAAGCAGGGGCCCTACGAGTACATTAAGAGACAACACAATAAGTGTCCGGGGCCCAAGACTGTTCAGCTGCCTCCCAGCATACAAAAGGTGGATTACCAATAGACCCCTGGCTGTCTTCAAGAAGGCACTGGACAGGCACCTAAAGTTAGTACCTGACCAATCGGGCTGTGGTTCGTACGTCAGTTTGCGTGCGGCCAGCAGTAACAGCCTGGTTGATCAGACCCTGATCCACCACGAGGCCTGGTCTCAGACCGAGCTGCGGGGGCGTTGATCCCCGAAACTCTCTCCAGGTAAACTCCAGGTAATACGCAGTGAACCATTCATTTTAACTCTATGCTGTTTTTTATTTAAAATTTCTAATTGATAAATATATATTTTTTCCATAGCATGTGCCATTTTTAAGAGTTATTGTCTAGTGACAGAGTGAGAATTAAGAAAGTTATGCTCTTATGTTGTTTCCTCTGGCTGCACTAAACAAATTATATAAATTATTATATAAATCATTACATTTGTTTTGTCAAATAATATAGTCTAGGAAATTTTCTGTAGCTTACCTTAAGTGTAAGTAGACGCTGGCTGCCATCCTTACCCAGGTTCAAGTCCTCCAGGTTTTGCAGACCTGCAGTACATATGTAATATGCATAATTGCTCTCAAAAAACAACGCTCCACTCGTAGTATTAGTTTTTGCCAACACGTTTTCTGATATTACATGTAAGTGTTTTTAAGAAAATATTTATGTTGATATAGCTTTCTAAATGTTTTTATCGTCAAATTCTCAGCTATCTTAAAATGCTTTATTGCTGATTCTTATGTTATTAAATAAGTCACTTAAAGCACCGAGGATACCCATTTGACACACAATCCCTTCATATTATTTCCTCTCATATTTCAAGCTTTACAGTTGTTAATTTAGCTCTTGTTAATTCATTTAATGTTAAAGCGAAGTAAATAATTGCTTGGAAGCAAAGAGGTACTGACCTATAAAATAGGAAGGGGTTACACCGCTACCTCCAGGTACTCCTTGTGCTGTTATATACTGTTGCAGGCTTAGATAGAGGTCCATGGAGTTGCTCTGTTGTCTCAGGATTAACGTCCATCCACCATTAGGATCTGCAGCTACTACACCAAGGTCACAAAATGCCTGAAAAAAATATGTCCTAACTTTCACTATTACGTCATGCAGTAACAGTGGCATTTCCCCTCTCCTCTTCAAGACAGATTCACAAAAATTTGATTCTCTAATCATCACCGACAGATAACGTGCTACATAGAATTTATCATCCTTAATTAAAAGGATATTATTCCACAAAAGGTCATGACCAAGTTATACAGTAAAACACATGCAGTAACACCAAAACCTTCATTATCAGGTCACTCAACATCTGCAGTAATACGCTCAACCTGCTTCAAGGCCAAAGAACACTTGTAGGAACTCTCATAACTTTCACGATCAGTTCACAGAAAAGGCCTGAGCTTGCTACCATCTGCAGCTCATAAGGCTGCCATCCCCACGAGCCCCTTCGAGGCGGGGTAGATGGCAGACCAGAGGCCTAGCTTCTCCCTACGAGCCCCGTGAGGGCGGGGAATGTGGCTAGGCCTGGGGACACTTGGTCCCAAAGATGAGGAGGTACTTGTCCTTCCTCCCATGGGAGACTTAAGTCTCGAGACACTCCCCAGATAGGGAGCCAAGGCCGGGTCACCACTACTTGGAAAAGACCCGGGCCGGGAGAATACCGGTGAATAAAAAAAAAAAAAAAAAAAAAAGTTCACAGAAAACGTGTAATAAGACACATTCTTCTTTACAGGGTGAAGTAACAGCATGTAGTAATACCCTCAAACTTAGCCAACAGATTAAACAGTTACTGTTATGCTCCCAAATAACAAGACCAAGTCACTTTAGGTGTCCCATAGGTCCATGTTTGATCCCTGCTACGGGGAAACATTGGGAGTGTTTCCTTAAGACAGCTGCTGTCTCTATTCGCCTAGTATTAAGTAGGTACCGGGGTGTTAGCTGACTGTAGTGGGTCATCCTTTGGCTAAAATTATCCTAATTTGCCCGAAATGCTCTACATAACCAGGGACTTTCCATGTAGTATGTCATTTATGTCAGCTAGGTCTTCGTAAGTTGTATCATGTACTTGTAGATACAATGACTCTTCTTCTTCTTCTTCTTCTTCTTCTTATTATTATTATTATTATTATTATTATTATTATTATTATTATTATTATTATTATTATTATTATAATTAGTTATTATTATTATTTATCTGCAGTAATACCTATACCTTTCACGAAAAGTTCCACAACACATACAATAGCATCGCCACCTTTACGACCAGGTCACTCAACCTTTACGGTATTACCTGTCCTTGGAAATAAATGGTATAAAATACCGACACAATGGAAATATCAACACATATGCTGGCTAGACAAGTACTGCAAGTTCCTTCCAGTACTTTCCTAGCCAGCAATTTATGCCAGTTGCCCTAGACATCCATTCATTGCCCACTCCCCTTCTAGGCAAGATGCTACATATGATTGGGATCCCTCCCGTAGACCTGACTACATCTATGGTTGACCTGTATTGATCCATCAGCTCCTGTCTCCTGCCCTTCCCGATGTCATTTCCACCAGCACTGAGTTTGTTCCCATTGTCTGACATAATATTATCCAACCTGCTGACGATGTCACCAACACCAGCTCCTGGGAGGCATACCCAAATTTTCCACAATTTTATTGTGGCAACGTTTCACTCTCCAGGAGACACGTCAAGTCGGCCTGACTAAGCCGGCTTGACTTATGTCCTTTTACCTAACATTTTCTCGGTAATTCTACCAGTATTATTACTATTTGGCATCAATTATTAAAGATATGATGAAAAAAAAAAGTTGTTTGTTTTGTGGTGATAACTGCAATACAAATTTTGGAGGCGTAAAAATAAAAAATAAAAACAATATTTTCACTCGATTAGAGATGAAATATAGAGAGATATTGCGTACATTGGTTGTGTTGCTCACATTGTCCACAGTTACCTCCAAATTGCCGTTGATGACTTACCACTGAAGAAGAAGTTCTCGTGCCCAAAATCTATAAGTATTTCAGCATATGCACAGTGCATGTTACTTAGCTGAAAGAATTCTTCGAGACTGCAGATGTTAAGCACAAAAAGGCTCTTCATCATGGAAATAACCAATTACTTTCACTGTGACTATAGAGAGAATCTTCCAAATTTATGAAGGGAGAATATTTTACTTTTGTTCTCACGAACACTGCTCAGTGTACATAAAACAGCTTTTTTTTTTTACAATAAATGCGGTGAAATGTATTACTGGTTTATTCGTGGACAGCTACATCTGTTTCATAAAATAATTCTGATTATAAAAAAAAGCAACTGCGACTGATACTGTTGATGAGATTAAGACACATGTGATAAAGCCACTGGATGGCGAAACGTCTACAATAAAGATACCCAGATGTTGCACATGTGTCTTAATCTCATCTTGTCGGTATTATATACCATTCGTACACAACTGATACTGTTATTGAACTTAAAAAATTTTTAAAACAAATCTAGAAGAAGGATAGCTAAGATTTTTACGGTGATTTGATTAAGAATGAGTTTACAATATTTTATGATCTATATCTATCTTACATTGACCTGTGGAAAAATAGTTTTGTTGGAGGAGAATGCTCTATCTGGATAAACAATAATGATATTACTGGACCCAAAATGGAACCAGCTATAAATATTAATGAAATGTTTGGCAGTACGGAAATAAAGGTGGATGATGTAGTAATTGCCAAGATATTTTGGTCTTCAAACTGTGACATTCGGAAAATAAATTATGTAAATTGTGAATACAAAAAGTTTCAAGTCTTCAAACATTTAATGGACCAGAAAATTTCTCTACCCAACGTCAACAGTGTCACGGAGTATATTTTTTTTTGTCTTCAGGAATTTCTGCTCCTGTTGAAAGGTTATTCTTGCTGATGAACAATATATGGTCTCAGGAAAGAGGTAAAGTGACTGAATCTACAGTACAAGAGCTAATGTACTGCAACGTAAACACTGATTTAAGTTAGAACGAGTTTTATGAGAAAATACAAAGTAACGAACCATTACTAAGGAACTTCATTCTAGTGAAAACTACGAATGGTTCTCTAAAGAGTGATTCCACACATTATACTTTTTTGTTATTTTTCATCCTGTAGTCCTTTATTGAGACATTGGTATATTTTATCCCTTATTTATGTGCAGTAAAGAAAATATATCTAATTTATATTCAATGTATATGTTTTTTTTTTTTTTTCAAAATTTAAAAAAATTCCCAGTTTGAGTCAAAGAAATTATTGTTCGCCTAGTTATGAGGGCTTAAGCACACAAAGCATCCTAACAAACCAAGTATTCTTCAAAATTTTGACCTCATTTGTAACCTGCTCTTGCAATGACCTTATGTGTGACATATTTCTCTATGAGTCCCGCCTCATGGTGCTCGTTTGCTTTATATAGCGATGCATCTGTTCATTCCTGTGTACCTGATAATGCCCAGCCTTGACCGAAGCGTTGTACTGGAGGGATATTTTTCTACCAGTCTCTTTATTCCCAGAGGTTTGCTTCGTTTGATAACAAGAGGACATAGTACTGTAGTTGTTTCGTTTACTAGCAAAGGTTATTTCGTTGCCTTTGTTGTGTCTCAACTCTGTATTGTGTGGACATCGTCTTTGACTAGACATTTACTGTACATATATTTACTGTGTGGTTCGGGGACATGAGCTTGTGAGTTATATGAAAGGGTATTAATTTTTGATGTATCTTTGACTGTAAATATATTTTTACACGATGTCTTAACTCTGTATATATTATGAGTTCCATTTTTTTTCTCACAAAATCCATAAACTGGTAAATTTAAGAAACATTCTCAGTTATAACCGTAAAATGGCCTGTGTGCTACCTGCGTTGCTTTGTAAGTAATGGCAAACATATCTATAAGTACTCAACTAATAAAATAGAATAATTTGTAAAATCATTTTGCCAGTAACAGTACTGAAGGTCTTCAAGTTTCAGACGCCACTATTTATGCCTGTAAGTGGAACATGGAATTCAAGAATCATTTAATTTTTTACAACCGCGAGAAACAGTACGGCAATGTTCAAAATATAAATATATGTTGATATTTTTTTTAATACACATAGAAGGCAATTCGTTTGTATGTTAGTATCACCCGCACTTCAGATTTCAAGCACGCTAGTATATATCCTTACTTTTTCATAGCAAATATTGCATTTCAGATTAATTCAGCGATTATATTGGCGGAAATGAGTGAACCCACAATAATTAAACCTTAACAATTACACAACATATAGTTCTCTAAGGTCTAGGGATAATTTCATATTTATAAAGCAATGATCCCTGAGTCTCCCCTCACATCACGAAGTTTAATGTTTGTTATGCAGCTTCTTGTATGACCAGAGCTTTGGTAAGATAGGGAAGGAAGAAGGATGGGTAAGGATGGAAATATGGGAAAGGGGTGGGAGAGTGGAGGGAAGGTGGGGTGAAAAAGATAAGTGGCCCAACCACTTAGGTGAAGTATAATACATGAACATGTATGCCATTAATGACACTCTACACTGTAGTGTGTCATTAATGAAAGCAAGTTAAATGGATGGGGTGTAACACCGGTCAGAATCACACAGTGACAACAAAGGTATTACTGCATGACTCTGAATGGGTAATGGGTATACTATTTCCAATTCCTCTTTTTTTTTTTTTTGCAAAGTGCAGGACGGGAGCAGGTAATGACAATGACAAGACGAGTGAAGGCGATTGATGTGTCTCGACTACTACATGGAAATACTGACCAGCTCAGTTTCTTCGAAGGTGTTTCCAACATTGATAGAATTGACAATGTTTCATGAATACATGTAATAATTGGTAAGGTATAAGAGAAATCATCAAAAATTGGGGTGGAGTAACCCTTATTAGACATAAAAGGGTTAGGTGGTACCCAGTCATCCGTATGTTGTGGGAGGTCCCTCAGGATCTTCGGTCGTTTGAAATCATCCTTGTGGATGAATCGACGCACTCTCTGTTGGAGGGTCAGTCTTTGGGTTCTGTGGGGAGGGGCGTTGATTATGTAGTCGGTGGTATTTGCAAAATAGGGTGGATGTTCTCTATCCGGAATATACACATGTTGCATGGCGTATAGTTATCTCTTCGTCAGTTGATCAAGCCTAGCATTCAGTGAAGGTATGTCCTGCTGGATGTAAATTCGCCATTCTTATTCCATCTCTCCTCATGACGCCTGTGATGAAGCGGAGAGCCCTATTCTGGACTCGTTGTAAATGTAGCATATTGGTTTTCGTTGTTAATGACAAGGGTACACATGGATATTCTAGCAATGGTCTTACCATCATCTTATACAGGTGCTTCTTGACGTGGGATGGGGCTGGATTAAACCTGTATAAAGTGCTAGGTGGGCTTTGGCTAAATTTTTCTTTTTGGTGACATGAGATGTGGAGTGAAGTAGTCTGTCTATCTCATAACCCAGTATCTAATGGAGATACCCCTTTTGTCCTCTATGGTAGAGGAAAAACAACCGATTGTGCTGATAAGGACTTTGTCTAGGTTGGTCGTGATACGCCATTTCTTCTCCCAGTTCGCTGCTCTACGTAGTTCAGTATTCATTTTTTCAATTACCTCCTGATACTTATATTTTCCTGTCACAGGGGTGGGCGAAACTACATGCATAACATCATCAGAAAATTGGGTAATAAGTGTATCACTAAACTCGGGATGAGGGAGATCGTTGACGTATATGTTGAATAATATCGGGCTAAGGCACAAGCCCTGTGGTACTCCAGCTGTCGGTGTGAACGGCTCTGCTGTCTTACCGTTAAAGGCAGGGATGATTTTTCTGTTTAATAGGAAGTTGTCTATAAATCGGAGAAAGGTCCAGTTGTGGTCAGGTAGGTCGACCAATTTAAAAATTGGTCCATCATGCCACAAGCTGTCGAAAGCTTTGTATACATCCCTGGTGGGAATTAGGGCAAGATTACCCTATTTTCGTAGACTGGCAACAGCATCGAGAATTATATTTATAGTTATGGAGCTCGTTCACTTATGTTTGGCAGAGGGAAGTACTTCATATACATAGAGTGCTGGAGTGTTTTTCGAAGTTTTTTTTGCTAGTGAAGAGCTAATCTGATTGAACTAAATATATCACAGATGTGATATATTTTATTCCTATTTGCGACCTTTACATAACATGGAAAAAAATGACCCTTAGGCTGCTTAGCGGCTGAACAAGAC
Source organism: Cherax quadricarinatus (assembly GCF_038502225.1). Lineage (NCBI taxonomy): Eukaryota > Metazoa > Arthropoda > Malacostraca > Decapoda > Parastacidae > Cherax > Cherax quadricarinatus. The sequence goes on along the minus strand of NC_091300.1, from coordinate 58,527,696 downwards.
TCAAATCTACGAACATTCATTCCATCACGAAAGTAGCAGGCAAGACCACTATTACCTAAGTCTCTCGCACCACATAGCACATTACCTCTTTGTAATCAACAGGATAAATGTTCATGTCTCTTTGAATCCCTTAACGCCGGCCACAATTCAGGAGATGGAAAGCTAAAGGACTGTCTCATTCTCCTTCCATTAGTGACCTACGATGCATCAGCCATTTAATATTGAAGCCGTTCAGAAGAGGTAAACTTAATTTCATTTACATTAATTTAATTGAAATAAAACTTTCACACTATTTTACACATAAAATAATCATATGTGATGACTCTCTGTAGTTGTAATATTTTATGGCATCTTTTGAGGATTCAGAAATTATCTCAGCCATTACAGGATGCTGGAACTGGGTTCAAAACTTTGGTTATTGGGCACGTGAACATAATACGTATTGTTCCTTGAATTTGTTCCTCACTACCGTACTCAGGTGTTGAAAATTTGAAGCCAGCTGGATAAAGGGTTCTCTAGTTATACACAAAATAAAATCGAAATGTAGGAGGATATTAAAAAAATAACTAGGAAAACTTCTTAAAGGAACTCATTCAGGGATACCTAAAAACTTCTCAAAATAAAATCAAGGAACATCAACATCTTCCCATTTTTGGAAGTTAAAATCCCATGATGGGACTAGATGTTCCTCCAGTGCTGAACATTCTTTGATTATCTCTTGAAGCGAGGGTGAACTCATATATTTACTGGCTAACTTTGTCCAAGATGGAAGAAAATGCGATGAAGCACTTAACATAGGATGCTACATTTTTTAATTTTGACAACTATCCCGAAGCAGATGTTTTTGGTGAAAATGTTGGCAACAATTTCTTCATAACATATATAAAAATCAACCTCATCAGGTTTGTTACGTCATTTTGATTTTCTTCATGACACTCGATGCTGCTCTATACTGCTGCATTTTCCGAATTCTTCAGCTGGTGAATTTTCTCCTGAATTTCAGTTCATTCTCAATATTATCAACGTCTGTTTTATATAAATTCATCTGTTACATTGACGTTGAAAAAGCTTTTCTTTCTGTATATTTGGGGGGGGGGGGAGATCACGAAATCTGACGAGTATTGTGATGTAGTTAGTAGCGTAACTCTCCAACCTAATTAACATTGATACTTATATAGCTGATAGTGTTACCCAGCATGAAAATATTGGATTGGTCAAAGCTTCGTCGATGAAATGTTTAAATAATGTACTTAAGGAAATATTTCTGACATAATTTTCCTCATAAAAAACAGAACTTAGCAATATGTTTCTATTTTCTTCACTTATACAATGGAAGGTGTATGTTATCTAAGTAATATACTACAATGTTTCTATGGTTCACATTTACGATCTAAGATTAAGCGCTATTCTAAATAAGTTTGTGCTTGATATTTCATTTTGTTCTATAAGGGTTTCTAGTTCACTGCAGGTTAGATGAGAGTGGATGAAGTGGCTCGCATAGATGTCACTCATTATTTTCTACTCCAGAATAGTCTTGGATAACCAGTTGAAATTTAAATCATAAATATTGGAAAATTATTCTTCCTTCTCCCTTCAATTCCACTGTCGTCATTGGCACAATTATCTCATGCTGTCAAATTAATTTTGGAAGAGGGTATCTTGATTTTATGCATTATTTCTTAAATAATCTGCACTGTTAAGTGGGATCCAGGAAATGGAATCACTCTGAATAAAGGCTTTGCTGAGTCACAAGTGACGGTATGTACTGTACCTACCAACAATATATGTACTTGCTGTCAGATACTTTCCAGGCCATGCATCGTGGGCCTCGTCGTGCCTGCTATTTACACTATTAATGGGTCTTGCTTCCACCGCATCATCGTCAAGTTCATTCCAATTACTGCCCACCCTGAGGCTGAAGAACTACTTTCCGATCTCCCGTGACTCATCCATAACTTTAACGTCCAACTATATCCCCGTATTCCTCCTTATTGCCTCTCGGTCTATCTCTGTCTACCCAATTTTGAATGTTCTATGATGTCTTCCCTTGTACAACTTTAATTTAATGTCATCTCGTTCAGTACCTTCAATCTTTCCTCACAGCTCACTTCCCTTTCACTCTTGAAGCAGTCGCGTTGCATACCTTCGCATTTTTTCCAGTTTCTTAACATGGTTTATCACGTGTGCATTTCACGCTAGTGCTGAGCACCTAACTTATGATAGAAAGAGGGTCTTGAGTGATCTTGGGAAGATTCCTGACGAGATAAGCAGACGAGCATTAAATACATATGTTATTCAAGACGCACATGCAACAGTTAGGTATCTTTATTTCGAAACGTTTCGCCTACACAGTAGGCGAAACGTTTCGAAATAAAGATACCTAACTGTTGCATGTGCGTTTTACCTAATAATCTGTCGGTATTTTATACCATTTTAATGTTCACATATGTTATTCAGTTGATGTGTGCCTCCAGCTACGTGCTTGTTGCTCTGCTCATCCCCAGGTCTTTCTCAATGAGTTAAGTATGCTGTCTCTGTCCCGCAACTCTTTACTGTCCTCATTGCTTTTTATACTCCTCATTAGTTATACATTATCAGCAAACAGAGATATATCTGCCTCAATCCCGTGTGATAAGTCCTTCACATATATCAGTACCTGTCATAATACTGATCCTAGCAGGGCCCCACTTGTCACTTTACCCTTTTTCACATATCTACCCGGATAATCACTCTGTTTCCATCCACTAAGGTACTCTCTGATCAACATGAGTGCATTTCCAGTAATTCTTACAAGCATCTCAATTATTTTTTCCTCTCACATGTCTCGATTGCCAGTGTTATGGTTCTCCAGAAGGTTAGTAAGACAAGATTTACAATCTCTAAACACATACTGAATACTGATTAGATGACTTTCCTCCATGTGTTCTACTACTCTTCTAATCATCTTCATTACCTTATATGGCATGCACGTCTGTGATACTGGCCCTTAGTTCAATAATTCCTGTCTTCTCTCTTAAACAATGGGACAGAGTTTACTGTTTTCCAGGTTTTTGACAATTGTCCTATGTCCACTGACTAGTTCTCAATCCCAGCCAGTGGCTTAAAAAGAGTTACAGCTTCGTTTAATTGAATCCTTACAAAATTTTCAAAATAGCATTGCCTTTCAAGTATCTACCTCGCTTAAACGTTTTTCATCAACAAATGCCCTGATGTGTATGTTTTACAGTATCCTTCGGTGAACTTGTTGCTCTAGGCCCTCTAGTACTGCCCATTTCCACTGGGAACAACTACTTAAATCTTTGTTCAAAAATATTAAGAGCGGGTTTCCCGGGAGACACACTGAAATATCGGTGGTACAATTCGTGGCCAGTCACAATACTGTTTTTTGCATATATATATATATATATATATATATATATATATATATATATATATATATATATGTCGTGCCGAATAGGCAGAACTTGCGATCTTGGCCTAAATAGCAACGCTCATCTTGCCATATAGGACAAGTGAAAATTTGTGTATGCAATAATTTCGCCAAAATCATTCTGAACCTAACGAAAAAAAATATATTTCACTGTGTTTGTTTAGTATTAAATTTTTGTAAACAAATCTAAAATATATTTAGTTGGGTTAGGCTAAAATAAATTGCACTTGGTATAATATGGTTAGGTAAGTTTTATAAGTTCCTTTTGGTACAAAATTATAAATTTTTACATCAACATTAATGAAAAAAATATATCTTTAAACGTTTAAAAGAAAATTTAAATGAGTTCTTTGCTAATTGACCAGTTTTACATATTCGGCACGACATATATATATATATATATATATATATATATATATATATATATATATATATATATATATATATATATGGTATAAATCTTGGTAATAAATACCGACAAGTTGGTTTAGAAAGACACGTAAGGAAACACTATAACATATTTATTAGAAAACGTTTCGGTCCTGGGACCTTGATCGCTTCTAACATACAGAGGTAGAAAGACATTATATATAGGCGGAGAGTGAGATGTGACGCACGTGACCTGAGGAATGCCATAAGAACATAAGAATGGAGGAACACTGTAGAAGGCCTACTGGCCCATGCGAGGCAGGTCCTTATCAAAACAACCTCTGCCTATGATGAGGACGGGTAGACGATGAAATCATGTGACTCCTGTGTTGTTGGGTTGGTGCTGCTTAAGTATCATGTATGCCAACATGAGTAACATCAACGTTTCCACCATAAACACATCCTCTATCAAAGAGCTCACTACGAAACGCAGCCCCACACCTCTAACTTCTACAGCAGGCGTCTACACTATCCCCTGTGGGTTCTGTCCCAAGAAATATGTAGGCGAGACAGGAAGAGATCTTGCAGTCCGCCTGAATGAGCATCGAAATGCCTCTAACAGAAACGATGTAAGGTACGCCTGTGTCCTCCACAGAGACTCCACGGGGCATTTGATGAACTGGAACGAGGCACAACTCGTTCTCACCGAACCAGACCTCAGACGCCGACGGTGCCTAGAAGCCTCACTAATCGCCGTCACAGACACTATAGAACGCAACACTGGAAACTACAAATTTCAAAAACATTGGCATACATGATACTTAAGCAGCACCAACCCAACAACACAGGAGTCACATGATTTCATCGTCTACCCGTCCTCATCATAGGCAGAGGTTGTTTTGATAAGGACCTGCCTCGCATGGGCCAGTAGGCCTTCTACAGTGTTCCTCCATTCTTATGTTCTTATGACATTCCTCAGGTCACGTGCGTCACATCTCACTCTCCGCCTATATATATAATGTCTTTCTACCTCTGTATGTTAGAAGTGATCAAGGTCCCAGGACCGAAACGTTTTCTAATAAATATGTTATAGTGTTTGCTTACGTGTCTTTCTAAACCAACATATATATATATATATATATATATATATATATATATATACATATATATATATATATATATAATATATATATATATATATATATATATATATATATATATATATATATATATATATATATATATATATATATATATATAATATATAGAAGGCAGGATGAAAGACATTGATACACATGATGCCTTCTACCTATTCACCAGGTGTCTGTCTATCCCAAAACTTACCTACTTCCTGAGATGCTCCCCAGCCTTAAGCAATCCGAAACTCAAGGAATATGACTTCCTCCTAAAGGTGGACAGTAGTTGCAAGCCTCACTTCCAGTCAGGCTAGGGAAAGCTGGGAGTACGCAAATCCTCCCAGATTGCTCTATTAACTTTCCTATCCTCTTTTATAGCATCAAAAGAGTTAATTAAAGAAATACTTCCTGGCAACCTCAGTAACTCAGCAGGAATACAGGACCCCAGCTACGTCAGTGCCATCACTGAATGGGAGACTTTCGCTGCTTCAGCACCAAAACCTATTGCAGCACAGGCCTACAAACAGTCAAGTTGGGATAACCCCCATTGCCGAAAAGATGCTTGTCAACATGCTTAGGGATGTAACATCAGACAGGGAGACTGCCCGTCTACAAGCAGTGAGTGCATATCACTCTGGGGACTTCCTCCTAACAATTCTCATTTCGGCATTGGGAACACGCCTCGACCCTAAGACTTTCCGAATTGCAGTGGCTCTGTGGCTCGCTGCCCAGATTTATACGAAATATACTTGTATTTGTGGTAATGCTCAAGCCTCATGGTCTTAACTATACAAAAACTAAGGGATGGCACGCAAGACACGGTGAAGTCAACGGTATCATAAAGAGAAGCCTTGCTATAGCTGGATGCCCAGCCGAAAGAGAGTCCCGATCACTAGCAGTCAACAATACCCACAACCCAGCAAAACACCCAGAAGGGATCACCATCTATCCTTGAAGGAATGGCAAGCTCTTAGCATGGAGCTGCTGATTTTTTGAGAAATGGTTATGCCAACTAAGATATAATTTATAAATTTAAATATGGGAAACACTTAGCTGATAAAAGACAGCAAATCGTCTACACAGCCGCCCCTGCAGACGAGGTCTTGAATTGTTGTCATGATCATCTCTCAACGGGATGGAATAGATCATATTATGTAAACAATAATTTACCCCTAGGGGGTCTTATGTCAGCATATTTCATTAACTGATGGCTGACAAACTTAATTGTGTGGACTCAAAAGTCCGCACCTAGCTGCCGACTATAGGTTGATTACAAACTCCTTGCGACTCAAGAACTGCGCAGTCCCCCGTACTACAAGAAATTTGTAACCTACCTAGCTCTTGTAGCATGAGCTATGGTGTTCTTCACACCTTTGACAGGTATCGGTGACTTGATAGAAGCTGAAGTGTCCTTGGATGTCCACGTCTTCCATACTCTAGGAATACGCACACTGGTTCACTATGTTCCACAAGATTTGTCTTTATTGTTCACAATCTTATCACTAAAGAAGCTGATCACACTTCTCTGTAAGTGTTTATTGTGTTTTATGAGACACTTTGTTCACACTAACATACAGATCGTTCTTTGTTGGTTATCCTGGCATCAGTGTCACTCTCAGCAGAGTCAAAAGTAATCTGAAGACTCCACAATGCCCAACGCCGTCACTGCCCCCAGCACAAAGGAAAAGCTGACCTAGTACTTTTGCTTCCTTGCCACTTCCTCCATGAAGCAAAGCAGAATGTTTAAATCTTGCTGTCTTAAGCATAGACAACAATGTCCACTATCTTTACTATGGTAATAAAGTGGGAGCAGGATTTTCCTTAATTGTCCTGCTAAGGTAAGAGATGTACTGTCTCTTATTAAAATACACTCCGCAACACTGGACTGCAAGGAGCAGTGGTTGCTTGACCACGTCGCATACTCGTACTGCATCTGCGATCAATTACTCGCTGTAGCAGTAAACAAAATATTTGCCCCTTCTGAGAGGGCTGGGCCCTTCAGGGCTGAAAAAGGCTGAAAGAGGCTGAAGGGGGCTGACACCCCCCTCCTGGAGAAAATTTCTCCACACTGGGGGGCGGCGGAGGTTCGCTGAAGGTGAACAATTCATCACTTAACATTAATTTGATTTTCTCACTCGCCACCACTGCTGCTTGTCTTTTCTGAACAGCTTTAGTCTGCGTGGTTTCTGGAGAATCACTAATTTTGTTTTCAACACTGTGTAATTCTAACGGCACTAGTTTATTTATTGTCTGCTTATTCACTACACCTTTGCTTAAAACATCAACTGTCCTGATGATTCCATTTGCATCAGGATATATGGTCACAATTTTTCCAAGTGGCCATTGGGACCTCGGACCATCATTGTCGATAATAACTATGTCACCAGGTCTTAAGGACTTATGATTTTCAGGAACACCAGCTCCATAGTGTTCTCTCAATGAGGTGAGATAGTCTTCTCGTCAAATTTTCTCCCAACGTTCAATCACTTTATTAAGGTGTTTGAATTTACGTCTGAGTTGCTCAGGTTCGAAATAAGTAGGGTCCTCTATGATTTCTTTATCATTCATGGGAGGAACAGGTTCGATCCTTCTGCCATGGAGTAAATGAGATGGACTTAACACTTCTAAATTGTCCAGATCATCGGTAACATAAGTTAGAGATCTGTTGTTGACTATTTTCTATTTCAGTCACAACTGTATGGAATTCTTCTAAGTCGATTCTTTGACGATGAAGTCTTCCTTAAACAACGTTTTACAATGCCGATCATTCTTTCATAAAATCCGCCGTGCCATGGAGATTTAGGAGGAATGTATCTCCAACGACAACTGCGTTGATTCAGCATCTGTTGTACTTCTGGTTGATCAAAGATCTTGCTTATATAAGCAGCACCAGCAACAAAGTTCGTTGCATTATCTGAAATCATCAGTCTGGGACATGCCCTTCTGGCTGCAAACCTTCTGAATAATTTGATAAAGGTTTCAGCAGACATGTCAGTGGCTACTTCTAGATGTACTGCTCTAGTTGTAGCACAAGTGAACAAACAGATGTACACCTTGATGGGAACTTTGTCAACTGTTTTGGTTAAAATTATTGGTCCAGTGTAATCTACACCTGTCACCTCAAATGGAGTGATATGGAGATGGAGGGATATGGAGATGGACCTGGATACTGACATACTCGCATATCATAGTGACGACAAGTAATACAATCCTTTATTTGTTTTTTCACACTTTGTCGACCTTGAGGTATCCAGTAAGATTGTCGTATATGACAAAGTGTGTCAGCTACCCCACCATGTAACACGTTACTGTGGGTGTTTTGCTCAATCAGTTTTGTTAGCCAATGATTCTTGGGAATCAATATCGGATGTATGGCTTCTTTAGGTAGTGAAGAATTATGAATTCTTCCTCGACATCTTATAATCTTTTCTGAGTCGAGATAAAGTCCTAAAGAATTAATCATAACAGGTTTCTTTGGGGATTTATTTTGTGTTTCGAGAAATTTATATTCTGTAGAGAAAACATCTTTCTGTATTAGTTTCATCCAGTATTTAATGGGTTCAAGATATTCATAATCAGGTTTTATTCCTTTAATGAATTTATGGACAAGAGCTGTAACTCTTAAGAGTTTACCCAAAGATGAGTATTTAGATCCATCAATGACTATTTCTGTTGTGTCTGCAGTATTTACACAACTTATTTCTGCTGTGTTCAAGCAGACTCTTTCTTCTGGCATAATGTGAGCCTTTTGCTGAGGCCAGTTATTTTCATCAGAGAGCCAGTTCGGTTCGTGGAGCCATAATTTATTATCCACAAATTTCTTGAGTGGGACACCACGTGACAACAAGTCAGCTGGATTCTCTTGGGTAGAGATGTGGAGAAAGAGATAATCTCTCTGCATCTCTTTTATTTCTGCTACTCTGTTCTGTACATAGACCAACTTACTCTTATTATTTCTTAACCACTAGAGAACTGCTTCATTGTCACTCTAGATCACGGTTTTTTCAATAGTGAGATGATCAAGTACTTTGTTGAGATACAGCTAATTTTGTACCTACATAGAGTGCTGTCAGTTCCAATTGTGGTACTGTTCTGACCTTCAAGGGTGCTACCCTGGCCTTTGAAGTAATTAGTGTACTTCCTTCAGCATTACTCACGTAAGCTACAGCGCCATAACCTCTGGTTGACGCATCACAGAACACATGTAATGTGTAATTGTTTCCCTCTTGACCTATTTGTCTGGGAAATGTAATTTGATGAAGTTGCTTAAACTCCCTGGATATTTCATCCCATGCTTGACTCATTTCTAGAGGCAAGTTCTCATCCCATCCAATTTTGAGCTTCCATGCATCTTGCATAAGTATTTTACCCTTTATGGTAATTGGTGAGACGAGTCCTAGAGGATCAAAATATTGTGATACCTCTGACAGTAAACTACGTTTAGTGAGTGTACTGCATGATTTATTGTTTATCTTTTTGAGACTCAAAGCATCTTCCTGTGTGTTCCAATTTAGTCCCAGCATATTGTTGCAATTAGGAATTTCAGTTTCAGCGAAATCATCTTTGATAAGTTCCCTTAATTGCTTTGAATTTGTATTTCACATCCTTAGAGGCATATTTGCTTCTTTCATCTCCTTGTTAGCTTCTCTGTATAAGGGTTTCAAATCCTCCTCTTTATTCACAGTACCTTGAAGATTGTCCACATAGAAACTTTTAAGATTTCTTTGAAGGGACTTTCAGATTTCTTCAAATGTGTATTTAGAGTAGCTTCTAGTAAGAATGGAGAGGATGTTGCACCAAACAATACTGATTTGAAACGATAAGTTTTCACAGGACTTTGAGGATCATGTGTATTTTCAGGCCACAAGAATCGAGTATAATCTCTAACTATTTCTCGTAGTCCTACTCTTAAGAAAGCTTTGGAAATATCAGCCATGTAGGCATATGGGTTTGTGCGAAATTTCATAAGCACGTCTCCAAGCTTCTCAGTTAGTGAGGGTCCGGTCATCAGACAATCATTAAGACTTACTACATCTTTATTTGCACGTGTGCTGCAAATATTGTCAGTGGAACGCCTTCCAACTGAACAAAAGAAACTAATGGAAAAATAAATAAAGAAATGATTTAGGAAAAACAAGAAAAATGATTTGAGAATTTTACTTAAAATTTAAATATAATAAAAAAAATGGCCTTCAGTTCTTGTAGTTGGGTAGGAGTAGGTATGGCCCTGGATAGTTCCTCTGATGTTATTTATGTAAGTTATCCTGGGCAGATGGTAATCCGATGTTCTGGAATCTCCTACCACTTGGATGGAGCACAAGTAGAATAGGTAAGGGCCGGTAGTTGTAGAATAATGTTAATAAGTATTATTAACACACGTCTTGCCCCTTTATCTGGCGTCTATCCTGGAAGACCACGCCAGGAACAGAGCTGACAAATAAGAGAAAATAAAACTGGTTACCCATAGTCATGATAATATAACATTTAAGAAAGAAAAAGAATGATAAATGCCAAAATCATTACTGGTAACCAGCAAACACTAGAAAAGAACAAACAGTAATACTCCTGGTAGATCACCCCACCTGATTAGGAGAAGAGTGGAGGTGAAGTGACTCACCAAACTTCAATCCACACCAGGTAAGGTAAATATTACCAGGAGTAGAAACTTTAACAAATCGGACACCAGGAACTAGTTTTGCCCCAGCCCGCCAGAGAGGGGGGGGGTGTGTGCGCGCGCGCAACGTAACTCGCTAATAGTTCCTGGTTGCCCGAACAACCTTAACCCCACTTACACCTACTTTTCCCTCACAATACCCCCTTCCAAAACTTATGGACGGAGTCAATAAGTCAACGAACAGAGGGAAAAGCACTAAATACAACCTCGGCTCAGCCAATCTGAAAAGTGGTTTTCAGAGCCAGAAATATAAACGACTTTAAACTTATAGGGCTGAATAGCCAGAGCCCATCTCAAGAGTCTGCTATTTGACCCTTTAAAGTTTTCCAAGTACATCAGTGGCTTGTGATCTGTTTCAAGCACAAAGGGTTTACCGTATAGGTAGTATTTAAATCTACTTATACCCCATACTAAAGCATAACATTCTTTCTCCACAGTGGAATATCTTTCTTCTCTGGGCAGAAGCTTCTTACTGGCGAAAGATACTGGGAAAGGTGTCTCCTCATAATATTGAAGTAGTACAGCCCCGAGTCCAGAATGGGAGGCATCTGTTCGGAGACAAAATATTTTATTAATATCTGGTAATTTTAGGACAGGGGGGTTTGAAAATATACTCTTAATTTCTTCGAAACTTTGGTTGGCTTCCTCAGAACAACTAAGAGGTTCCTTGACCCTTTTTCAAATAGTCTGTAAGAACTGAAGTTAAGCTACTTAGATTTGGTACGAAATTTCTATAGAAGTTTACAGATCCAAGGAAACTTCTTAATAACTTTTTGGTAGCAGGGAACGTACTTTCTAAAACAGCTTTGGTCTTATTAGGAAGTGGTGAAAAGTTGTTATCAGAGATAATGAACCCAAGGTATTGTACCTTATGATAGCCAAGAAAGCACTTTTGTGGTTTAACTGTAAGGCCATGAGTTCTTAGTCTTTTCAAGACAAGCGATAGTGTATTTAGATGGTCTTCCCAGACATTTGTCATGATATAAATATTATCAAAATACACCGATATTCTTTAGATCAGAAAGAACTATTCTCATAAGCCTAATATACGTGGCACACGCGGTAACCAAGCCGAAAGGCATTGTGCGGTATTGCATTAGACCTCTATGAGTAGGGAAAGCAGTGTATGGTTTCGAGTCTGGGTGTAATGGCACTTGATGGTATGCTTGTGAGATGTCTAATTCCGAGAAGAATTTGCAGTCATGGAATTTATACAAGTCATGATCAATTACTGGCATGGGTTCTGCATCCCATTTAGTTATAGTATTCAAATAACGAAAATCTTGTGCCAGTCGGTAAGAATTATCGGGTTTCTTAACCATAACAACTGGTGAACAGAAAGCTGATTTCGAAGGTTCTATGATGTTTAAGTTAAATAGTTTGTCAACCTCATTATCAAAAGTTTTCCGTAAGTGAACGGGAACAGGGTAGATTTTCCGCTTTACTGGTTCATGATCCGACAATTCAATCTTGTGTACAATAGTGGTGGTAAGTCCTGGTACCTCTGTGAATACGTCAGAAAATGAATTTACTAAGGCACTTACTTGAGACTTGTTTATTTGACAAGTCGTTGTTAATGTTGACATTTGACTTCTTTGGTGAGGGATCATGCGTTAAGATATCCAGTAGTTCCTTCGATTCTGTAAAAGACTCGTCATCTATAATACAAACTCTACATTCGTACGAATCACCACTTGTATCCAAGCTGAAAGAAGAAGTATCTTCGTCAAAGGCATTTACGCAAAGATTAACTTCTCTTCTATGGTACCGTTTCAAAATATTGACGCGATACATTCTCTCTCTACCCTTGACATCCAAGATATAATCTACCTTATTGCAGACCTTCACTACTTTATACGGTCCGCGACAGGTAATTAGCAATTTGTTGGATTTGTCAGGTAGGAGAACTAAAACTTCATCACCAACATTAAACGTACGCTTGGAGCTTTTATGGTCAAAATAGGTCTTGTACGTTTCCATAGACATCTCTAGGTTTTTACTGACCAAATCGGCGGTTTCTTCCAACCTTTCCCTTAGATCTAAAAGAAACTGATAGCTGTTTTGAACCTCAGGTTTGATATCTTTGGACCAAAGTTCATTCAAAATAGATAGTGGACCACGAGCTTGTCTCCCATAAAGCAATTCAAAAGGGGAATAACCAAGGGAATCACTTGGAATCTCGCGCATTGCGAAAAGAGCACATGGTAAAAATATGCCAATCCGTTGGTTTAAGAATACATAGTTTTTTTAGTATTGGCTTTAGGATGGCATGTTGTCGCTCCACTCTTCCGTTACACATCGGATGGTAAGGTGTAGTGAAAAGAGGTTTAACACCAAGTTGATAAACATGTTCCATTAATTCTGAAGTGAATTGAGCCCCTTTATCCGACAGAATTTCACGAGGTATACCTACACGTGAAAAAATAGAAAATAAGGCTTCTGCAACTTCTATGGACGTAATGGATTTTAAGGGTACCGCCTCTGGGAAGCTGGACGCGTAGTCAATCATAGTTAAAATATATTTATGACCTGATGAGCGAGGTGTGATAGGACCAACTATATCTACTGCAACCCTTGCAAAAGGGACCGAGAAAATTGGCATCTTTACCATAGGAACTCTCCTAGTTCTACCCTTCTGCGTGGAAAGTTGACATACGTGACATGATCTGCAGTACTTATAGATGTCAGAGGACATGCTAGGCCAGAAATATAGGTCCTTGATTTTATTATAGGTCTTCCTCTGTGAAAAATGGCCAGAGACTGGCAAGTCACGAGAAATCTTTAAAATAGTTTCACGGCAATCCTGCGGAATGACTAACAGGCTTCGACCAACGTCATTGGGCTTGTCCGCAGACACTATAGTCTTGTACAAAAGATCGTGTTTGAACTCAAACTTGTAAGAAAATTTCTTTCTCTGGGTCACCTTGCCATTTAAAGCTAACTTCCGAGATTCCTCTAAGGAAGGACAAGTCTTTTGAAGACCCTCTAAATCTATATGAGGCAGCTCGATTGGCTTTCCTTTGGAAAGAACTAATGGGTGGATAGGTTTTACCTTAGACTGAGCTCTGGTAACGACGTTAATCTAGTCTAGTTGTATAGATTGTGCCACACGTAGTTTTCCACTGGCGTCTGCGTTGTCCAGTTCGAGTGACTGACTTACTAAAGGTGTTACCGGAGTTTTGTAACCATCAGCTCTCCGATTTAGGTTACTCAACTGAATCTCATCTGGAACTATCTGTGAAGAAACAGAGATATTAGGTTCCAACCCTTCCTTGGAAACTCCAAATTCCAAACAGTCCTTCTCAGATGGGAAAGTAGCCCCTTGTATGTTCCCAACCAAAACAGAACATGAGGTTATCGGGGCAACTACGGCATCTACCCATCCTGAGAACCATTTGCACCTAACAAAACATCTGACTGTTGGAAAAGAATCGCTTCTTCCTAAATAGTCAGTTAACTTAGTGGACTTATAACGTGAAGAATCTAGGTTAGGGAAAAGCTTACTCGAGATAACAATACAGGAACATATAGTGTCTCTAAGAATGGTTGACACATTCATACCATTGACTGTACCTTCACTAAAAGGTGCGTTTATGTTTGATTCAGTGAAACATTTACCGACATTTTCACCTTTTTTTCTAGGACAGTCTGGCCGTCTATGACCCCACTCATTACAGTTGAAACACTTTACTGTGAAGGACGTGGAATTCTTAGGTACGGAGGGTTTGGATCCCTCAGATTGCTTAGGCACCACAGGCTTATATCTGCTACGCTCTTTAGGGTAGTTATTATGAGCGCACGCATATATATCAGCAGCTTGTGCCATTTCTGCAGCCGTATGAAAGTTTCGTTCTTTAATGAATATTCGTAAGTCAGAGTTTACAGAAGAAAGGAATTGATCTCTTACCATCAGGTCTCGTAAAGATTCGAAATCGTGGTCAACCTCAGCACTATCAATCCACGAATCAAATAATCTGAAAAGTGTTGTTAAGAATTGCATGTAATTTTGATGAGTTATTTTAATGTGTCTAAACTCCGACCTGTAATGATGAGTAGTTTTGAAAGCCTGGAGTATAGCTTTCTTCAGCAGGCTATAACTAGAAATAACATCAGAGGGTAGAGTGGAATAGACGTTTAATGCTGAACCTGACAGTAGTAAGCCAAGCCTAGTAGCCCAAGAATCAACTGGCCAGTCACAGAGAGTAGCAGTACTCTCGAATCTAGTAATATATGCCGCTATGTCATCTTGTTCTGAGAAAGGTGGTATTTGAGGCATCCTAATATTAGGTTCTTGGGAAGGGTATTCCAGTACCCCTTCATCTATTTTCTGCTTAGATAGTTCTACCTTCTTGGCTTCTAATTCCAACCTTGATTGTTCTAACTCAATTTCCTTCATTTTGAAGGCTACCTCTCTTGCCTGAACTATCTTCTCTAGCTATCCTTTCCTGTTCGATTTTATCCTCCCGAGCTAGTCTTTCCTGTTCCTTTTTCTCTTCTCGAGCTAGTCTCTCCTGTTCCTTTTTCTCTTCCCGAGCTAGTCTTTTCTCCTCTCGAGCTAGTCTTTCCTGTTCCTCTTTCTTTTCTCGAGCTAGTCTTTCCTGTTCCTTTTTCTCTTCAATAGCCATTTTAGCAGTAATGTAATTATCAAGGCTTTGTCCAGTAAATCCCATTTCCTTTCCAGCTTTCAACCAGAAATCTAAAGAATCCATCTTGTAAAAAGAAATATTAAGCACCCAACTTCAACTGACAATTAAAATTAATAGTAACGTCTGTTACAAAAGAGGGACACAGTCCGCACACTTTAAACTTCCCAAAGTAGAAAATGAAATAAATATTTCTCCCTGGAAGAATACACTTGTGGGCCCAATAGCCTTCACCAAGCAAAATACACACGGTTCACACAGGAGGGGTTATTATCAAAGTTCCCCAGGTCCAACAAATAGGTAAACTTCTAAACCGAACCTTAGAACCAAACAACGGTAAGTCAACCAGACTACCAGTAATGACTTGACACCTCAACTAACTCACCCTTTTCTATCTTAAATGTTATACTCACAACCAGTTGAACCATCAGGACGATGTTGCTTCAAGAGTCGGATCCTGGCAAGGTCGCCATTGTCAGTGGAACGCCTTCCAACTGAACAAAAGAAACTAATGGAAAAATAAATAAATAAAGAAATGATTTAGGAAAAACAAGAAAAATGATTTTTGAGAATTTTACTTAAAATTTAAATATAATAAAAAAAAATGGCCTTCAGTTCTTGTAGTTGGGTAGGAGTAGGTATGGCCCTGGATAGTTCCTCTGATGTTATTTATGTAAGTTATCCTGGGCAGATGGTAATCCGATGTTCTGGAATCTCCTACCACTTGGATGGAGCACAAGTAGAATAGGTAAGGGCCGGTAGTTGTAGAATAATGTTAATAAGTATTATTAACACACGTCTTGCCCCTTTATCTGGCGTCTATCCTGGAAGACCACGCCAGGAACAGAGCTGACAAATAAGAGAAAATAAAACTGGTTACCCATAGTCATGATAATATAACATTTAAGAAAGAAAAAGAATGATAAATGCCAAAATCATTACTGGTAACCAGCAAACACTAGAAAAGAATAAACAGTAATACTCCTGGTAGATCACCCCACCTGATTAGGAGAAGAGTGGAGGTGAAGTGACTCACCAAACTTCAATCCACACCAGGTAAGGTAAATATTACCAGGAGTAGAAACTTTAACAAATCGGACACCAGGAACTAGTTTTGCCCCAGCCCGCCAGAGAGGGGGGGGTGTGTGCGCGCGCAACGTAACTCGCTAATAGTTCCTGGTTGCCCGAACAACCTTAACCCCACTTACACCTACTTTTCCCTCACAATATATACAGCACGTAGTGAAGTGGTTTCAGAATTTTTTCTGACTCCATGGTGCGGGAGATAATGAGCATCTGTCTTCAACTTATCTTCGACTACTTCCTCAATGAATTTATTGTCCAACTGTTCTTGTATGATATTATCATAGGCAGTCAGTAGCTCTGGATTCTTCCTGAGCTAATGTATTTGTGCTTTCACTTGTCCGAAAGCCATGCGATAATTGCTAGGAAGATGTGGTAGATTTAATTTCCATGGTAACCTAACCCAATACTGTCCATCTTTTGTAAAGTAAAAGGACACAAGTGCAACTAATGTGACATTTATTGTGGCAACGTTTCGCTCTCCAGGAGCTTTATCAAGCCATTACAAACAATACATGGACACAGAGGGTATATAAAGGCTCAGAGTGAGGTGAATACTAGTGAGGTACCATTTCGATGTTCACTAGTGGTGGTAGTAGTAGTAGTAGTAGTAGTAGTGGTAGTGACAAAAGTAATACAATATGGTAGAGCAATTAATTCGTACATGAGTAAAAGGATATAAAAGCTATTACTTGGGTAACATAAAAATAGGTTGGACAAATATAAACTGGAATGAGGCAGGTTGTTTCAGTGTTCACTCTCTGTGCTTTGTGTAGTATAACAGGAGAGACTGTGATGGCAGGGTTTACTGTTTTCAGGAGGATTCTTGCTAAGACTTCGGAGATGGTGAAGCTGCCGTTGTTTAGTTTAATTGTATTCGAAACAGCGATCAGTGCTGATTCAAGGCACTTGCGTGTGCGGAAATTAGTTTCTTTTATCACTAATTGGGCGTCTCTGAATTTCATAAGATGATTGGTGGAATTTCGGTGTTGTACACAGGCGTTGTTTAAGTTGTCGTTCCTACATGCGTATATGTGTACATTGAGGCGGGTGTCGAGGTTTCTTGCTGTTTCACCTACGTAGATCTTGTCACAGCCTCCACAGGGTATAGTGTAAACTCCTGCATTGACTGGCTGGTTTACCCAAGACCCATAAACACAATATTCCTCTCAGACCAATCACGTCAGGAATAGGCAGTGCTCCACACAAACTAGCCGGAGTTCTTGCCAAACATCTTTCCTGCCTTCTGGGGACCATCAGCCCCGCTCGTCTTAAACACTCAGGCGACCTTCTCAACCGCATCCGTAACCTCTCCATCCGTAACAAGAAACTAAGCAGTTTGGATGTGACTTCCCTCTTCACAAAAGTACCTACCAAAAAAGCCATCGAGGTTCTACGACGTAAAGTCAACCAGGACCTTAGTCTTCCTTTGCCTCCCGGAGATTTTGTTGACTTGATTGAACTCTGTGTTAACTTCAACTGTTTTTCCTTCAATAACAAGCTCTACAAACAAACCTACGGCGTGGGAATGGGGTCCCCAATAAGTGCCGTCCTAGCCAACTTATACATGGAACACCTAGAGTCCGAACACTTCGCCAACATCATCCCTTCAAGCGTTACTTGGTTACGTTACGTGGACGATGTCCTCGTAATAACTCCAAAACGTTTTGATGTACGGGATCTTCAGGCAAGGCTCAACGCAGTTGAACCAGCGATTCAGTTTACACTAGAAGAAGAGTCCAATGACAAGCTACCTTTCCTCGACGTCCTCATTCACAAAGTAGACAACAACCTAAGATTTCAAGTTTATCGGAAACCCACCAATAAAAATGATCTCACACACTTCTATTCCAGTCAAGATACCAAGACCAAAAGAGGCATCATCATCGGGTTTTTCCTAAGAGCATACCGAATTTGTAGTCCTGAGTTTCTTGACGAGGAATGTACTTACATTCACCAAACATTCACTGAGTTACAATTTCCTTCTTTTTTCATCAAAGACTGCAAGAAAAGAGCTCTTCAGATCATCAATTCTCCACGCATCAACACCGCTCCCAACAAAGTTATAATTCTTCCCAACAGCCAGGTTGCACTAAACGTCTCAAAAGTACTTTCACAAGCTAACACCAGAGTCGCCATCGCTTCTACCTCTTCAATAAAGGATCTAACCAGGACAAAACCCAAGCACCACGAACCAGTCAATGCAGGAGTTTACACTATACCCTGTGGAGGCTGTGACAAGATCTACGTAGGTGAAACAGCAAGAAACCTCGACACCCGCCTCAATGAACACATATACGCATGTAGGAACGACAACTTAAACAACGCCTGTGTACAACACCGAAATTCCACCAATCATCTTATGAAATTCAGAGACGCCCAATTAGTGATAAAAGAAACTAATTTCCGCACACGCAAGTGCCTTGAATCAGCACTGATCGCTGTTTCGAATACAATTAAACAAAACAACGGCAGCTTCACCATCTCCGAAGTCTTAGCAAGAATCCTCCTGAAAACAGTAAACCCTGCCATCACATAGTCTCTCCTGTTATACTACACAAAGCACAGAGAGTGAACACTGAAACAACCTGCCTCATTCCAGTTTATATTTGTCCAACCTAATTTTATGTTACCCAAGTAATAGCTTTTATATCCTTTTACTCATGTACGAATTAATTGCTCTACCATATTGTATTACTTTTGTCACTACCACTACTACTACTACTACTACTACTACCACCACTAGTGAACATCGAAATGGTACCTCACTAGTATTCACCTCACTCTGAGCCTTTATATACCCTCTGTGTCCATGTATTGTTTGTAATGGCTTGATAAAGCTCCTGGAGAGCGAAACTTTGCCACAATAAATGTCACATTAGTTGCACTTGTGTCCTTTTACTTTACATATTGTCGGTAATTCTACCAACTTTATTACACTGTCCATCTTTATATTTGACAGTGTACAAATATTGGTTATAAGTCTGAGACTCTTGTGGGCTTGGTTTATTTACATCAATTCCTATCGCATCTAAATCCCACAACTTACCAACTGGTTCATTCATTTCTTCCAGTAATGATAATTTTTGCTGTGGTACATGATCAGCGGTTATTCTTGTAACTAGTACATTTTCCACTGAATCAATATCAGCTTCTTTCCCACTTTGAGAGGGAATGGGACCACATATCATGTGGCCTCCTGCTGTTTTCAGCAAGTGAACATCATGTTTACTTACTATATTTTGCACAAAACAGTGACAATAATCACTTCCAATGATTAAATCAATTGGACTAATAGTGTCCGTCTGTATGTCAGGACAGGCTAACTTGACCTTAGCTGCTTTCAGCGTTTCAACTGTTTCTTTTAATCCCTGGTCTGCACAGACTTAGGCAAATCATCTACTACCACAGCTTCTACTGTCTTTTTCCTGTTTCCTAGACCAGCAGTGATTCTGGCTAGGTCATATGTCTGTTTACCAGAATTGTGGAAAAAACCAACTATATCTAACTGTACTTTGGCATAGGGCTGTTTATTCAGTTTCTGCAGCACTTTTCTTCTTATGAAGGACCTTTGTGAGCCTTGATCAAATAGTGTTAGCACATTGGTTTTATGCAATTTATTAGATAACTCAACTCGAGTTATCGAGAGAGCTGTTGCTTTAAATCTCTCACATTTAATGCTGTTGCTTGTTGACTTCCTGATTCTGTGGAAGTCTTCTGTTGTTCAGCAAAAGTATTTGGCCATAATGCTGTATGATGCATACCCTTGCATTTAAAACACTTCTTCAGTGAGCATTTTCCTCCCTTGTGTTCACTTAAGCACTTGATGCACCTTTTCAGCTGATGAACACGTTGTTTACGTGCCTACATTGATGTGTATTGACTACAATACTATGCCCAATGTGCTCCATAACAAAGTACACATTTTGGAGTACGTTTAAATGTGACAGTCTGTTTACTGTCTGTTGTGTTCACAGCTTGATAAATGCCTATATGGGATTTCCCATTCTGTGGTTTAGTGGGAGTAGGTATACTCTTTTTATACTGAGTTGAAGGTTTGTTGTCTACCAGAGTTGTGGATTTTTCATCTTGTCTCGTTGCTTGCATGCATGAAACTATTGTTTGTAAACCATTGCTAATTTCCTCACAAGTGAAATAGCGTTTATTGAACATAATATTTAATCGTTCAATAGTTTGTGGTGACAACTTATCTTGTACAATACCACTGATAAACCAATCACATTGCCTTAGGTCATATTTAGCACCTAGAGATCTGAGACTATTGTCTAATGTGATTCTAAATGCCTGTAAGTCTGAAAAACAATGTTTGTGTGGCTTCAAGCTTGATATTAAGACTGCATGTCTAACTCTGGCCTTGTCAGCATCAAAGTAATTGCCTGCTAAGATACGTAAGGCTATTTGATAATTGCCTTTAACCACCGGAAATGACTTAATCAGTTCATAGGGTACTCCCTTCACAAGACATTTAAGATAACTGAACTTAGCAATCTCATCTATGTCAGTTCGTGAATTTACTATGGATTGAAAACCACTAATGAATTCTTCATAATTATGACCTTGGAAAATAGGTAATGACAAGGTAGGTAAGCTTGGTAATGGTACACTTGTTGATGTTACAGGTGTAACAGGTGTTTGACCACTAGTTACAGTAGGTCTCTTTGACAGAGTTTTGCAGCAGATAGCCTGTACTCCTGTCCACCTTAATTGTTGATTACTAAAAGTATCCAAAACATTTTTAATTTCATCCTCAGATGAAATTAAAAATCTGTATAGTCTGAATTAATTATTTACAGATGTTGTGTAAGTAATTTTAATTTGACCTCAAGATCATCAAAATCTTTGTTTGTATCTTGAGTTAATCCTATACAAACTGAAATTAGATTTTCTAATTGTGTAATCTTAGTCTGTAAAGACTGAAACTGAGTTTTCAAACAAGCCATTTTAATGGTATACTGTAAATTATAGCACCACACTTAGAGTGTTTAAAAAACACTGTTCTGCTATAAACAGCTGAGTTTTTGTTATGCTTAAGTCAGCAATAATCGAGTCAGACACTACTGACCCACTAAGCTTAACCTCAGGGTCAATAACCATTAAGGGTACAGAGTACATATGGCTGGTGTGTATAGCTTGAGTTTGTTGTGTCAGCCTGACCACGATGATTAATCGTAAATAACGTTATACACTTCATTCACTTTACACTATAAATGTAACTGTATATCTGTAAATCACACATGAATATTACTTACATATATATATATAGTTCCTTTAATATAACAGGTATATCTATAAGAAACAAACTTTAACACAATCTTGTCTCTTAATCTCTGTCTATAAACATTATAAACACTATGTGTATATACACTCAGACAAACCAAACATCAGTTGGGATGTTGTTGTCGTAGTCAGCGATTTTCGAGATTGGAGCAGTGGATGCAGGGTGCCATCTCCCGTTTTCCTGTTGGGTGAGTCACACAGCTCCCGTTTTCTTTGGGTGAACGCTGGGTGAGCGCCCGTTTTCTTTTGGCTGCCCATTCTCTATGATTGAGTCTGGAGGGACTCATTTATACTGATTTATATTGTAAAACACTAGTTTTACAGCTTTTCTCGAAGGACCTTGGCTCGTAGGTTATTTCTGCACTGTAGTACAACATATCTGGACCACAGTGTGGCCTTTATCCGGTTCGAAGGACCAAATTTTTGAGAAATGGTTTTACCAACTAAGATATAATTTATAAATTTAAATATGGGGAACACTTAGCTGATAAAAGACAGCAAATCATCTACACAGCCGCCCCTGCAGACGAGGTCTTGAATTGTTGTCATGATCATCTCTCAACGGGGTGGAATAGATCATATTATGTAAACAATAATTTACCCCTAGGGGGTCTTATGTCAGCATATTTCATTCACTGATGGCTGACAAACTTACTTGTGTGGACTCAAAAGTCCACACCTAACTGCCGACTATAGGTTGATTACAAACTCCTTGCGACTCAAGAACTGCGCAGTCCCCCGTACAAGAAATTCGTAACCTACCTTGCTCTTGTAGCATGAGCTATGGTGTTCTTCACACCTTCGACAGGTATCGGTGACTTGATAGAAGCTGAAGTGTCCTTGGATGTCCACGTCTTCCAAAGTCTAGGAATACGCACACTGGTACACTATGTTCCACAAGATTTGTCTTTATTGTTCACAAACTTATCACTAAAGAAGCTGATCACACTTCTCTGTAAGTGTTTATTGTGTTTTATGAGACACTTTGTTCACACTAACGCACAGATCGTTCTTTGTTGGTTATCCTGGCATCAGTAGAGTCAAAAGTAATCTGAAGATGCCACAACGCCCCACGCCATCACTGCCCCCAGCACAAAGGAAAAGCTTACCTAGTACTTTTGCTTCCTTGCCACTTCCTCCATGAGGCAAAGCAGAATGTTTAAATCTTGCTGTCTTAAGCATAGACAACAATGTCCACTATCTTTACTATGGTAATAAAGTGGGAGCAGGATTTTCCTTAATTGTCCTGCTAAGGTAAGAGATGTACTGTCTCTTATTAAAATACACTCTGCAACACTGGACTGCAAGGAGTGGCGGTCGTTTGACAACGTCGCATACTCGTACTGCATCTGCGATCAATTACTCGCTGTAGCAGTAAACAAGATATTTGCCCCTTCTGAGAGGGCTGGGCCCCTCAGAGCTGAAAGGGGCTGAAGGGGGCTGATACCCCCCTTCTGGAGAAAATTTCTCCACACTGATCACAGGGAAGGGTACAAGATCGGCAAGTACAGGGACATAAGCCAACAGTATCAATTTGTCCTTGCGGTATCAGAGACCTTGGGATCATGGGAAAAAAAAGCCACATGCTTCCTTAAAAAACTGGGTTATAGACTCATTGACCACCAGGGAACCGAAGGCGCCGACTTTCAAGTCTCAGTGTGGCCATCCAGAGGGGAAATGCTTCCTGCATACTTGGCTGGCATCCAGCTATGGAGAAGCTGGAGGAGATTTAAAATCTTTGATATAGTGTACCAATGTATTCATATTTGTATTTTTTTGTCAGTGTATTCTGTCTATAAATAAACTTAACAGAGACTATAGAATATAGAATATAGGGGGTGGTAGGAGAATAAAATATTCAAACAGCTCCGGTGAGAACCTTGAGTTTTCATGAAGTACTGTTATTCTCTTCTCCAAGGATGAGGGTCCCCAGTACAGTTCTAGAGGTGGTACCTCCCTATATATATATATATATATATATATATATATATATATATATATATATATATATATATATATATATATGTACGTATATATATATATATATATATATATATATATATATATATATATATATATATATATATATATATATATATATATATATATATATATATATATATGTACGTATATATATATATATATATATATATATATATATATATATATATATATGTACGTATATATATATATATATATATATATATATATATATATATATATATATATATATATATATATATATATATATGTCGTGTCGAATATGTAAAACTGGTCAATTAGCAAGAACTCATTTAAAGTTAAGTCCTTTCTAAAATTTTCTTTTATACGTTTAAAGATATATTTTTTTCATTAATGTTAATGGAAAAATTTTTAATTTTGCACCAAAAGAATCTTAGAAAACTTACCTAACCTTATTATAACAAGAACAATTTATTTTAGCCTAACACAACTAAATATATTTTAGATTTGTTTACAATAATTTAATACTAAACAAACACAATGAAATATGTTTTTTTCGTTAAGTTCAGAATGATTTTGGCGAAATTATTGCATACACAAATTTTCGCTTGTCCTATATGGCAAGATGATCGTTTCTATTTAAGCCAAGATCGCAAGTTCTGCCTATTCCGCACGACATATATATATATATATATATATATATATATATATATATATATATATATATATATATATATATATATATATATATATATATATATATATATATACACACATATATATATATATATATATATATATATATATATATATATATATATATATATATATATATATAAATATATATGTATATATATAAATATATATATATATATATATATATATATATATATATATATATATATATATATATATATATATATATATATATATATATATATGTATATATATATATATATATATATATATATATATATATATATATATATATATATATATATATATATATATATGTATATATATATATGTATATATATATATGTATATATATATATATATATATATATATATATATATATATATATATATATATATATATATATATATATATATATATATGTATATATATATATATAAATATATATATATATATATATATATATATATATATATATATATATATATATATATATATATATATATATATATGTATATGTATATATGAAAATAAGAAAAAAATTTGGAGTGAATTAAACAAGTTAAGAAAGCCTAGGGAAAGTATGGATTTGTCAGTTAAAAACAGAGTAGGGGAGTTAGTAGATGGGGAGATGGAGGTATTAGGTAGATGGCGAGAATATTTTGAGGAACTTTTAAATGTTGAGGAAGAAAGGGAGGCGGTAATTTCATGCACTGGTCAGGGAGGTATACCATCTTTTAGGAGTGAAGAAGAGCAGAATGTAAGTGTGGTGGAGGTACGTGAGGCATTACTTAGAATGAAAGGGGGTAAAGCAGCTGGAACTGACGGGATCATGACAGAAATGTTAAAAGCAGGGGGGATATAGTGTTGGAGTGGTTGGTACTTTTGTTTAAAAAATGTATGAAAGAGGGGAAGGTACCTAGGGATTGGCGGAGAGCATGTATAGTCCCTTTATATAAAGGAAAAGGGGACAAAAGAGATTGTAAAAATTATAGAGGAATAAGTTTACTGAGTATACAAGGAAAAGTATACCGTTGGGTTATAATTGAAAGAATTAGAGGTAAGACAGAATATAGGAATGCGGATGAGCAGGGAGGCTTCAGAGTGGGTAGGGGATGTGTAGATCAAGTGTTTACATTGAAGCATATATGTGAACAGTATTTAGATAAAGGTAGGGAAGTTTTTATTGCATTTATGGATTTAGAAAAGGCATATGATACAGTGGATAGAGGGGCAATGTGGCAGATGTTGCAAGTATATGGAATAGGTGGTAAGTTACTAAATGCTGTAAAGAGCTTTTATGAGGATAGTGAGGCTCAGGTTAGGGTGTGTAGAAGAGAGGGAGACTACTTCCCGGTAAAAGTAGGTCTTAGACAGGGATGTGTAATGTCACCATGGTTGTTTAATATATTTATAGATGGGGTTGTAAAAGAAGTAAATGCTAGGGTGTTCGGGAGAGGGGTGGGATTAAATTATGGGGAATCAAATTCAAAATGGGAATTGACACAGTTACTTTTTGCTGATGATACTGTGCTTATGGGAGATTCTAAAGAAAAACTGCAAAGGTTAGTGGATGAGTTTGAGAATGTGAGTAAAGGTAGAAAGTTTAAAGTGAACATAGAAAAGAGTAAGGTGATGAGGGAATCAAATTATTTAGATAAAGAAAAATTGGATATCAAATTGGGGAGGAGGAGTATGGAAGAAGCGAATGTTTTCAGATACTTGGGAGTTGACGTGTCGGCGGATGGATTTATGAAGGATGAGGTTAATCATAGAATCGATGAGGGAAAAAAGGTGAGTGGTGCGTTGAGGTTTATGTGGAGTCAAAAAACGTTATCTATGGTGGCAAAGAAAGGAATGTATGAAAGTATAGTAGTACCAACACTCTTATATGGATGTGAAGCTTGGGTGGTAAATGCAGCAGCGAGGAGACGGTTGGAGGCAGTGGAGATGTCCTGTCTAAGGGCAATGTGTGGTGTAAATATTATGCAGAAAATTCGGAGTGTGGAAATTAGGAGAAGGTGTAGAGTTAATAAAAGCATTAGTCAGAGGGCAGAAGAGGGGTTGTTGAGGTGGTTTGGTCATTTAGAGAGAATGGATCAAAGTAGAATGACATGGAAAGCATATAAATCTATAGGGGAAGGAAGGAGGGGTAGGGGTCGTCCTCGAACGGGTTGGAAAGAGGGTATAAAGGAGGTTTTGTGGGCGAGGGGCTTGGACTTCCAGCAAGCGTGCATGAGCGTGTTAGATAGGAGTGAATGGAGACGAATGATACTTGGGACCTGACGATCTGTTGGAGTGTGAGCAGGGTAACATTTAGTGAAGGGATTCAGGGAAACCGGTTATTTTCATATAGTCGGACTTGAGTCCTGGGAATGGGAAGTGCAATGCCTGCACTTTAAAGGAGGGGTTTGGGATATTGGCAGTTTGGAGGGATATGTTGTGTATCTTTATACGTATATGCTTCTAAACTGTTGTATTCTGAGCACCTCTGCAAAAACAGTGATAATGTGTGAGTGTGGTGAGGGTGTTGAATGATGATGAAAGTATTTTCATATTGGGGGTTTTCTTTCTTTTTTGGGTCACCCTGCCTCGGTGGGAGACGGCCGACTTGTTGAAAAAAAAAAAAAAAAAAAAAAAAAAATATATATATATATATATATATATATATATATATATATATATATATATATATATATATATATATATATATATATATATATATATATATATATATATATATATGTGTGTGTGTGTGTGTGTGTGTGTGTGTGCGTGTGTGTGTGTGTGTGTGTGTGTGCGTGTGTGTGTGTGTGTGTGTGTGTGTGTGTGTGTGTGTGTGTGTGTCGTGCCGAATAGGTAAAACTAGTCAATTAGCAAAAACTCTTTTAAAATCAAGCCCTTTTAAAAATTTTCTCTTATACATTTAAAGAAATATTTTTTCATTATGTTTATGCAAAAATTTATTAATTTGGCACCAAAAGAACTTAAGAAAACTTACCTAACCTTATTATAATAAGCGTAATTTAATTTAGCCTAATCCAACTAAATATATTTTAGATAAGTTAAAAATAATTTATTAATAAACGAACACAATGAAATATATTTTTCCCGTTAGATTCAGTACGATTTTTGCGAAATTATTGCATACACAAATTTTCGCTTGACTTATTGGGCAAGACGAGAGTTGCTACTTAAGCCAAAATCGCAAGTTTTACCTATTCCTCTAAACAGTTTAACACGCCTCGACCCTAAGACCCTACGTATTGCAGTAACTCTGCGCCTTGCTGCATAGCCACAGCGGGGAAGCGCAAAACCACCAATATGGTCTATATGGTCTTAACTGTTCCAAAACCAAGGGCTGGCATGCAAGACACAATGAGATCAACGACATCATATAGAGAACCCTTGCTACAGCTGGATGCCCTGCCGAGAGGAAGCCCCGATCATTAGCAGCCAACAATACTCACAACCCAGCAACCCGCTCAGACGGGATCACCATCTATCCTTGGAAGAATGGCAAGCTCTTAGCATGGGACTATACCTGTGTGTCCACACTGGCTGACACCTACATCCATCACAGTGTTGGACGACAGGGAGAAGCTGCCGACCACAGGGAGGAGTACAAGATGAGCAAGTACAGGGACATAAGCCAACAGTATCAATTTGTCCCAGTGGGATCAGAGACCTTGGGATCATGGGGAAAAAATGCCACACGTTTCCTTAAAGAATTGGGTTCCAGACACATCGACACCACCAGGGACCCAAGGGCAGCCACTTTCATGTTCCAGCGCCTCAGCGTGGCCATCCTGAGGGGAAATGCTTGCTGTATACTTAGCTCGCGTCCGGCTTCGGAGGAGCTGGAGGAAATCCATAATCTTTAACATATTGTACCATTGTATTCGTGTTTGTATTTTCTGTAAATGTATTCTGTCTATTGATAAATTTTCCCATAGAATATAAAATATAGGGGGTGGTAGGAGAAGAAAATATTCAAACAGCTCCGGGGATAACCTTGAGTTTTCCCTGAGGTACGTTCATTGTCTTCTCTGAGGATGAGGGTCCCCAGGCAAGGATTTCGCAAGAGCAGGCGAAATATACACAAACACTGATCTCTGACCGAAGGGGACTCGAACCTACGAACCTTGGAACAAGGTGCGCAGTGCTTTACCATCCTCACCACACTGGACCAATACCTTGGCGCCCAGCTCACGCAAGACGTTTTTGATCCAAGGTAGCCAGCTTTCGGGGAGGAGGCTAACAGCTTTTCATCTCATCCCCTGCATGCATCGACCAACTAGAGATGAGATGAAAAGCTGTAAGCTTCCTCCCTGAAAGCTGGCTGCCTTGGATCAAAAACGTCTAGCGTGAGCTGGGCGCCAAGGTATTCGTCCAGTGTGGTGAGGATGGTAAAGCACTGCATACCTTGTTCCAAGGTTCGTAGGTTCGAGTCTCCTTCGGCCAGAGATCAGCGTTTTCACACACACACACACACACACACACACACAAATATTATATATATATATATATATATATATATATATATATATATATATATATATATATATATATATATATATATATATATATATATATATTTATATATATATGTATTAGGTTGATAGACAGCAACCACCCAGGGAAGTACTACCGTCCTGCCAGATGACAGCGAAACAGAAACCTGCAACTGTTTTACATAATGGTAGGATTGCTGGTGTCTTTTTCTGTCTCATAAACACGCTGGATAACAGATATGTCTTGTTACTTCTACTTACACTTAGATCACACTACACAGACACGCACATGCATATATATACATGGTATAAACCTTGGTAATAAATACCGACAAGTTGTTAGGTAAGACACATATGCAACAGTTAGACAACTTTATTCCGAAACGTTTCGCCTACACAGTAGGCTTCTTCAGTCGAATACAGAAAGTAGGCAGGAACAGTAGAGATGTGAAGACGATGTAATCAGTCCATCACCCTTAAAGTCGTAGAATTTGAGGTTGTCAGTCCCTCGGCCTGGAGAAGTTCAGTTCCATAGTCAGGAACTATCTGGACTGATTACATCGTCTTCACATCTCTACTGTTCCTGCCTACTTTCTGTATTCGACTGAAGAAGCCTACTGTGTAGGCGAAACGTTTCGGAATAAAGTTGTCTAACTGTTGCATATGTGTCTTACCTAACAACCTGTCGGTATTGTATACCATTTTGATGTTCACCGACAAGTTGGTTTAGAAAGACACGTAAGCAAACACTATAACATATTTATTAGAAAACGTTTCGGTCCTGGGACCTTGATCACTTCTAACATACAGAGGTAGAAAGACATTATATATATAGGCGGAGAGTGAGATGTGACGCACGTGACCTGAGGAATGTCATAAGAACATAAGAATGGAGGAACACTGTAGAAGGCCTACTGGCCCATGCGAGGCAGGTCCTTATCAAATCAACCTCTGTCTATGATGAGGACGGGTAGACGATGAAATCATGTGACTCCTGTGTTGTTGGTTTGGTGCTGCTTAAGTATCATGTATGCCAATGTTTTTGAAATTTTGTAGTTTCCAGTGTTGCGTTCTATAGTGTCGGTGACGGTGATTAGTGAGGCTTCTAGGCACCGTCGGCGTCTGAGGTCTGGTTCGGTGAGAACGAGTTGTGCCTCGTTCCAGTTCATCAAATGCCCCGTGGAGTCTCTGTGGAGGACACAGGCGTACCTTACATCGTCTCTGTTAGAGGCATTTCGATGCTCATTCAGGCGGACTGCAAGATCTCTGGCTGTCTCGCCTACATATTTCTTGGGACAGAACCCACAGGGGATAGTGTAGACGCCTGCTGTAGAAGTTAGAGGTGTGGGGACGCGTTTAGTAGTGAGGTCTTTGATAGAGGATGTGTTTATGGTGGAAACGTTGATGTTACTCATAGCAAGTGCCCGGCGAGTATTCGTGGCAACATCGCCACATGGGAGTACTATGAACTGTTTAGGGGGCTGTTCCATGGGCGGTTTGTTGAGGATAGCTTGTGCCTTGAGTCTGCAATCTCGGATGAAGAAAGATGGGAACTGAAGACGTGTGAAGGCTTGTGTTATGTAAGTGCATTCTTCTTCTAGAAAACAAGGGCTGGAGATGCGAAGAGCTCTCAAGAAGAAGCCAGTGAGGACTCCTCTCTTAGTGCGGGTATCTTGGTGTGAATAAAAGTGTATAAGATCGTCCTTGTTGGTAGGTTTTCTATACACTTTGAAGAGAAGTTTGTCACTGTCGGGAGATCTGCACAGTAGAACGTCGAGGAAAGGAAGTTTGCCATCATTTTCGAGCTCAAGTGCAAACTTTATTGATGGTTCAACTGCATTGATCTTGTTGAGAAGGGCCTGGATATTGAGACGTCTCGGATAGAAAACCAATATATCATCAACGTATCTTAGCCAGGTAACGGTGTTGGGAATGAGGGTGCTGAATTTCTCTGTCTCCAGGTTTTCCATGAAGAGGTTGGCAAGCACAGCACTGAGCGGGCTGCCCATTGCCATCCCAAAGCATTGTTTGTAACAGTTGTCCTGATACTTGAAGAAGTTGAAATTAACACACAGTTCCACTAGATTGATGAAATCTAGAAGAGGTAAAGGGAGGTCGTGGTTTTCAGTGAGCCTCTGTCTCAGAATGTTGATTGCAGCGTCAGTAGGAACGTTGGTAAAGAGGGCTGTGACATCGAAGGAAGCCATGCTTTTGTTTTTGACATTCAGGTTGGAAATTCGGGAGAGAAGGTCACCTGAGTGTTTGAGGTGGGCTTGACTGATAGTGCCCAGAAGCGTTGAAAGGTATTTGGCAAGGTGGCCGGCTAGTCTGTGTGGTGCACTCCCTATGCCCGAGTTAGAAGTGATCAAGGTCCAAGGACCGAAACGTTTTCTAATAAATATGTTATAGTGTTTCCTTACGTGTCTTTCTAAACCATATATATACATACACACATCTACGTTTTTTTTTCTTTCTAAATAACTCTTGTTCTTTATTTTCTCTATTGTCTATGGAGAAGTTGAAAAGAATCTTTTCTCCGTAAGTAATGCGTGCCAAACTTAGAGTCCTGGAGATGGGAAGTACAGTGTCTGCACTCTGAAGGAGGGGTGTTAATGTTGCAGTTTTATAACTGTAGTGTAAAGCACCCTTCTGGCAAGACAGTGATGGAGTGAATGATGATGAGAGTTTTTCTTTTTCGGAGCACCCTGCCTTGGTGGGAGACGGCCGATGTGTTAATGAAAAAATAATAAATAAATAAATATATATACATTATTTATATATATATATATATATATATATATATATATATATATATATTTATATATATATATATATATATATATATATATATATATCTATATATATATATTATATATATATATATCTATATATATATATATATATCTATATGTATATATATATATATATATCTATATGTTTATATATATATATATCTATATGTATATATATATATATATATCTATATGTTTATATATATATATATCTATATGTTTATATATATATATATATCTACATATATATATATATATATATATATATATATATATATATATATATATATATATATATATATATATATATATATATATATATATACGTATCTACATATATATATATATATATATATATATATATATATATATATATATATATATATATATATATATATATATATATATGTCGTGCCG
The DNA here is from genome assembly GCF_038502225.1 of Cherax quadricarinatus. Taxonomy (NCBI): domain Eukaryota; kingdom Metazoa; phylum Arthropoda; class Malacostraca; order Decapoda; family Parastacidae; genus Cherax; species Cherax quadricarinatus. The sequence goes on along the minus strand of NC_091300.1, from coordinate 58,495,681 downwards.
AATACGCAGAACTTGCGATCTTGGCTTAAATAACAACGCTCATCTTGCCATATAGGACAAGTGAAAATTTGTGTATGCAATAATTCCGCCAAAATCATTCTGAACCTAACGAAAAAAATACATTTGATTGTGTTTGTTTAGTATTAAATTATTGTAAACGTATTTAAAATATATTTAATTGGGTTAGGCTAAAATAAATTGTTCTTGTTATAATAAGGTTAGGTAAGTTTTCTAAGATTCTTTCGGTGCAAAATTAAAAAATTTTTTACATGAACATTAATGAAAAAAATACATCTTTAAACGTGTGGACACTTGGTCCCAAAGATGAGGAGGTACTTGTACCTCCTCCCATGGGAGACTTAAGTCTCGAGACACTCCCCAGATAGGGAGCCAAGGCCGGGTCACCACTACTTAGAAAAGACCCGGGCCGGGAGAATACCGGCGAATAAAAAAAAAAAAAAAAAAAAAAAAAAAAAAAAAAAAAAAAAAAAAAAAAAAAAAAAAAAATGTAAACGTTATAAGAGAAAACTTCAGAAAGGACATAATTTTAAATGACTTCTTGCTATTTGACCAGTTTTACATATTCAGCACGACATTATATATATATATATATATATATATATATATATATATATATATATATATATATATATATATATATATATATATATATATATATATATATATATATACTTCCTTGAAGCCTTTTTATCCACTTCTCCGAGGCTATGGGTCCCACAATTTACACCAGAGGTGGACCCCATCCTATATATATATATATATTTATATATATATATATATATATATATAATATATATATATATATATATATATATATATATATATGTTTATATATTTAAGACACACATTGTTGATATAAAGGTGGCATATACGGTACATGTTGTTACGTGTGTATCACCGATTATAAGGTGAAAATCTCATCTAGCTCCTCAGAGCTGGGGCGTGTGCCCAAAATACAGCAGGCATTACCCCTTTCAACAGCCGCACTGAGCCGCTGGAACAGAAAACTAGCTGCCCTGGGATCCCTAGTTACCCTGATGAGTCTTTTTCCCATCTCCTTAAGGAATTTAGATGCATTCTTTCCTCATGAGCCAAGGGTCTTTGAGCCTATTGGAACAAACAAATAATGATGGGCAAGTTCTCCATAATTTCTAGACTTTTTTTTGACTCCCTGAAGCTGGCAGCTGCCCCTCCTTCCTCCCTGGTGTATTGAAGATAGGTATCAGCCAAGGTGGATGCACATGGATAGTCCCACACCACCTGCTTCCCATCTGTCCAGGATTGAAGGATAATACCATCTGGACGCTTCTGACTGCCATCAGATCTGCATAGCTGGGGTGGCTCCCTTACTGCTGGGCATCCGGTTGTTGTGAGGCTCCTCTTGATAATGTTATTACTTCCTCATGTCTTGCAATCTTTCCCTCGGATTTACGGCACACAAGACCATGGTACCCGAATTGGTCTGCTGCTTCACTGCCATAAATACACCTGTGTTCGGCGAGAATAGGGGCGGCAAGTCGAAGGGCAACACCGATGCGGATGGTCTGTGGGTCGAGGCTATTAGACTGAGCGTGTAGTTTAAGAAAATGCAGTTTTCGCGTGCAGCATTTACAGAATGTTGAAGAGAGACTGATCATATATGTATATTTCTCGTAGTCTCCATGAACCCGAGAAAAACAAGTATGTAGAAGGGAAAGGTGTGTTTGCCTGACCAAAACTTCACGAGGTATATTGATCTCAGACTGTATAACTCTTATTTCATCCATGTTAATATTAATGCATAAAAATATATGTTATTTAATCTTCGAGATTTTGATATATTTATACATAACATCTGTGGAAACGAGTATAAACTTCAGTGTTTATGAAAATATTATTATGATTCTTCACAATCCACAAACTATGATATTCACGTACCTTGTATACCCCGAATACACCTTTACCCCCACTCACCTAGACTTAAAAAGAAAAACTTAAATTAATGACATGCGTGGCATGCCAACAGTGATCATAAAAAGTCTTACACTTCGTGCTGGTGCATCAATATTCCAAACGCACAAAAACCCCATGTAATTTAGCATTATTTTCTCACACTACAATTAGCTACCGTGTACCAGGGATATATATGAACACTATGATAAGATGAATTCATACAAAATTTTCGATACAGCTCTCTCACAAGTTTTTCTTTCTGTGTAGCGCTTTATCAAACCTATCGCAAATATTCTATCGTGTTGTTACACCAATAGAATTGCGATACAACCCTGGCTGTTTACATCAAGAGACATCATCTTCATGCAACTAAAATGAAGACAGTTTTTAGTAATTTCGGTGACAAAGTGATAAATTTCTAACAGTGATTCCCGAATCAATCCCAGTCTTGCATTGTTTGTGTTGCTGCGTTGAATTTATAGGTTAAAACAAAGGGGTAGGGGTTTTAAACATTATAGAAATGTTTATTACTCCTACCCCTTTCCCCTTCCCAGGATGCCATTCCCATCAGTTGATGGAAACACGTACTTATTTGCTGATAGAAGAAGAGACAAATTTATTTGTCATTTGGATACTAAAAACACTACTGCTGGATAATGGGTACTACAAATATCACCGCCAGAGAGGTACACACATTTGCCTTGTATCTAGGTAATTATTTTATATAATAAGTATAAAGTGATATTGAAATTATTCTTTAAAGTACCTCAGATGTTATGCTCAGATGAAGCATAACAGATGCTACTTACAAAATTATTTGTATTAGTGTACAGAAGGTCTGATAATCTCGTGCTATGATGTGTAAATATTATTTTCGCAAAAATCTAGCCATATGGTCATTCAGCGCTGCACTTCGTATATAACACATTATATATAACAGTAAATAATAGTGACTACAGAGACTATGGTTACTATATTGCCTACAGCGTAGTATTGTTGTCGGATAACTCAGTGAATTATACTGTAGCCTGCAGCTCCGTTCCCAAATTAATAATAAATCGATGCTTTCCAGGAAGTACAGAGAAACTAACCAAACACCGTTAATTAGCAGTAATTCCCATTTAAAATCAAATTTCTAAGGAAACGTACAGTCTAAAGATTTCTAATAGCAAACCTTGAAGATAATGAAGAAATCTATTATACAAACAGTTCTAGTTGTGTGTGTTGCTAGTTGAATATATGAATGTATGAAGTTTATGACAAACAAGAAAAACTCTCGTATTAAAAAGGCTTTCTCGCCTATAATTATAAAATCTGGAATACCTCGCGTTTTAGGCACAAACACTAAAACATTCTTGAAACGGCCACATAAACATTTGTATGTTTTTAAAATAGGTATTATTTACATACTCCCAATAGCTTCCATAATTTACAGCATTTACAAATTATATTCATAGGGATGTACCATCCTATCACCAGTGTTGTTAAGCGGTTACTGTGTATCTACCTGCATAGTAATATGCGTTAAAATGTTTCTTTGTTCCTTTTATGTTAGTACACCAGAAAATTAGTGTAGTGATAGAGAATGACCGATCTCTAAAATAGTAATAGTAATAACGCTAGAAAAAGTAGTGAAGGATAAGTAGTGTTTTCCTTAACTAACCAAATCATTTATGCAAGAATCTGCCTGTAACAGTTCCAGTAACATTAGATAACAGACCTTTTGATGCCTGTTTTTTAAGTGAAACTCCCAGCAAGTTAACATTTTGAACACTGCAGTTCTGATTATATAACATTTAAAAGTTATAATTTTGGAGTTCCAGGATATTCCATCAGCCAAGAGCACTGCAAGCCAATTAAAGCAGCGCCACTAGATCATTTACAGCTTTTTTTTTTATTATGTGCAAAGTAGACATATTTGGTGATAAACAGTGTTGAACTTCTAATATTACAGTTGATTCTGAAAAACTTTTATAAGTAGTAATTCATGTCATACAATTTATAAATATAAATATATGCTTTCGTGGTACTCACAGTGAAGGTAATGGCATTCGGTCTGATGTTATATAGCTGACCGCTCGCATTAGTAAGGTTCTTAGCAGCCACCTCCGAACAGTCCTGCGGTACTGCTCACCGTCACCAGGGACACCAGGCAGGTGTAGGATGATGAAATGGGGAAAGCTCTACAGTTAGCTAGGAATACATATCAAGGTATTGTTTTTATCCTTTCTCTTTCATTATTGAAGATTAAACAATTCCCAAACTTCCAGTCCTTAATTAACCTAACAAAAACCTCGTATACTGCGTCATCAGTAATTATTTATAATTACACCCAGCCAGTTAAGCAAAATGTTCCTCGAACTTATGATGTTTCTGTCATATAAGTTAAATGTTAATATATTTCACGCTTATATAATTATAACAGTATACCAATCACAAGACCCTCAAAAGGAACTAGACATGATTGTCTTACTTTGAACACAGGCGTCGTTCACGGAGGACCAGGTACCGTTCACACACTGGCTCAGTCCTCCCGGCATTCCAGACGCCATCACCCACCCATTTATACACTCGTAATACACACCATAGATCCTACCATATATATCCGTTATATTCTTCATGATATTCATGTTTGGTAGTGATGAGGCAGGGTTGAGGCAAGTCTTAGTTCTGTTGCTGTTGGCTGAAGGGCCACATAAATGATCGATTATAATTAAATTCATAATGGAATAGCCAAACCTGCACAAGTCAAACAATGGTTGTTGAAGGGCAAATATAGACATGGTACAGAACTTCTGGAATCAAAGACTTTCAGCCATCTTGACAAAGCTAAATGTTTGGAAGGAAGAGATTTGGTACAGGTACAGATATCGTGCAGATAGTCTTGGTAAAGACTTTATGCAGGCAGACATAGTACAGGTACAGAACTGGTACAGATATAGACTTGGTTCAGGCATATATTAGGTTTAAGGACGGATTTTGTACAGATACAAATTTAGTACAGACTTGGTTCAGGTTCTGAATTGGTGCAGACACAGACTGATAACGGAATAAGCTTAATACAGGCACTCAGTGCGAGTACAAACTTGATGAATAAAGAGACTACGTACAAAATTGATATTAGAAAAACATGTTGAATTATTCCTTTAGATTTGATTCAGATTTAGATTGGCAAAGGTGAAGACCTGACATAAAATTAATACAGACTTGGGACAAATGAAGACATGATACATACAAGTACGTACTTGCACTGGTACCCTTCTGGTACAATACAGACTTGGCACAGGTGCAAATTTTGTATAGGTGCAGTAATGGTATGTGTACAGATTTTGTACATATACCATATTTTACCGTCAATTGGGGAGCCTTGCCAGTCTCCCTGTAGTGGGTTCGAATGCTGCTGACTGCGATTCTTCTCTGTATATACCAGCCTGTTTCTGATATAAAAATCAATTGTGAGATCAGAATATGTAGGAAAACAATGAAATAGCCTGAAAGCCCGGATGTGGAAGAAACATGGCTTGTAAACGGGCTGCCCAGCTTTTGAGGCATCTGTGGCCGAGTGGTGAAGAGCATTTCTTGGGGAACCTTGCCAGTATATACATATACATATATATATATATATATATATATATATATATATATATATATATATATATATATATATATATATACATATATATATACATATATACATACATATATATATATATATATATATATATATATATATATATATATATATATATATATATATATATATATATATATATGAATGGTTCAGAGAACCGACATGTTGATAAATTAGACACATGTGCAACTCTTGAGTATCTTTATTGAGGAAACGTTTCGCCACACAGTGGCTTCATCAGTCCATACGTAGGAGAAACTTGAAGAACAGGAGGAAAATGAGGTAATCAGTCCCTCAACCTTGAGTCGATGTGTTCAGTCCATCAATCTTGAATAGAATTCAAGATTGATGGACTGAACACATCGACTCAAGGTTGAGGGACTGATTACCTCATTCTCCTCCTGTTCTTCAAGTTTCTCCTACGTATGGACTGATGAAGCCACTGTGTGGCGAAACGTTTCCTCAATAAAGATACCCAAGAGTTGCACATGTGTCTAACTTATCATATATATATTATATATATATATTTTATATATATATATATATATATTATATATATATATTATATATATATATATATATATTATATTTGGTAGGGTGTGCAAAAGAAGAAAATTAAAGGTGAATACAGGAAAGAGTAAGGTTATGAGGATAACAAAAAGATTAGGTGATGAAAGATTGAATATCAGATTGGAGGGAGAGAGTATGGAGGAGGTGAACGTATTCAGATATTTGGGAGTGGACGTGTCAGCGGATGGGTCAATGAAAGATGAGGTGAATCATAGAATTGATGAGGGAAAAAGAGTGAGTGGTGCACTTAGGAGTCTGTGGAGACAAAGAACTTTGTCCTTGGAGGCAAAGAGGGGAATGTATGAGAGTATAGTTTTACCAACGCTCTTATATGGGTGTGAAGCGTGGGTGATGAATGTTGCAGCGAGGAGAAGGCTGGAGGCAGTGGAGATGTCATGTCTGAGGGCAATGTGTGGTGTGAATATAATGCAGAGAATTCGTAGTTTGGAAGTTAGGAGGAGGTGCGGGATTACCAAAACTGTTGTCCAGAGGGCTGAGGAAGGGTTGTTGAGGTGGTTCGGACATGTAGAGAGAATGGAGCGAAACAGAATGACTTCAAGAGTGTATCAGTCTGTAGTGGAAGGAAGGCGGGGTAGGGGTCGGCCTAGGAAGGGTTGGAGGGAGGGGCGAAAGGAGGTTTTGTGTGCGAGGGGCTTGGACTTCCAGCAGGCATGCGTGAGCGTGTTTGATAGGAGTGAATGGAGACAAATGGTTTTTAATACTTGACGTGCTGTTGGAGTGTGAGCAAAGTAACATTTATGAAGGGATTCAGGGAAACCGGCAGGCCGGACTTGAGTCCTGGAGATGGGAAGTACAGTGCCTGCACTCTGAAGGAGGGGTGTTAATGTTGCAGTTTAAAAACTGTAGTGTAAAGCACCCTTCTGGCAAGACAGTGATGGAGTGAATGATGGTGAAAGTTTTTCTTTTTCGGGCCACCCTGCCTTGGTGGGAATCGGCCGGTGTGATAATAAAAAAAAATAAAATATAAATATATATATATATATATATATATATATATATATATATATATATATATATATATATATATATATATATATATATATATATATATATGCAAAACAACCACTCTGAAAGAATAGAGAAATTCCAAGCGCTATCGTGTCTACTCACATTATCAAGGATAATGTGAGTAGTCACGAAAGCGCTTGGAATTTCTCTATTCTTTCAGAGTGGTTGTTTTGCATATTCTGAAATCACCTGTTTACTGTGATCTTATTGCATATATATATATATATATATATATATATATATATATATATATATATATATATATATATATATATATATATATATATATATATATATATATATATATATATATATATATATATATATATATATAAAACATCCCAAAAAGGCGTCTTGCACGACAGCAACAGACAGGAGTGGAAAATCTCTGAGGCAAGGCAGAAGGTATCATTTTCTCCCACGTCATGTGATTTTGTTGGTAACTTTTTTGACACGTGATTATGTTCATATGATTGTCCAACATAATCACATTCTATACTAACAAACAAGGGAAACTCTTTTGAAAGAAACACAAGCATTCAGCTACTCAAGACTTCAAAGAGTTTACCAAATACCATGGTATAAACCTTGGTAATAAATACCGACAAGTTGGTTTAGAAAGACACGTAAGCAAACACTATAACATATTTATTAGAAAACGTTTCGGTCCTGGAACCTTGAAAGTGATCAAGGTTCCAGGACCGAAACGTTTTCTAATAAATATGTTATAGTGTTTGCTTACGTGTCTTTCTAAACCACCAAATACCATGTAAAGACTGCAACCAAGTGTACATAGGGTAGACAGGCCGAGCGATATTTAAAAGGATCATTGAACACCAGAGGGCAATATGCTATGCGCATGAGAATTCAGCCAGTCTTCAACATGTCAGCAACATCAGTCACAATATTCATTGAGAAACTGCCACCATCAAACACAAATCGCACTGCAGCTACAAAATGAAAAATCATAGAATCTGCCCTCATAGCTACCACTCCCAATTTCATCATATCACAGAGGCAATGGATACAAGACATTTCAAAATTCGCCCTCAAGAGGTACATACCAGCGCCAAACCTAACACAGAATGCCAACACGAGATTAGGAATCACATAACACAAAGGAACTTCCTACCCAATTTTTTTGCTTCACCGAAGGTCCTGTCTTTTTCACGCACTCACTACCTGACACGTACCCCCCCCCCCACGTGTTACTCTTGTACAGGGTGCGGTGCAACCTTCCCTATATATTCAAGTTCTCCTTTCACTTATGAATCTGCTGAAAAGGATCCCAGAAAAAGGATCGAAATACATATATAGTTAATCTTCTGAGTTTCTGTCTCCATGTGGGTTATTACTGAACATTGACAAGTTTCAAGTTATGCACCCGCCAACAACAGAACACCTGATGCCTGAAAAATCAGAGCCCAAATTAGCAAAAAAAAAAAAAATACAAAAGAAGGCAATACTACTGGAGCACTGAGGCTTATGACCAGTGAGAATACGTCATTAGAGCACAAGCCCTGAAAGACATTCATCCACCAAGGGCTCCCAGCACCAACATCAACCTCCCTGACATTGCAACAGGTGAAGAACATTTAACCCTACAGGACGATGAAGTGTATAAAGCTGTTACGTCATTTCCACAGGGGATTTCACCGGTTTAACGTCACAATACATAAAACAAACTCTCAGTCCAGCACTTGGTGATGTTTCAGAGAGGCTGCTGTCTGAACTCGCCAAATTTTCCACTGCGTGCCTGGCTGGCAGTGTCTCAGAGGCCATTAGACCCCTATAAATTTACGTTCTTATTTTTCTTGTGTATCTGCTGAAGAGAATTCCAGTAGAGGGCCGAAGTAATGTTAATATGCATAAACCTAAGTCTTACCAGTGCAGGAGGAGTTGGTGGTGTTCCACGATGAACTGCCAGGGTAGGTGAGAATGAGATACACATTAGGCGCCCAGGTTTGGGTGGAGTCATTGCACGCCCACACCCACGCTGCAGCCCCAACCTGAATCAACGTTGCTCCTGTCACAGTAGGAAGGACAACAGGTGCCACAGTAGTTGTGGCTGCGGCAGTGGATGCTGTGGCAGTAGGTTTTGTGGTAGTGGTGGTGGTGGTAGCGGTGGTGGTAGTTGGTTTTGTGGTGGTGGTAGTAGTAGGTTTTGTGGTGGTGGTAGTAGTAGGTTTTGTGGTGGTGGTAGTAGTAGGTTTTGTGGTGGTGGTAGTAGTAGGTTTTGTGGTGGTGGTAGTAGTAGGTTTTGTTGTGCTTGTAGTAGTGGTAGTAGATGTAGTTGTTGTGGTAGTGGGTTTTGTAGTGGTGGTGGTTGTGGTAGTAGTAGTGGTGGTGGTTGTACCAACAGCTGCTGCTACTGTCGCTACGGCAGCAGTTAGTGGAATTCCTGAGGAAGCAAAAAGGAAGATTAAATAGGAATCGGCCATCAAACTAACAAAATCACTTTTATCTCAACCAGCCTGTCGTTAACTACTCACCACAAGTGCCCAGGTCGGCCCTCCACACGGTACCCGTAGCACATGCCTTGGACAACCATATGCCGTTGGTGCACACTAGGTACCTGAGACTACTTGTCAAATCAGCGGCGAAGGCGCCTGTAGTGGTACATACGAGTCCAGCCGCAGCCACTGTGGCAAGAGCATATACATTAATAATAATTCAAAATATAACTCTGGGTAAGAGCTGATGCTGGTAGGGAGTTCTTGATGTAAAAGTATTGAATAATTTTCCTCTTCCCTGAATCAAATTTATTTATCTGACACAGTGCAGGATCTGAAAGATCCATACGGCTTAGAGATTCATATAGAAAATACTTTTTTACGATATCTTTTTCTACAAAAAAGACAGCTAGAAAGCAATGGATGCGTTATATTTGGATCACTAAGGGAGAGTCGCAGAACTCTCCGATAACTCTTTAATGAATTCCTCATTACCTCTCAGTAAGGTTCTAAGTTTTTTTATTAAATTTATTATTAACCTGGTTCAATGGGTTCTTATTAAAGGGTACGTAAGTATCCCTGTCTTCTAATAATTTGTTCATTTTTCCACTACAATCAACCTTGTCCATAATAACTGTTACGTTTGCTTAGTCAGCTTTCGCAAGATGAAGTCTAGGATCTAACTTTATTTCAAGGTACGACTTAATAAATCTTTGAAGACAATTCGGCTCCACAGGAATGAGCAAAGCTCCACATACCATGCCTTTGCATGGTATATAGAGCTTTGGTGTAAGTCCCTTTGATTTTTGCAAATTGTGTTAATTGCAACACGAAAGGCCTAGATGTATCATTTTACTACTACCCCCCCCCCCTCTCCCCCGTGGTTGTTTTCCATCCTGTAATTCTAGGTAAAACTTGCGATTTTGTCTTAAATAGAAATGCTCGTCTTGCCGAATAAGGCAAGCGATTATTTGTATAAGCAATAATGTCGCAAAAACCATTCTGAACCTGACGAAAAAAATATTTTATTTGTGTTTGTTTAGTATTAAATTAACGTAAACTTATCTAAAACATATTTAGATGGATTAGGCTAAATTAAATTTCGCTTGTTATAATAAGGTTAGGTAAGTTTTCTAAGGTTCTCTTGTTACAAAATAATTAATTTTTACATTAATTTAAATGAAAAAAAAATATCTTCAAACATATAAGAGAAAATTTTAGAAAGAACTTAATTTTAAATGAATTCTTGCTAATCGACCAGTTTTAAATATTCGGCACGATATATACAGTATATATATATATATATATATATATATATATATATATATATATATATATATATATATATATATATATATAAAGGTGGCATATACGGTACATGTTGTTACGTGTGTATCACCGATTATAAGGCGAAAATCTCATCCAGCTCCTCAGAGCTGGGGCGTGTGCCCAAAATGCAGCATGCATTACCCCTTTGAACAGCCGCACTGAGCCGCTGGAACAGAAAACTAGCTGCCCTGGGATCCCTAGTTACCCTGATGAGTCTTTTTCCCAGCTCCTTAAGGAAATTAGATGCACTCTTTCCCCATGAGCCAAGGGTCTCTGAGCCTATGGGAACAAACATATAATGATGGGCAAGTTCTCCATATTTTCTAGACTTTTGGGACTCCCTAAAGCTGGCAGCTGCCCCTCCTTCCTCCCTGGTGTATTGGAGATAGGTATCGGCCAAGGTAGATGCACATGTATAGTCCCACACCACCTGCTTCCCATCTGTCCAGGTTTGAAGGGTGATACCATCTGGACGCTTCTGGCTGCCGTCAGATCTGCATAGTTGCGGTGGCTCCCTTACTGCTGGGCATCCAGCTGTTGTGAGGCTCCTCTTGATAATGTTATTAACCTCCTCATGTCTTGCAATCTTTCCCTCGGATTTACGGCACACAAGACCATGGTACCCGAATCGGTCTGCTGCTTCACTGCCACAAATACACCTGTGTTCGGCGAGAATAGGGGCGGCAAGTCGAAGGGCAACACCGATGCGGATGGTCTGTGGGTCGAGGCGTGTGCCAAGGCTGGAGTTGGGAACAGCCAACAGAAAGTCCCCAGCATGAGGGGCTCTCACTGCCAGCAGGCGGGCTCTATCCTTCCCTGACACACTCTGAAGCATCGTTGAGGCTATATTTTCCACTATTGGACCATCCCAGTGCGATTGTTTGTAGTTGTTGGGGGGAGCAGGTCTGGTTTCTGAGCCCGTTAGATATATATATATATATATATATATATATATATATATATATATATATATATATATATATATATATATATGTCGTGCCGAATAGGCAGAACTTGCGATCTTGGCTTAAATAGCAACGCTCATCTTGCCATATAGGACAAGTGAAAATTTGTGTATGTAATAATTTCGCCAAAATCATTCTGAACCTAACGAAAAAAATATATTTCACTGTGTTTGTTTAGTATTAAATTATTGTAAACAAATTTAAAATATATTTAGTTGGGTTAGGCTAAAATAAATTGTTCTTATTATAATAAGGTTAGGTAAGTTTTCTAAGTTCCTTTTGGTGCAAAATTAAAATTTTTTACATTAACATTAATGAAAAAAATATATCTTTAAACGTATAAGAGAAAATTTCAGAAAGGAGTTAATTTTAAATGAGTTCTTGCTAATTGACCAGTTTTACATATTCGGCACGACATATATATATATATATATATAAATATATATATATATATATATATATATATATGTCGTGCCGAATATGTAATACTGGTCAATTAGCAAGAACTCATTTAAAATTAAGTCCTTTCTGAAATTTTCTCTTATACGTTTAGAGATATATTTTTTTCGTTAATGTTAATGTAAAAATTTATAATTTTTCACCACAAGAATCTTAGAAAACTTACCTAAACTTACTATAACAAGCGCAATTTATTTTAGCCTAACCCAACTAAATATATTTTAGATTTGTTTACAGTAATTTAATAATAAACAAACACAGTGAAATATATTTTTTTCGTTAGGTTCAGAATGATTTTGGTGAAATTATTGCATACACAAATTTTCACTTGTCCTATATGGCAAGATGAGCGTTGCTGTTTAAGCCAAGATCGCAAGTTCTGCGTATTCGGCACGACATTATATATATATATATATATATATATATATATATATATATATATATATATATATATATATATATATATATATATATATATATATATATATATATATATATATATATACTGATCAAAGGAGACTTTTTGGGAATGGCCTACGTAACGAGGTCATGGAAACAGTCTCGTGATCTTTCTCAAGGTTCGGTATACTAGCTTTAAAAACTTGAAAATTTTGGTAAAAGAAAATATTGCTGAGAAATAGGAAATAAGAAGAATCTTTCTTCGCTAAATTTAAAGAATGTCTAGAGAACATCATGATAATCTTTTTATGTTTCAAATTTTCTGTTCTCCTATTAGAAAAATTCTTTGAATAATACTTTTTTCTAAAATTCATTTTCAGTTTAGATAGACTAGTTTGCACCCTTGTACCGGGTCCTAGTACTGTTTTGGCTCACATAATTGGTCAAGAGATTGTAGCTGAGCGCCACCGATAAAGCCAGTAATGTGAGTTCACCTAGAAAGCGTATTTCTTCCGACGACAGTGTGAGTGTAGGCGTCATCTCCCGCATAGGACAACCTTCCCCTCATCACTAGTCATCCCGTCTACTACTCCAGACTTCAGTGATAATTTTCTGTTTATAGACATTTTTCTTGCATTTAAAGACATTTGCGTGTGTGAGACATTTACAGTGAATTTCTTGTGTACTCTAAGCCTTGTGTTTTCAGTGTAGACTCAGTGTTTCTTTGACTCATTATTTTTGCAATATTTTTCAGTGTTATCGCTCATCTCTTGTGTTTCATTTTTATAATTTTTATCTGTGTTTTTTTTTTTTATGCTACTCTCTGTAGTCAGTCACTCCGTGTGAAGTAATTCATTCATTTTTATCTTGTATTCTTTCAGCACTGTATTCTCCAGCATTTGTCATTGTAGTTCATGCAGTGATATCCACCCCAGTATACCAAATTATCCATTTATTTCTGTATACCTTTTTTTTCGTATGCCAGCAGTGTCTCATTCCTCTAATTTTTTCGCAGACTTGTGTACCATTATTTTTGCCAGCAATTTTTGTCGTATCAGTCACAGCAAGATTTTGTTGTAAGAATATACTAAACAAAACAAAATGAATAAGTGAATATGTTGTGTGCCCCACCACTTGTAAGTGTTGTGTGCCCCGCCACTTGTAAGTGTTGTGTGCCCCGCCACTTGTAAGTGTTACACTTCCAGTTTTGTTTCTTGTTTTATTTTTATTCATATTTTTCATATTTCTTTGAACAAATTCACTCTTAGTGTAATTTCAATTTTTTTTTTAACGTAAAGTGTTTTCTTTACTCTGAGTAAATTGTTTTGTCTAATTTACAATTAAGAGTTAAAGTGTTCAGTCAGTTTTTCTTCATATTTTTATTTTATTATTTAACCTACATTTTCCCAGTGTAACTTTATTGCTGCAGTGATTATTTCTGCGTCTTATTTTGTTGCACTTGTTGTGCAGTGAATTATTTTCTTTTATTGATATTTTTATGCATTATTATTCTCAGTTCATTATTGTTTGAGTCTTTTTTTCATTTTATTATTTTTTCCTCATGTTGTCTTTGCATTATATTTTAATTTTGTTTATGCATTCTTAGAAAATATTTAAACTTCCCAGTTATCTCGTTGCATACAATTTCGTGATTTTATTTTATACTTTTTACATTGATTTACAATTTTATTAGTTAATTTCTTTATATACAGACAGCTCATTTTGCATTTAATTCAGTCTCCAGTAATATTTTTACTTGTAAATTTCAATGTAATTTTTTTATCTTGTCCAGCAGTCCTTTACATTGAGTTGTTCTTCCTCTTACAGTGTATCTTAGATATTTTTTTTATTACTTCTGCAGAATTAGTTGCATCTCTTTTATTTCAATTTTAGCATTTTATATCATTTTTATGGTTCATTGTTTTTGCCTTATTTGTTCTTGTGCAACTTCTTTGCCATTATGTCTCACATACCGTCAAGTGATACTTTAGTGAATGTCGACACTCAGACCTCTCAGGCTACTGCTGCTCCTGTCATCAGTCCTCACAGTTCCTTATGGACTGACAGACCGACCCAGACACTGAGATACTACAGTTTTACTCGTGATTCCCTTGATGCGTTACCTTTATTCAATGGCCATGTACATAGTCTTGAAGCATGGTTTACTGCCATTCGTTCTCGTGTTAATGCTCTAGTTGAAGGTCCTCCTTCTGAGGAAAGTCTTATCAGACTTGCGAAAGAAGCTCTTCATCGGTCCCCTGCTGCTGTTCATGTTGTTGATCTCCTTGATATGCGAGACTTCAGGAATCTTACTAAGTGGTCACAATATGAGGAACTGATTCGTTCTTTCCTCGTACCAGTAAAAACAGCTGATCCATATGTCGTTCTTAGGGAACTAGTGAATGCTACACCCATGACTAATGAATCGTTGAGTGCATTTGCTGTTAGATTAGACAAACTTTTATCATCATTTATCAATTCTGTCCAGTCCTCAGCTTTTGTCCCTGATGGGGATAAACCATCCACAGCATCGTTTGCTAAAATAGCAGCTTTTGGAGCAATCAAAGAACTAATGCCTCCTGCTTCCGTGTGTGCTTATGAGGCTAATCCTCCAACTGTGACGATGGAACCACTTACAGCCCTAAATCATGTACGTTCCTTGTGCCCCCAGGGTACTTTCCCATGTATCAAAAGTAATTTCACACCTATGCCTCAGTCTGCACCACCTCTTGTTTGCGCCACTGCGACAAATCGTGGTCGTCAACCATCTCAGCGATCACCAAGGACCAGTGTACAGAGTCATTATAAACCTCGTAGTATTCATAGTACATTCAGTAACCATAGTCAGCGGACTTGTTACAACTGTGGTTTCCGTGGCCATATTGCAATTAATTGTCCTGATAGTTACCCTAAGAGGCGTCGTACTGATGATGAGTACCAGTCAGATCTTCCCTACTGTACTTATCATAGAATACATGGACATGACACATCTGAGTGCAATGCTCTCTACAACCTTCAGTACTCTAGGTCTTTCCGTGGCCGTTCCAACCGCAGAACCTGTAGAGGAAACAGACATCGTGGTTCTCAAAATAACCAGAACCAGGCTCATCCTTCCAATTCGGGGGAATTTGAGCGCCCCAGTCAAACCGCCCCATGGTGACAGTAGGTGATAATGAGTACACCATCCCCGTTCACAACTCCTTTGAAGCCTTAAGCAGTTTCGAGAATGACAATCCTGCTGATGATGTTGCTTCACATGTCTCTGACATAGATGATTTTGGGGATGAAGTGGAACAAATCTTTGCTGATGACAATCCACCTTTTTGTTTGCACATAACTTCCAATGCAACAATAGGCCCTATAGTGCAAGCATCTGTTCATAATGCGCCCGTTCATTTGTTCATGGACTCTGGTGCGCAAGTCAATATTATCAGGTCTAGTTTGTTTAGGGATAAGCAGTTACGACATGTAGTCTCGTAGAACCGACTCATGTGTCCTCCCTTAGTGGAGTAGCTGGTTCTCACCTGCGTGTCCGAGGTAGGACTTCCCTAACTTTTTCTATCCAAGGTAGAAACTTCACTGCTTCCTTCCTTGTTGTCGACCAGATTACCTTCCCTGGTGACCTTCTACTGGGATTTGCTTCCATGCGAGACTTACGCATTGTGCTCGACCCTTATCGATGGCATGCCCAAATTGATGACTTTATCGTACCATTTTGGGGTTACCAGCTTGGATCCGAGATCTGCCATACTGCCGCAGAGTACGACATTCAAATTAAGTCCTTACAGGCCAGTGCATTTTCCAGTAGCGTACCCAAGCAGTCAGGCACTGATGATCCTGTCACTCCTGTCTGTCTTCCTGCAACTTCAGACTTGCAAGATAGTGTCCAGTTACCTCAAGTGTCCGAGGATGCTCTGACTACCTTGAGTGCTGAGTCTATCCCTGCAATGTCTGCTAGTTCAAGTAGTAGTTTCTCCACAGGGGACGCCTTGTCGGAAAACAATTACTTGCAACTAGTAATGCCATCTCTTGTTGATGTCACATGCCGTCTGCAGAAAGACGTTTCTGTCGCAGCTAGTGCCCTCACTAGAGTGTCTGTTGTTGTTCCTAGTGTTCCAGATGGTGATAACGTCCTAGTTGACAGTGATTCCTGCAAAGTCTAAGGTCTATTTGTTGAACCATCCTTACATGTTGTAAGAGATAGTAAGATCCATTTCTTCCTAGCTAACACTTCTGGTCACAGTGTTCGTCTCAGAGCAAATACCAATCTTGTTGACCTTGTTCACTATCCTTACCCTGTTCAGGTAGAGGATGAGTTGTCACCTGACCAGTGGGTCGGTGCTATTTCTACCGGGGAGACCTCATCCACTTCACTGGATCAATCTGTTCCACCAGTTGAGGAGAAAGACATAGCTCCCACTGACTTCCCAGATGAAGTCAAGCGTTTGTTGACTCTGTTGAACAAACGTCGTAAAGCCATTGCCTTACCAGGTGAGAAGATGGGTATAACGAACTTATTGTCCCATCGTATTCCACTTGAACCTGGTACTAGACCTATCTATATACCTGTGTACAGAATGCCTCATTCACAAGTTGCTGTCGCAGAAGAATTGATCAATCAAATGCTTGATGATGGAGTTATTGCACCTAGCAATTCACCTTGGAATGCGCCCTTGATCCTAGTACCTAAGAAGGATGGTACTTGGCGCCCAGTGATTGACTTTAGGAAGTTAAATGCGAAAACTATTCCAGATCGCTTCCCACTCCCTGTACTGGGTGATCTTTTACGTAACATCGGAGATAACAAAGTCTTTTCAACCCTGGATTTGTTACAAGGGTTTTGGCAAGTCCCTCTTCACGAGGACAGCCAAGAGCTAACTGCATTCTCCACTCCTACAGGTCATTATCACTTTCTCTGTATGGCGTTTGGATTACGATCCTCCCCTATCACGTTCTCAAGGCTCATGACTAATATCTTTAGAGGTCTCATATGGTGTACTTAGATGACGTAATCGTCATGTCTAAAGACGTGGATACACACTTGAAAAGACTTGATGTAGTACTTGGTAAGCTTGAAGAAGCCAATTTAAAGATCAAACTGTCTAAATGTCAATTTTTTAGATCAGAAATTAAGTTTCTTGGTCACGTAGTCACTCCTAGAGGGGTTACGACCGACCAAAGTAAAGTAACTGCAGTACTAAATTTTCCAACTCCCAAAACTGCTGATGCCATAAGATCCTTTGTGGGCTTAGCAGGTTTTTATAGATCTTTCATTGCCAATTTTTCTTCCATAGCTGCTCCTCTAACTGAGTTGCTTAAGAAAGATGCTCCTTTTGTTTGGACCTTCCATCAAGAAAGAGCATTCCAAACTTTAAAAGAAAAGCTAACTTCTGCTCCAATTTTGAAATTTCCAGATTTTTCTAAGCCATTCTATCTGACAACTGATGCTAGTTCTATTGGCATAGGTGCCATACTAGCTCAGAAGACCGATGGCAAGTACAATGCAGTTGCATTTGCTAGCCGAGTCCTTACGAAGGCTGAACGTAACAATACAGTAACTGAGCAAGAAGCTTTAGCAATAGTATGGTCTTTAAAGCACTTCCGAGACATTATTTATCAGTACTCTGTTCATGTCTTGACAGACCACACTCCACTGATACCTTTATTCCAGAACAAACAACCTACTGGAAGGTTAGCCAGATGGACCTTGACTATCCAAGAGTTCAATCCCACCTTTGAACACTTACCTGGCAAGTCAAATGTAGTCGCACATGCCTTATCACGACATGTTAGTATAGTAACTGCAGACCCTCCATTTAGTGCTGAGGATGTAAAGAATGCTCAACGAAGAGATCCCATGTGGTCTGGTGTGATTCGATTCCTGCTCCAGGAAGATCTTATTCTGACTGTGAAGCCACCAGCACCCATAAGTGACTCTCATGAACCAAGAATTACTGTATCGAACAGCCGAGTTGGGTACTCATAGCAGAAGAGTTTACCAGTTAGTAATTCCACAGTCACTAGTGAATGTAGCCTTACAGCAAGTTCACGATGTACCAGGTGTTGCGCACCCTGGTATGGATCGTTCAGTAAAACAAGCCAGATTGAAATACTTTTGGCCTCGTATGGCAACTGATATTTCTGAGTATGTTAAGAAATGTAGCGTCTGCATGCAACATAAAGGTAATGTTAATGGTCCTAATCCAATCCAAGTGTATCCAACTACTAGCGAACCGTGGGAAAGAGTTGCGCTAGATTTAACTTATTTCCAATGTTCCCTCCAGGGCAACAAACATCTATGTGTTATGGTAGACCATTTCACCAGATATTGTGAATTAGTTCCTATTGCAGATAAGACTGCCGAGACAGTAGCTAAAGCGTTTAAAGAACGCATTATCTGCAGGCATACCACCCCTAAGTCCCTAGTAACAGATAATGGAGGTGAATTCTGTAATGAGATTCTTGAAAATTTGTGTACCTTGTACAAGATCTCTAAATCCACCATTGTTCCTCATCATCCTGCCAGCAATGGGTTAGCGGAACGAACAAATAAGAAAGTACTTGATGTCTTGAGAGCCACTATCAATCCCAACAGTGAAACTTGGGATGAAGTTATACCTGATGTGCAGTGTGCTATAAATTCTGCTTACAAAGTTTCCATAGGTGACACTCCACATTTTGCATTGTACGGTGTAGATAAACGTTTGCCTTATATTCTAATCCGAAACCAAATTACAACCCTGATGATTTCATAGCAACTCGTACCAGCTTAGCTCAAAGTGTTTTTAGAAGAATCTGTGAAACACTTCATAAATCAACAGCAGAATTTACTAGAGTCGCAAACACTCGAGCAAAGCCATCCAAAATCAAAGTAGGTTCGAGAGTTATGCTGACTAACTTTAACAAAACGTCTGCAATGCCTAAGCTTGATCAAAAGTTTGTTGGTCCTTATCGAGTAGTTGAACATATCACTGGTAATAAGTATAAGGTTAGAGAAATTAGTACTGGTCAGTATAAAGAATCGCATTTAGATCACATGAAGTTAGTATGTGATGATAATGATGTTCCAACCCAGACTAATGTGACAGACTCTGACAATCCTCCTGATCCTGTACTCTCTTCCTCTGATACTCAGTCAGACGATCAACCTGAATGTCGTTATTCCCTACGTACACGACAAGTATTGAGAAATCCTCATGTATCATTTGTTACTTCCAATTCAGATTTGCCTCAAATACAGCATGAGTAATCCAGTGCAACAGAGTTTGATCCTCCCAGAGATGACACCCATTCTGCTTATGTCAATCTCACCCTAGTAGAGTTTGGGTTAAATGTAAATAACCTGTATAGATGAATCATTACAGTATCATCTTATCAGTATTCAAGAATTTTTTTTTTGTGTGTGTTCACGTTCTCTCCGAATTCTGAGAGTTAACAGTCTAGATTTGAGTGCACCGAATCTGCTTTTCTGTTAAACACTCTTTCTTTGTATATATTCCTTCCTCAGAATCCGTAGATCACATGAATACAGATCGATCGATCAAATTTTTTTTTATCACTTCTACTGTGTAATCTCAACTTTGAGTTTCATTCGATGAATTGTGCTATATCATACCTTGTAGTTTCAGTTACGTAAGCTTCCATTCCAATATTCTACTTATGTATGTTATAATGTTCAATTGTTGTACTTTGAGATTGTATAGAATCAGCCCAAGCCGTACACCTGCCATCTCTAGTTTGTATTAGTTGTATGTCGGGACGACATACGTTAGCATCGCCGAGCTCTCAGTAGTAGTACCAGTTCCTAGTAACCAGTTGCCAGTAACCAGTGTACCAGTAGATGACTCACTACCAACCGTCTGTGTGAATCATTGGCTGTATTCATATTGCTGCTGACCATAGCAGGATTTCAAACATCCTCACCCATAGGCACTCATGGGTCAGTCAAGATAGGGAGCAGAGAGAGGCAGGTCGGCTGTTGGTGTCTTCCCATACTTTCCATTATATTATACGTACTACCAGCCTACGTGAGTATTCTTACCCTATCCACGTATCGAAAACCCACATGACAGCACGACATATATATATATGTATATATACTGATCAAAGGAGACTTTTTGGGAATGGCTTACTTAACAAGGTCAAGGAAACAGTCTCGTGATCTTTCTCAAGGTTCGGTATACTAGCTTCAAAAACTTGAAAATTTTGGTAAAAGAAAACATTGCTGAGAAATAGGAAATAAGAAGAATCTTTCTTCGCTAAATTTAAAGAATGTCTAGAGAACATCATGATAATTTTTTTATGTTTCAAATTTTCTGTTCTCCTATTAGAAAAATTCTTTGAATAATACTTTTTTCTAAAATTCATTTTCAGTTTAGATAGACTAGTGATTACGATTACCCCCCCCCCAAGGCGAAAGTTTGAAGCCGATCAGAAAAGGTATTCTCAATTAATTAGCAATGATTATAAGTTTTCAACAATTTTGGTAAAATTTCAAATTTATATTTAATGAGATAAACCAACGGGGCATCATTCTTCTTACATAATACATCATCATTAATATTTTGAAGCCTCTAAGAAGAAGCGTTCTTTAGTTATTGATTGTAATTGATTATCACAATTCATAAAGTTGGTATATTGATATATTTGCCTCCCAATTGCAACATGAACTTTTCGTTCAGTGAACCAAACCAGTGATAATAATTTAATAACAATCAGATGAGTTTTTCTCCAGTTATGGTTCGGATTACTGCACTTACAGTCTATTTTAATTATTTTATTTTATTAATACATTTGGCTGCTCGGGGGAAAAAATCTTAATGTGTGATATTTAAGCCATAAGATGCCTCAGCCATTAAATATTAAAATCGTTCAGAAGCACACCGAAATTTACTTGACGTGATTTAACGGGAATGAAAATTCCGCACAATTTTACACACAACATGGTTGAACCTGCACCTGCAAACCTGAATCTCACTCTTAGCCTTCTTCGAATTAGGACACACTTTTCTGAACGTTTGAAGCTATGGCACAGAGGATTTTGAAAGTTGTTCGAGCTATTCCAGGATGTTGGGAGTGAAGTCAACAACTTTGGTCAGAGAGTACTTTCACTTGCCAATTGTTTTAAATATCTGGGCTGAGTTTCCGCTCACAAGTGTTAAAGTTTTGAAGCCGATTCGAAGAGGCCTTTTTCGAGTTATAAGCAAAATAAAAACTAAAACTTGGTGAAGTAAAGGAAGATAAATTTCAGGCATCCTCTTAAAGAACCTCCCGTCAAGGATACTTAATTAAAGATCCCCCATTAAGGATACTTAAAGATCCCCATTAAGGATACTTAAAGATCCCCCATTAAGGATACTTAAAAATCCCCCATCAAGGATACTTAAAGATCCCCCATCAAGGATACTTAACGATCCCCCATCAAGGATACTTAACGATCCCCCATCAAGGATACTTAACGATCCCCCATCAAGGATACTTAAGATACACGAATGTTTAGGTAATGAAGCAACCAGTAGAGTTTTGTCTAGATATTACATAGGAAACAATTTATTCATAAACTTAATAAATGGAAACTTATATAAGTAAACTGAATATAAGTCTTCTTTTAATAAAGACCACAAACAGAGATAATCTGAAGACGATAAAATTTTTTTCCCAGAAATTGATACGATTCCAACGATTCCAAATTTTTAACGATTTCAGTAAAATTTTATATTTGTCGCAGCTCATACTGAGCTTAACGGGCATCATCTTTATCATGGAATGCGTCATTGTTAATATTTTGAAGACGGTCAAAAGATGTAATATTTAGTTACTGAATATATATGAATAATACTAACAAGACCAGTTGTTAAAATTTGAAGCCATTCAAATAAGTCATTACCTAGTTATGACATGGATTCCAATGAGTAAAAACTTTTCAGTTTTACTATAGTGACAAAGTTTTTCACATCCAAACACAACTTAATAGGTATTATCCTGGCTATAAGATGAATCAGCTACTAAATACTGAAGACCTTTAAAAGAGGTTTACTAAGATTTATTTTACCTGATTTAACGAAGGTAAAATTTCACACTATTTTACTCAGAAAATTGGTGTATGAAGTTCTACACCTGTGAATATCACTCTCTGCAGTCATCAGTTTAGGAGATGCCATTGCTGAACGTTTCAAGGTACACCAATAAAGTTTGTAGATGAATGGTTCAGAGAACCGACATGTTGATAAATTAGACACATGTGCAACTCTTGGGTATCTTTATTGAGGAAACGTTTCGCCACACAGTGGCTTCATCAGTCCATACATAGGAGAAACTTGAAGAACAGGAGGAGAATGAGGTAATCAGTCCCTCAACCTTGAGTCGATGTGTTCAGTCCATCAATCTTGAGTATTCTACTCAAGGTTGAGGGACTGATTACCTCATTCTCCTCCTGTTCTTCAAGTTTCTCCTATGTATGGACTGATGAAGCCACTGTGTGGCGAAACGTTTCCTCAATAAAGATACCCAAGAGTTGCACATGTGTCTAATTTATCAACACCAATAAAGTCTTTTGAAGTTATCAGAGCCATTCCTAGATGTTGGTCATTAGTTCAACAACTCTGGTCATACATCACCTGCACATGACAATTTTACCATGAACTTGGCCCTAGTTACCATATACAGTCATTGAAATTTGTAGTCAGTTGGGTGTCACCTTCACGAGTTATAAGACGAAGTAAACTAAATAAGGGAGGAAGACAACCATAAGAGAAAAGGTAAAAATGTCAAGGAACCACTAAAGGAAAAGCTTATGGAATAACTAATTAAAAAAAATAATCACGGCTCAAACTATTGGTCAAGAGGTCCTTTGATTCTCAATATTTGGACCGCCAGACCACCAGTTCGATACTCGAATATGGTAATAATTTCAGCCTGTAAATGCATATTTTCTTAATTTTCAGAAAGCCATTATATTTTATGTGGTTACTTAAGGACACGAGTTATGCAACATTGCTTACGGTATCCCATCATTCCTCGGAGCAATGGAGGACATCAGTAAGGCCACATTAATTCTTGCCAAATAAGCAATAAGGCTTCTTAGAGTCTCGAATATTAGAGAAATGCTCTCTTTGACACAGATCATGGAATTCCTTACAGTAGTTCTAGGTGCTAGTGTTGTACAACCAAGAGTTGTCGAACTGGAAACGGTCATGATTTTTTTTACTAAAATATGTTATGTAATTGCAATGATGAAATAGAATTCTAATTCTTGTTATAGAAATGGGCCTGTATAGAAAAATCCTCTTTGTTGCTAGATACTGCCTCTGTAAAATGACTACGATAAGAGTTTTATTAGCCAGGAAGTTGATAGCGTTAAGTTCAATGACTACCATAAGCGTTTTATTAGCCAGGAAGTTGATAGCGTTAAGTTCAATGACTACCATAAGGGTTTTATTAACCAGGAAGTTGACAGCGTTAAGTTCAATGACTACCATAAGCGTTTTATTAGCCAGGAAGTTGATAGCGTTAAGTTCATACCAGTGGTCGGGGTTGCGACGTTTGTGGTCCCCGACAATCCCAGAGCCTCGAAACACTGCAACACGAGGAGAAAATGTAACAAAAGTCTCCACTTCATGGTGCAAAGAGTCTTAGCAACTTTTGATGGGACAAGAAGACTAGTACAAGTGGGTTGTTCCTCGCACCATGGCGCGAGTGAGTCTGCTGCTCGGGGAGTTTCGCTGCTGCACCATACCAGTTTAGCCACAAGCAGCCACACTGATTGGTTGATTCTGAAAGCTGACATATGTAGAATATTTTGATAATTAGCCAAGGAAGTTGGGTGCTGCAGTGTTACCGCACAGAATATAATCACACTTTCAATATCTTTCTCGGAAAACTTAAACATAATGTTGGCACTTCTAGCTTTCATATTGTACAATATAAGTAAACTCATCGGCAAAGAGTTATATGACGACAGCAAAAGCCAGTTAATTTCCCCTTCGTCATATTCTATCTAACAGGACGAGTTTCACACTTAAAGTAATTAAAGAGGGAAAAACTTGTTGTGGCAGCAGCAATCATTTAGTTCTTGTATTATATTATGAGAGGTCCGGCATATTGATTTTTCCGAGAAACTGTGTGGGAAAATTATTTTTTCCAGCTTCTAAATCAGATGTGCCGGAAGAAACAAGATTCAAATTCAAATTCAAATTTAAAGTTTATTCTCTATAAAGATTACAATGTTGAATTTACAGAATTTGGTTGTTGTGTGGTTTACATGTAGTTAAATAATGATTACAGAGTGTACCACTAGAACGCCTAGCATGGCGAGGCATTTCGGGCAGACTTAGTTTAATTCTTTATTTTAAAATATTACAAATTATGAGGTAAGTTGGTATTATGGCTAAGTGACTAAATACTAGTTTGTGAGTTTAGCAATGTGAATGCTTTTGTTTTGGCACAGTACATAGTTTCAGTATTGGAGTATCATAGGATTCATTATTTTAAGATTGAGATTAATATTTCTGTTTATGGTCAAATGGGTGAGTGAGTGTAAGTGTGAACCACCAGGTGGTATTGGTGTAGTTAGTTGATGGGGTTTATCAGGGAGATAAGATGTTTTCTAATGGTAGTTTTGAAGGTGATGAATGTGTCTGCAGTTCTAGAGTTCTCAGGTAGGGTGTTCCAGATTTTAGGGCCTTTGACATACATTGAATTTTTGTAAAGGTTTAGTCGGACACGGGGAATGTCGTAGAGATGTTTGTGTCTGGTGTTACGCCTGTGGGTTCTGTCACAACTATCAAGAAAGTGTTTTAGGTCAAGGTTGATATTGGAGTTTAAGGTCCTGTAGATGTAGATTGCACAGTAATAAGTGTGGATGTACTGAACAGGGAGTAAGTTTAGATCTATGAAGAGTGGGGGGGTGTGTTGCCTGGGATGGGATTTAGTGATTATTCTTACTGCAGCTTTTTGTTGGGTTATTATTGGCTTTAGGTGTGTTGCTGCAGTTGATCCCCAAGCACAAATAGCATAGGTGAGGTATGGATAAATAAGTGAGTAGTATAGTGTGAGAAGGGCATTTTGCGGCACGTAGTATCGTATCTTGGAGAGGATCCCAACCGTTTTGGATACTTTTTTGGTTATGTGTTGGATATGGGTGCTGAAATTCAGGTTGTTGTCAAGGTATAGGCCTAGGAATTTACCCTCATTATGTCTGGTAATTAGAGTGTTGTCGATCTTAATGCTAATTTGTGCATCTCCTGCTCTGCTACCAAACAAAATATAGTAGGTTTTGTCAGTGTTAAGCGTAAGTTTATTGGCTGTCATCCAAGTCGATATTTTGATCAGCTCCTCGTTAACAATGGTGATGAGGGTGGCAGGATTAGGGTGAGAGATGACATAAGTCGTGTCGTCAGCAAAGAGAATGGGTTTCAGGTGTTGGGATACGTTTGGAAGATCATTGATGTATATGAGGAAGAGCAGGGGACCAAGGACACTTCTCTGCAGAACTCCAGTATCAAGTGGCCGTGTTGTTGATGCTGTGTCTTTAATGGTGACATACTGATACCTATTAGTAAGGTAAGATTTGAAATAAGCAAGCGCATGGCCTCTTATACCGTAATGGTCAAGTTTGTGGAGTAGGATGTCGTGGTCTACTGTGTCAAAAGCTTTTCTTAGGTCAATAAAAATTCCTAGTGGATATTCCTTATTTTCCAGTGCTGTGTAAAGCAGATCTAGCATTTTTATGATTGCATCATTAGTGCTTTTATTTTTCCTGAATCCAAATTGGCAGGGGTTGAGTATGTTTTGTGCTGTTATAAATGAATATAGTCTCCTGTGCACGAGTTTCTCAAAGATTTTGGATAGCAATGGTAAGTTTGATATTGGCCTATAGTTGTTTAATATTTATTGGTGTAACCCTTGCCATCTTGAGTAGTTTCGGGAAGGTGCTAGTTTCTAGTGACTTGTTAAAAAGTAATGAAATAGCATGCAAAAAGACATGGGCCGCTCGCTTGTACAGTAATGGTGGGACATGAGACAGATTCCCCGAGTTATTTATAAGTGACTTTATGATCTCAATGACTTCCGTGGGCTCAGTTGGTGCAAGATAGAAGGAATTTGGGAAATTCCCATCTAGGTAGTCCCCGGCATGAGCATTGGAATGTGGGATTTTATTGGCGAGATTAGATCCTATGGTTGAGAAGAAGTCGTTTATCTTGTTAGCTGTGTCAGTGGGATGTAGTGGTGTTTCATTAGGTTTAGTTAGGACAATATTCTTTTTTTTTCAGTTTGTGGGTCCCTAGAATCTGAGAGAGTGTTTTCCAGGTCTTTTTTTATATCTCCTCTAGTGTCTGTGAATCTACTGGAGTAGTATAGTTGTTTGGCTTTCTTTATTACTTTGGTGAGAACTGATGAATAGTGTTTAAGAATATCTTTGTGTATTAAGCCCTGTCTATATTGCTTTTCATATTGGTGTTTCTTGTCAATGGATTTCAGAATGGTGCTGGTTAGCCATGGGCAACCAAGCCGTTTGTTTGTGATCTGTTTCGTTTTTATAGGACAATGTTTGTTGTATAGTCTAAGTAATTTGTTAAGAAAAATGTCTGTCCAGTCATCAATACTTGGAGAATTCTGTAGGCCAGTCAACAGTCTCTAGGTCAGCTGTGAACTTCCTTATTGAGGCCTCGTCATGGAGTCTAAATGAGACTTTGTTGTATTCAAGTGGTGGTTTACTAATGTTTGTCAGGAGGAAGGTAGGGTAGTGGTCTGTAGTGCTATCTGTGATTATCCCTGATTTAAGGGGGGCTAGTATATTGGTCCATATGTGGTCTATTATGGTTGCACTTGTCTCAGTGAGCCTGGTTGGTTTAGTTATTGTTGGTATGAGAAGTGTGTTGTTCATATTGTTGATGAAATCAGTTACAGGCTGATCATCTAGTAAGCCAAGGTTGATGTTGAAGTCTCCAGCTAAGAGAAGGTGGTGCTTATTCATTTGTCTGTTTGTTATTAGTGACTTTAATTTCTCACTGAAATTTGGGATGTTTTTGTGAGGTATCCGGTAAATGGCACCGATTGTTATAGGTGTCTTAAGTTTTTTTACAGTAAAATTAGCAAAAATGTATTCCCCATATTCATCACTAAAGCAAGTGGTGCTAATACAAGATAATTGGTTAGAGTAATAGATTGCAATACCACCCCCAACTTGGTTTGGTCTGCAGTTGTGAATTGCTGTGTATCCTGGTAGAGGGTAGATATCTCTTGTGTCCTGCGTAAGCCAGGTCTCAGTAAGAATAATGCAGGAGAAGGGTGTCTTTAGTGATTCAAGGAGTGCCAGGAGGTCATCATAGTGTTTGCTTAAGGACCTGATGTTGTAGTTAAGTACTGATAGACTTTTAGCATTGTTTAGGATAGTGCTGGCTTGTGATGCTGTGTAATAAAGGCAGTTACTTTCCAATAGGTTTTGATTGGGTGTCAGATTATGGAGGTTTAGATCAGGGTCAACGTGATCAATCATCTTCTAGGTTTAAATTATGGTTATTTACATCCTGAGTTGTGTTGAGTTCTAGTACTGATATCTGTAGTGGTGGGAAGTTTGGATAAGTATATAGCTAGAGTATTTTGGTCATATAGAGTATAGTCACTACTACACATAATGAAGTTGATGTTGTCTATGTGTTGTGCTGGAATGAACTAAAGTACAACTAGGTATAAACTAGTAATATAAAAGTACAAATTTAAAATAGAGCAAGACTCTCACTTGTAATTGCACTAAAGTCTAATATAATGACTTTTGTGGAGTCAGTGTTTTGAGCTAGAATGAGCTATAGTACAACTAGATTTAATCTAATAATATAAAAATACAAATTAAAAATAGCATCAGTCTCTCACTAGTAATTGCACTATGGTCTAATATAATGAATTTGGTATTGACTATAGTACAATTGAGTTTAATCTAATAATATAAAAAAGGCACAAGACTCTCAATTGTAATTGCACTAAGGTCTTATATAAGTTGTTTACAAGAATTAGAGTATAACTAGATTTAAATTGACATGATAAAATATACAAGTTAAGGTAGCAAAAGAATAATAAAAAAAAATGATAAAAGTAAAAATGGCAATGACTTGGTTATAATATGCTAGTAAGATGGTAGACAGGATAATATAAAAGTTGTAGTTGAAAATACTAGTTTAAAAAAGTATAGAATAAAATGGTCAATAAAAGAAGTTTACAATAAGTTTGATCAATATAGTTTAAAGCAAAATTGGGCAATAATAGAGATTTTAGAATAAAATTGGGCAATTGAGTATTTCTTAAAGTGAGGTAGAATTATTGAGGACAAGTTATGGCTAGTTTATAATAAAATAAGATGGAACAGTGATGCGGTAAGTTGTAAAAAAGGAGATAGATTCTGTAGAAATTAAACACAATTAAGACTATGAGGTAGAATGGTCGTTGAATACAACAATGACAATCAAAAGTAGTTGGAGTATTAGAATTTTAGGGGGGCACAAATTTATGACAATATAACACTAACTGTGGACTGTGGGTATTATCTGCACTTTACTCTGATTCTGTTAGTCCAGCCTCACTTAGGAATGTTTTAAGGTCATGTTCTGTAGAGATGAAGTATCTCTTCCCAGTGGGTTGTTTCCTAACTGCGATTTTTCCATCCCTCACAAAGCACTGGTGGATTTTTTGGGCATAGCGTAACTTTCTTAGCCGATAAAGAAGGTTTTGTCTTATTTTGGTAAGGCACTCATTGACGTAAACATCAGTTTTCATAGAAATAGATGTTTTTAGTAGGTTGTTTCATTGTAGGCTAGTTTGGAATTTTAACAGCACTGTTTTTTTACCTGCTTGGTAGCCCATCAGTTTGCAATCCTTTAGGGTCTAGGGTATATTCCTGTATACCAGTGGCTCCCAAACTTTATGAGGCTGTAGCCCCCTTGGCTACCAGGCCACGTCCCTAGCTATACCCCCTCTCATATACGAACACACCTCTTTCTTGGTATTAGGTTTTCTGCAAATTCAAACCAACAACTAATTTACTATAAATAAGCGTATTTATTTCACAAATAAAAGATAATAGTTAAAAAAAATTATTTAACAATAAAGAAGAGTAAATTTATATCTCATATGTATCTACATTGTCTCCACAGTTTTAATGAGATGGATGTGCTTGGTGCAGGAACATCAACTTCTCAACATCAGACTCAAAGGCACTAGGAAGAAGTCTTAGATCCCCACGTTCAGTAATTTTCAGTTTTATCCTTTCTAAAGCATTTGTGTTACATAAGTGTTCATGATTTAGATTTTGTTCATATATTTTTGTAAAACAAACGTTCCCTTGTTTCTAATACCTCCCTGCCACCTCCCTGCCACCTCCCTACTTCCCCCTTTTTCCTCAACGCGCCCCTGGGTGAGAAGAATTAAGTTCAGCAAATGATGTTACCTGTCCTGTCTTTTTAACAAAAACATCTGAATTCAAAGACAAAATTCTACTAACGATATCTTTTAAATACTTGTGTAGACAAAGGCAGACTACCGCAGTGAGTTACAACGTGGTCGTTGGTGGCAACGCTGTGCTGTCTCGTATATTTCATGATATCAGTCGTATTCCGATATAAATTGAATGCCTCTTCAGTTTGACTTCAAAGTTGATGTTTCTTTGCTTAAGGTTTGAATTAACTTTAGGTTATGTTTTGTAAAAATCTGGCATTCTTTATTGAAGGAACTGAGGTATTAATTTGCATGTGATATCTTGAGAATATCTCTTATAACTTCACATCTTCAACGCTAATACTTATCTGCATTAGAAACTTGAGTTGAAATTTGCACTGCTAAATTTGCGTGCATTGCAATACACAGAACTGGGGTTATGCAATACGCAGATACCTTTGTCGGATCTCACAGTAATCGTAATATATCTAGATTAAAGAATTTTATGCATTTTAATTAACAAGTGGAATAGAGGTATCTTCTACTCTAATTATCAAACCTAATTTCCTCATTCTTCACTTGAGTTGTATGATCCCAGTAGGTTTTAGGAATGTATGTAAAATGAAGAGCGTCTGCGCTGTGAAGCATGGAAGGAAGGGTTACTGTAGAGAGGGTTACTGTAATAACAATCTGGCAATTTCTGGAGAGACAGCCAGAGAGGGAACTAGGACAACTGTGGTTTTTTTTTCCTCAGGTCACTGTGTATTGATGAATACCACCTGAAGTGGTCAAATACCACGAAGGTAACATACTTTCAAATAGTTTCTTCAATGAGTGGTTTAAAAAAGAAAATGTATGCAGCATTTTACACGTGTGCAAGAAGTTCTTCAACATAATTATACATTTTATACTTGATGTTCAAAAAAGTAAATTGATCTTAAAAACACATTCCTGCACCCTGTGCGTGGTCTCAATAAACGCTTGTGAAGACGATAGTCAAGTGTTTTCGATGTGCATGTTAGTGTGGACGAAAAGAAAATGTTTCAGTGTTTATATTTCAACATTGTGCGTGATCTCAGTTAAACGTTTCTGGGGAGGATAATTTGAGGTGCATGTTTGTGTGCCTCACAGAGAAAATTATCTCGATACTTATAATTTCTTATGTAGTTAAGAAAGACTATTTATATATATATATATATATATATATATATATATATATATATATATATATATATATATATATATATATATATATAAATATATATATATGTATGTCGTGCCGAATATGTAAAACTGGTCAATTAACAAGAACTCATTTAAAAATAAGTACTTTCTAAAATTTTCTCTTATACGCTTAAAGATATATTTTTTTTATTAATGTTGATGTAAAAAAAATTTATTTTGCACCAAAAGAATCTTAGAAAACTTACCTAACCTTATTATAACAAGAACAATTTATTTTAGCCTAACCCAACTATATATATTTTAGATTTGTTTACAATAATTTAATACTAAACAAACACAGTAAAATATATTTTTTTCGTTAGGTTCAGAATGATTTTGGCGAAATTATTGCATACACAAATTTTCACTTGTCCTATATGGCAAGATGAGCGTTGCTATTTAAGCCAAGATGGCAAGTTCTGCCTATTCGGCACGACATATATATATATATATATATATATATATATATATATATATATATATATATATATATATATATATATATATATATATATATATATATATATATATATATATATATATATATATATGTATATATATATATGCAAAACAATCGCAGACAGACGAGTTTAACAATGCAAGACAAGCCACAGGGGATGGAAATCTTTAGCTCAAGTACTTTCATACTTCTCAGTACGTCATCAGGAGCTGTGTAATGTTGCAAGGGCAACAACAGGAGAAATAGCATAAGTTTTCAGAGTATGGTAGTGCGGTGGTACAAGCCAGTCTCTGTCTGAGGGAGAACCAGCAGATGCCAACCACACACTGCTCCTCCCACGCCCCACCCCATATGGGGTCGGTTAAAGTAGGCCTACAGTTTGCATATAGCATGAGGTAAAATAACTAGAAAATAGTTAATAGACAGCCCTAAGCTTCTAACCACTGGAAATAGATCATGTGACTTAAAAAGTTACATTACAATACCGGATCATTTATATACCTTCATTTATATACTGGATCATTTATATACCTTCATTTACAACCTTCTAACTAATGAAATAAAAAGAATAAATACCTCATTTTGTCAACCGGTGTCGCAGAACATTCCAGAATATTCAGGAAATACTCTCTGTCAGTTAATATGCTTGTGTGAATTCTCTTATTCAAGCTTTCTTTCTTTCTTATAATAACTAGTCTATTCTTAATTTTAACACTATTCCTATTATTATTATCAACTATCATCCGCTTCTATCATTATGATTATAATTTTTTAACAACCTGATTCAGTAAACCACTAAACTAATTGCAATCGCCATGTTGCAATCAACTTTGTACCACTGTAGCTAGACGGGTTTGGACCTCAATAGGTAACTCTGCATTTCTTTTGGGCTATCCTAGGATGATCGTACATGTGCACCCACACCTACACGAACCCTCATACCTACTTCCTTACTACAAATGTCCGGTGGTCCCCAACTGCCTATTAAGATTCACTAAAGCATACAAGGAGCTCAGTAACGATCAGGCCTTACATCTTTCATCTTTACTTAGGTAAAATGAACCATTTATTGAGTGATAATCAAACTTACGAACCGCTTGTTAGGAACCCCATTGACCAGGTCAATAGCCATTTCAATAAACGTCTTAAAACGTTAGCGAGGACTGCAACTCTACCGTTTCTTTATGGGTTGAACAAGACTCATTTACCATTGATCTCAGTGCGTCCTATTATAAGTTCAGTAGGCGCAACAGCATATATCCTATCTAAATGGCTGATTAAACTTTTAACTCCTATCGTTGGTAAGATCTCGGAGGCGCATATTAAAAATAATGTTGACTTTACTGAGAGGCTTCAGAAATTAAATGTTTCACACGACTTTACCCTGGTGAGTTTTGATGTCACTGCCCTGTTTACCAGAGTCCCTGTTCCTGACTTGCTTATGCACCTTGAAGAGGAACTAGAAAACTTCTCCCTGCCCTACCCCACGAATATGATTATTGAACTGATTAAGCTTTGTGTCATGGAATGCAAGTTTGTGTTTGAAGGCTAGTACTATGCTCAGAAGCATGGCATGGCTATGGGAAATCCCCTCAGCCCCTTACTCAGCAACCTGTATATGGAATTCTATGAGACTAGACTACTTAAAGATATTCTCCCAAATAATGCTAGGTGGTTCAGATACGTAGATGATGTGCATTGCCTTTGGCCTACAGGTCACAACATTGATGAGCTCCTACCTAGACTTAATGGTCTGGTACCTCCTACTAAGTTCACAGTAGAGCATAAAATGGATAAACTCTTCCCTTCCTAGACGTTTTAAGCCATCGCATAGACAGAGTTTCAAATTTACAGTTTACAGGAAGACCACTAATGTGTCGTCATTCATTCATTATTTTTCCAATCCTGAATCTAGCGTTAGAAGGAGAGTTTTCCTTACAATGTTTCTGAGACCTTTGCGTATCTGCAGTCCGGAGTATTTATACGATGAAATCAACAAGATATTTGACATAGCCTCAAAACTGAGATATTCCAGGGATTTCGTTGAGAAGGCTCTACTGTCAGCAAGGAAGACTTTCTACAGGACTGAACCTAAGGAAAAGCCTGACAGGAGTATAGCAACTCAAGCTCAAGTTGGCTGGAATCGACCCTTAGAAGAAGAAGCAATTTAAGTCGTCTACAACGACCTCCGCCCAGCCGTAATATGGAAATTTTTGACAATTTTCCCTGAGATTTGTGAGTAATAAGTGATGGTATGTAACTTTAATGTGACTTAAAGATGGTGTGTCACATGAGAACCAATATTCTCCATAACTTCCTTATATACTGTAAGGAGTTGTTTAAGTGTGGAATTTTTTTTTGTAATTTAGAGGAAATTAATATTCCAATAATGAAAAATGTATTACATACTAGGAAGTGTTATTGAATAATTGAACAGATGTATTGGCACACGAAAACGTTTGGGGGAAGGGGGGCGGACGAAGGGGGGAGTAAACGAAGATAATGTCAGATTAATACTGATAATGGTAGAAAAATTCGGTGTTGTCTGAATAGTATCACCGCGTGTATTGTAATAGTGTGTGTTAGTCTCCCAGTGTGTTTAAGTCTCACACAGCAGGTAAGGTGCTTAGTTACTAGCGGATATCAGTTGCCTGCCGATAGCGAGGCGTTAGAATATTTTATCAAAACCATAATTTGGTAAGATGTATTTCTTTTTGCTGTAGAATGTATAAAATTTTTATTGAACAATCAAATCCAAAGTCAAGTTCACAATAATCTTTCATTTAATCATATACAGTCCTCATTAAACACTGCC
Source organism: Cherax quadricarinatus (assembly GCF_038502225.1). Taxonomy (NCBI): domain Eukaryota; kingdom Metazoa; phylum Arthropoda; class Malacostraca; order Decapoda; family Parastacidae; genus Cherax; species Cherax quadricarinatus. Next base: position 58,460,970 of record NC_091300.1, on the reverse strand, counting down.
AGTGTTACTGGCACATTTTTTTTATGAGTCAATATTCAAGAACTATATATTCACAGAAATTTTAAGGTCTAGACGTGAGTTGGGGAACCGAGACGGTGGGCACTGAAGTAGGGACAGTGTTGTGATCCACTGTCCCAAATGTCTCCCATATGGGAGACATATCGAAGTCATGTACTTCAATATCACTAAGTATAATCTGTTCTAGATGTGCTAGAGGTTTTTCCCACTTATGTGGATGAAAGGTTACTTCAAGACTGTACTTGTAAAAATTCATCCACATAATTTCTCACACTTTTAATATATATCTATATCCACGAGTTTTCAGCATTTTACCTAATTATTTCTCTTCGTCAGCCTCTAATACATGGGCTTAGCTCTTTTCTTACATGGAATAATAAATCAGGAAAATAACATTAAGAAATTTAATTTTTTTTAGTTCATTATCTAATACTGGGGATTACAGTGATTAAGTGTTATACGTCGAGGGTTTATATTAATTAGAATTGCACGAGAAGACTGTTTACTGTAACAGAAGCAATACAGAAGAGAGAACATATAAAACAAAAAATTATTGTACCAAATTATACTACATTATGTCTGGCATCTCTGCCAGAGAGAGGCTGTGCCTATCCTTCTCTGTGGATTTGACACAATATCTTCCGATGAAGAACACTGTTGAGATTTTTGGCCTTACCTGCTGTGTTTTTTATAACTATATATAATGAACACTTAGCTGATAAATGACAGCAAATCGTCTACACAGCCGCCCCTGCAGACGAGGTCTAGATGCTGTCGAAACCATCACAACAGTGGGCTGTCAAGAGATACAATTTGTAAGTATAAATTACCCCTAGGGGGTGTTATGTCAGCATATTTCATTCGATGATGGCTGACGAAATACCTACTTGTTTGGACTCAAAAGTCCACACCTTACTGCCGATTATAGGTTGATTACAAACTCCTTGTGACTCAAGAATTGCGCAATCCCCCGATCTACAAGAAATTCGTAACATACCTTGCTCTTTGTAACGTGAGCTATGGTGTTTTCAACACCTTCGACAGGTATCGGTGACTTGATAGAAGCTGAAGTGTCCTTGGATGTCCACGTCTTCCATTGTCTAGGAAACGCACACTGGTACACTATGTTCCACAAGATTTGTCTTTATTGTTCACAATGTATCACAAGAGAAGCTGATCACACTTCTCTGAAGTGTTTGTGTTAGAGACACTTTGCTCACACTAACGCACAGATCAGTATCCTGGCGTCAGTGTCACTCTCCATAGAGTCAAAGATAGTCTGCCAGACGCCACAGCGCTCCATGCCGTCACTGCCCTAATACACAAAAAAAAAAAAAAAACGCTGACCTAGTACCTTGCATCCTTGTCACCTCCTCGATGAAGCAAAGCAGAATGTTTGTTTCTTGCTGTCTTAATCATAGACAACAATGTACACTATCTTTACTATGGTAATAAAGTGGGAGCAGGATTTTCCTTAATTGTCCTGCTATAGTAAGAATGTATTGTCTCCTATAAAAATACACTTTGCAACACCGCTGCAAGGAGCAGAGGTCACTTGACTACGTGGCATAGCATCTGTGATCAATTACTCACTCTAGCAGTAAACAAGACGCTCGCCCCTTCTGAGTGGCCCCTCAGGGCTGAGAGGGCTTGGCCCCTCAGGGCTGAAAGGGCTGAAGGGGGCTGATACCCCCCTCCTGGAGAAAATTTCTCCACAAACACCTTCCAGGATTATCATCAACAGGCTGGTGAATGAACACCTGCAGCTCGTCTAGAAGAGACAAGAAGACTCTTCATTTCATTTCTCCCTTTATAATCATGAAAAGTGTTGTGTATGTGAAGTCAGTGAGGGAGGATACATAACGGTCAACTAACGGTAGGAGGGGGTCAGTGAGGGGAGGTGGGCAACATGAAGGAGGTGGAGAATGAGGGGTAAAACTGTGTTCCCCCCTTCCCCAAACAGGCGCACATACACTGTATGGTCTCGTTTCGATAATGGAGTGTTTGTTCACCGTGTATGTATAATGTATAGCAGTGTGTTGATTATAGTAGGGGGCTGTGCATGTGTATAGCAGAGTATTGTTTATAGTGGGGGGCTGTGCATATTGTATAGCAGTGTGTTGTTTATATTGGGGGCCTGTGCATAGTGTATAGCATGTGTTATTTATAGTGGGGAGCTGTGCATATTGTACAGCAATGTGTTGTTTATAGTGGGGGCTGTGCATAGTGTATAGCAGTGTGTTGTTTATAGTGGGGAGCTGTGCATAGTGTATAGCAGTGTGTTGTTTATAGTGGGGGCTGTGCATAGTGTATAGCAGTGTGTTGTTTATAGTGGGGGGAATGTATATAGTGTATAGCAGTGTGTTGTTTATAGTGGGGGCTGTGCAAAGTGTATATCAGTGTGTTGTTTATTGTGGGGGGCTGTGAATAGTGTATAGCAGTGTGTTATTTATAGTGGGGGCTGTGCATAGTGTATAGCAGTGTGTAATTTATAGTGGGGGCTGTGCATAGTGTATAGCAGTGTGTTGTTTATAGTGGGTGCTGTGCATAATGTATAGCAGTGTGTTGTTTATAGTGGTGGCTGTGCATAGTGTATAACAGTGTGTTTATACTGGGGGCTGTGCATAGTGTATAGCAGTGTGTTGTTTATAGTGGGGGGGCTGTGCATAATGTATAGCAGTGTGTTGTTTATAGTAGGGGCTGTGCATAGTGTATAGCAGTGTGTTGTTTATAGTAGGGGCTGTGCATAGTGTATAGCAGTGTGTTGTTTATAGTTGGGGCTGTGCATAGTGTATAGCAGTGTGTTGTTTATAGTAGGGGCTGTGCATAGTGTAAAGCAGTGTGTTGTTTATAGTGGGGGCTGTGCATAGTGTATAGCAGTGTGTTGTTTATAGTGGGGGCTGTGCATAGTGTATAGCAGTGTGTTGTTTATAGTGGGGGCTGTGCATAGTGTATAGCAGTGTGTTGTTTATAGTGGGGACTGTGCATAGTGTATAGCAGTGTGTTGTTTATAGTAGGGGCTGTGCATAATGTATAGCAGTGTGTTATTTATAGTGGGGGTTGTGCATAGTGTATAGCAGTGTGTTGTTTATAGTGGGGGCTGTGCATAGTGTATAGCAGTGTGTTGTTTATAGTGGGGGCTGTGCATAGTGTATAGCAGTGTGTTGCTTATAGTGGGTGGCTGTGCATAGTGTATAGCAGTGTGTTGTTTATAGTGGGTGGCTGTGCACAGTGTATAGCAGTGTGTTGTTTATAGTGGGGGCTGTGCATAGTGTATAGCAGTGTGTTGTTTGTAGTGGGTGGCTGAGCATAGTGTATAGCAGTGTGTTGTTCATAGTGGAGGCTGTGCATAGTGTATAGCAGTGTGTTGTTTATAGTTGGGGCTGTGCATAGTGTATAGCATTGTGTTGTTTATAGTGGGGGCCGTGCATAGTGTATAGCAGTGTGTTGTTTATAGTGGGGGCTGTGCATAGTGTATAGCAGTGTGTTGTTTATAGTGGGGGCTGTGCATAGTGTATAGCAGTGTGTTGTTTATAGTGGGGGCCGTGCATAGTGTATAGCAGTGTGTTGTTTATAGTGGGGGCCGTGCATAGTGTATAGCAGTGTGTTGTTTATAGTGGGGGTTGTGCATAGTGTATAGCAGTGTGTTGTTTATAGTGGGGGCCGTGCATAGTGTATAGCAGTGTGTTGTTTATAGTGGGGGCCGTGCATAGTGTATAGCAGTGTGTTGTTTATAGTGGGGGGCTGTGCATAGTGTATATTGTTGCAAAGTGACCTGTCGTGGAAGGCAGTGAGTGTGCAACTCTGTCAGGCCTGCCTCCCCAGGTCCTCACCCCACCTCCACTCCTGCCTCATTCGCATCACTCATCACACCGCCTCCACACCTCCCTCCCTCCCACGTCCACCATGAAGATCGGACACCGCTCTCCTCCACCCATCTCCACCCCCACCATGAACCACCTGTGGAATGTGCCATGGACCATTTTCCCTTTAGCCCTGGCTTACCACACAGATTGAGGTATGGCAGATGGTGCAGCTAGAAAGTCACAAACCCAGGGAAACAGTGCACCCAACAATGAAAAAAGAGGCACATGTCAGGTGTGTGGAGAGTATCGGGCACATGACAGGGACGGCCTTATTCGTGCACACAATGGGTGTGTTGGATCACATGCGCCCATAGCAGAGAGTAGCCCACAGCCTCTTCAGGCAGATAACAATTCCAATGGCAACCTCCTCACTTGCGAATATCTGACGGCATTCAACTCCAATGCAACCACTTCCCTATCTCATATCCCTAAGGCGGCTCGCCCATATGCTGCAAGGAAATTCACAGACTTTCTTAATTAAGGGTTCTAATTAGCAACAACCCTGAGGAAGACCTCATCGCTGGATAATTAATTTTGCCAGAATCAGAAGTCTGTAAGGCTATAATGTTATTTTCTGCAGGATCTGCAGGAGGTTACACTGGAATTCGACCACACCTCAAAGAGATGGTAAATCCAGAACTCGGTACATCTACATCAATTCTTCTCACCGAGTTAACATCCTTCGTCAACAACTGCCTGGCTGGGCGGATTCCAAAAGAAATTAAACCTTTCTTTTTTTGGAGCCTCATTATGCGCTTTGAAGAAGAAGGATGGAGAAATCAGACCCATTGTTGTTTGTAACACTCTTCGCCTAGAAGCTGCCAGTTTACTCCAGCCACACCAACTGGAATTTGGAGTCTCTCAAGGCAGTGAAGTCGCAGCTCATGCAGCAATTGCCTACATCAGAAGACAGAAGACAAGGCCGTAGTCAAACTTGACTTTAGAAATGCCATTAATATGGTGAAAAGAGATGTGGTCTTGCCAGCTGTTCGGGATTGGTTCCCCAGTCTTTTTCCCTTCATTTCAGCTGGCTACAGCAAACCCTCAATTCTTTTGTTTGGCAAACATGAAATTCCCTCATCAGAGGGTATTCAGCAGGGTGACCCACTCGCTCCACTTCTCTTCTGCTTGACAGTAAAAGAACTATCTTCCAGCCTACGCAGCGAGCTCAACATCTGGTACCTGGATGATAGCACTCTGGCAGGTACTGAAGAGTCCCTGCTAGAGGACCTACAACTGATGAAGACACATAAGAACATAAAAAAGGAGGAGCACCGCAGCAGGCCTGTTGGCCCATACTAGGCAGGTCCTTTACAAATCCATCCCACTAATAGAATATTTGCCTTCATAAGAACATAAGAAAGAAGTAACACTGCAACAGGCCTACTGGCCTATACGAGGCAGCTCCAATTCTCCCACAGGCTTAAGCCAATACCTTGACCTAGTGCGGTCAGACACGATAAAGGGTTAAGGGAGGAGCACTGCATCCGACCAAGTAGCGCAAGCTAATCAGGTCCAACTCACACCCACTCATGTATTTATCCAGCCTATTTTTAAAACTACACAACGTCTTAGCGTCTATGACGGTACTCGGGAGTTTGTTCCACTCATCCACAACTCTATTACCAAACCAGTGCTTTCCTATATCCTTCCTGAATCTGAATTTTTCCAATTTAATGCCATTGCTGCGAGTCCTGTCTATGTTAGATAATTTTAGCACGCTATTTACATCCCCTTTATTAATTTTTGTTTTCCATTTATACACCTCAAGCATATCCCCCCCCTAATTCTACACCTCAGTGTATCCTCATAGGGAAGATTTCTGATACATGGGATCAACTTTGTCGTCCTCCTTTGTACGTTTTCCAGTGCATTTATATCCATTCTGTAATACGGTGACCAAAACTGTGCAGCATAATCTAAATGAGGCCTAACAAAAGATATATGGAGTTAAAGAACAACCTGAGGACTTCTATTATTTATACTACTTGCTATGAAGCCAAGGATTCTGTTAGCTTTATTGCGAACACTAATGCACTGTTGTCTTGGTTTTAGATTACTACTAACCAGAACTCCTAAATCCTTTTCGCAATCCGTAATATTAAGATCTACATTATTTAGTTTATATGTGGCATGGTTATTTTCCTGTCCAACATTTAGAACTTTGCCTTTGTCTATATTAAACTGCATCCGCCACTTCTCCGACCACTGCATCGGTCTATTCAAATCATCCTGGAGTGCTCTAATATCCTCATTAGAATGAATTGGACGGCCTATTTTGGAGTCATCAGCAAATTTATTTATGTAGCTATTTATTCCCTCATCTATGTCGTTTATGTAGATTGTGAACAACAAGGGTCCCAACACTGATCCCTGTGGAACACCGCTTGTGACTTGCCCCCATTCTGATTTCTCCCCATTTATTCAAACTCTCTGCTGCCTATTCGTCAACCATGGCTCAACCCAGGAATTTTTTTTTCCTGTTCCGTGTGCCTTAAGTTTCCTCAATAACCTCTGATGTGGAACTCTATCGAAAGCCTTACTGAAGTCCATATACACAATATCATATTCATTACCATGATCTACCTCCTCAAATACCTTAGTGAAAAAAGTCAGTAAATTCGTAAGACAGGAACGCCCCTTTGTAAAACAGTGTTGAGATTCATTAACCAATTTATGCCTTTCGAGATGGCTACGAATTGATTCGGCAATTATTGATTCCATAAATTTTTCCACTATGGAGGTAAGGCTTAATGGTCTATAGTTCGAAGCTAAGAACCTGTCACCTGCCTTGCAAATAGGAATTACATTTGCCATTTTCCATTTATCAGGCACTATGCTAGTTTGCGGTGATATGTTGAAATGATTAGCCAAAGGTTTGCTAAGTTCCTCTTTACATTTCTTTAACATCCTTGCAAACAGTTCATCAGGACCTAGGAATTTGTTAGGTTTTAATTTCTCTATTTGTCTGAGAACCATATCACTAGTTACCGCAATTGTGCATAGTTTATTATCGTCCTGTTCTAAATCTATTATTTCTGGAATTTCCCTAGTATTTTCCTGGGTAAAAACTGAGAGGAAGTAAGTATTGAAAATTCACACATATCCTTATCACTAACAGTGATCTGACCTGAGTTACTCTTAAGTAGGCCTAGCTTGTCCCTAATCTTACTTCTGTATATCTGAAAGAACCCTTTCGGGTTAGTCTTTGAATCCCATGCGACCTTAGCCTCATAATCCCTTTTTGCTTTTCTTATTCATTTCTTTATTTCTCTCTTTAATTGATTTCTTAACAGCCCCTCCCCTCTTTTGACACGCCTATATATATGCCTCGTTTTTTGACCAATGAGATGTTTTAATCTATTGTTCATCAATTTGGGATCATTTTTGTTAGATCTAATTTCCCTACTCGGAACAAAAGTTGTCTGGACAGCTAGAACTATGCTCTGAAAAACGTCATATTGGCAACCAAGATCACCTATATGACCCATAGTCAGGACATCCCAATTTAGCCCACCCAGGCAATTTTTTAGTCCCATGAAATCGGCCAAGTGAAAGTCTTGGACAGAGTTTGGATTGCAGTTATCCGGGTAACTCCATGACATATTGTGATCGCTTTCCCCAAGCTCATCATTAACTTCAAGATTATTAACTAGTGATTCTTTGTTGGCAAGAACCAGGTCAAGTAGACTGTTTCCTCCAGTTGGTTCTGTCGCAAACTGTTTTAAATAGCACTCCTGAACCTTATCAAGAAAGTCACTAGACTCAAGATTTCCTGTCACATTGTTCCAATCAATTTGTCTAAAGTTAAAATCTCCCATTAACACAACATTTTCATATCTAGATGCCTTATGAATTTCGTCCCATAGCAGCTTACTGCACTCTCTATCAAGGTTTGGGGACCTATAAATCACACCCAAAATTCTGTGTCCGATGTTTCTATTCTTATATCACGTCTCACACAACAATTTAAATTATCTCTGACATACATCGCCACTCCACCACCCTTCCTGTAGAACCTATCAGTATGGAATAGTTTATAACCCTGCATGTTGCATTCAGAAGGCATTTCTCTATCTTGCAAGTTGAACCAGGTCTCTGTTATAGCAATAATATCTATATTACCTGCACTTGCAAGTAATCTTAGCTCGTCTATCTTATTTCTTAGACTCCTACTATTTGTATAGTAAGCCTTAATTAAGGGAGTTAGTCACTCGTTGCCCTCTACTATCTCTCTTTGTTTGTTGATCAGTTGATTTGCCTTTACTAGCAACTTTATTTTGAATATTGCCTTTTAAACATATCCCTGAGGTATCCTGGTTATATCTGCTGTTTTCAACCCTAGTACTGCAGCCTGATTGTTTCCCACAGACACCCATACCTCTATATTCTATCAGTTTAAAGTCCCAGACAAGTCAACAATAACCCCCTCAATCGAACTGGCTAATGCAACCACTCCATCCCCAGAGAGATGAACCCCATCCCTTGCATGCATATCACGTTTGCCAAAGAATAGGTCCCAGTTATCAATGAATGGGATTGTAGGTTCCTTGCAGTACCTGTCTAGCCAGTAATTTATACCAATTGCCCTAGACATCCTTCATTGCCCACTCCCCTTCTAGGCAAGATGCTACATATTACTGAGATCCCTCCCTTAGACCTGACTACATCTATGGCTGACCTATACTTATCCAGCAGCTCTGTCTCCTGCCATTCCCGATGTCATTCACACCAGCACTAAGACAGATAATGGGCTTGTTCACATTGCCTGACATAATATTATCCAACCTGCTGACTATGTCACCAACACCAGCTCCTGGGAGACACACCCTCTGTCTGACCTTTCTATCTCTGTTACAAAAAGCACGGTCCATATATCTTACCTGAGAATCTCCCAGAATCAGAATATTCTTACCTTGATAAGCAGGGAGTCAGTGGTACCTTTAATCTCACTAACCACTGAAGTACACTCGTTCTGGAGAACACAGAATCGATTTCCTAACTTCACATCTTCTCTATTAACCTTCCTTATCCTTCTTCCTGAATTGTGAACCACTTGCCACTTAAAGCGGCTGCCACTCTCCAAATCACTGGTGGTAACTTTTTCCTCCTCACTAGCTACATCCATCTCACACTCACTCCCAAACCCATGTAAACCAAGCTTCAGCCTCCTATTTTCCTCCTGAAGAAGTAGAATCTCCTTCTTCAACACTTTAACCTGAGATTCTAAAACACTACAACAAGCCATGGTGCTAGGTAACACTCCACGCTAATCCCAAACAGCTTAGGACAGATATAACCACACGTGATAGCTGACCTTAGCGTACGACACAGGGAGAAGCCTTGGGACTCATCCTCAATCTCTCCAAGTGTGAAATCATCACAACGAACCTGGAAATAATCAGTGCTGCGCAAACAATTCTCTCTGAAGTTTCTACTACCACTCAAGCCAAAAGCACCCTCTTGGAAGCACCGCTGGGTAATCAGGCCATCGGCACAGTCCTCAAGGACAAACTGAATGACCTGAAGAGAATGGAGGAGAGAATAAGAGATCTCGACGCCCATGATGCCTTGTATCTCCTCACAAGGTGCCTTACTAAGCCAAGACTCATTTACTTCCTGAAGTGCGCACCCTCTTTTGACAAGCCAACACTCAACGATTATGACTCACTGAATCTGTCACTGGAAGATCAACAATGGGATTAGGCAATCGTCCCAGTGCGACTGGGAAGTATAGGGGTGCGCAAAGTAACGAAGGTTGCTTTACCTGCATTTCTTGTTTGGCTTCCAGTGGACTAGTCAATGAGATTGTCCCTGAATACTTGAGAGGTGCAGTAGGAGCTCAAGATTCCAGGTTCATCGAAGCAGCCGGGAGCTGGGACACCCTTGCCGACTCCTCCAGTAAATCAGCTCCTCCCAAAGAGCGCAAACAGTCCCACTGGGAAAGCCAGATTATGGAAAAAGTCGTCAACACAATGCTCACCACCAACGCTTTAGGAAAGGACAAAGCTCATCTCCTAGTGGTGAAGATGTCAGGAGATTTCCTTTCAGCTGTTCCCAATTCCTCTCTGAGCACCCGACTCGACCCACAGGCCATTCGAATTGGTGTTTCTCTTCGCTAGCCGCCTCCATACACACCGAACATAGGTCTATTTGCGACAGGGAGAAGGCTGATCAATTCGAACTTCATGGTCTCGTGCGTCACACATCAGAAGGGAAGTATGATAGACATGAGGAGGTCAACGACATCATAAAGAGGAGCCTCGCCACAACCCGTCGCACAGCTCATCGGGAACCCAAAGTACAGAGGTCTGACAGAAATGAAAAGCATCCTGACGGAGCCACTATGCTACCCTGGAAGGATGGTAAGCAGATTCCCTGGGATTACACCTGTGCCGCCACATTGGCAGACACTTACTTGCCATACTCCAAAGCTGATAGTGGTGAAGCTGCCAGCTACAGGGAGATCCAAAAGACCCCCAAATACGAAGGCTTTCCTCCTTGCTATAACTTCATCCCAATAGGGTCGGAGACCCTTGGAACAGGGGGAAAGTTTGCTCTAAAATTCCTCAAAGCGATGGTTGAAAAACTAATCATAGAAACCAAGGATCACAGGGCGGGCAGATTCCTCTTTCAGAGATACAGTGTTGATATACAGAGGAATAATGCCTGCAGCATTCTGGGCATGTGGCCCACCACCGGGGAGCTGGAGGAAGTTTTCCAGACGTAGCTCTGACATGTTATCTATGTTGTTCTACTCCCTATTCTATTTTTGTCAATGTATTTTGTCTTTAAATAAAGTCTATATGGAATATAGAAGATAGGTGCTAGGAGAAGACAATATTCAAACAGCTACAGGGAGAACCTTGAGTTCTCCCTGAAGTAAGTTTATTCCATGTCAGAAGGGAAAATAAAACACGTAGTTAATGTAATAAATATTTATAACAATAGAAAAGACAAGATAAAGTACCCCACGTCCACACAACACATTCATCCCAATTCAACACACTTATAATATAATTGTAAATAAGAACTTATTATTATCACCAGATTTCACGAAAACATGTGCAAATTATGAAATATTGATATATATATATATATATATATATATATATATATATATATATATATATATATATATATATATATATATATATATATATATATATATATATATATATATATATATATATATATACACATATATATATATTTATATATATATATATATATATATATATATATATATATATATATATATATATATATATATATATATATATATATATATATATATATATGTCGTGCCGAATAGGCAGAACTTGTGATCTTGGCTTAAATAGCAACGCTCATCTTGCCATGTAGGACAAGTGAAAATTTGTGAATGCAATAATTTCGCCAAAATCATTCTGAACCTAACGAAAAAAAAATATTTCACTGTGTTTGTTTAGTATTAAATTATTGTAAATAAATCTAAAATATATTTAGCTGGGTTAGGCTAAAATAAATTGTTCTTGTTAAAATAAGGTTAGGTAAGTTTTCTAAGTTCCTTTCGGTGCAAAATTAAAATTTTTTACATTAACATTAATAAAAAAATATATCTTTAAACGTATAAGAGAAAATTTTAGAAATGACTTAATTTTAAATGAGTTCTTGCTAATTGACCAGTTTTACATATTCGGCACGACATATATATATACATATATATATATATATATATATATATATATATATACATATATATATATATATATTTATTTATTTATATATATATATATATATATAAATATATATATATATATATATATATATATATATATATATATATATATATATATATATATATATATATATATATATATATATATATATATATATATATGTATATATATATATATATATATATATATATATATATATATATATATATATATATATATATAAATATATATATATATATATATATATATATATATATATATATATATATATATATATATATATATATATATATATATATATATATATATATACATATAGGACAAGCGAAAATTTGTGTATGCAATAATTTCGCCAAAATCATTCTGAACCTAACGAAAAAAAATATATTTCACTGTGCTTGTTTAGTATTAAATTATTGTAAACTAATCTAAAATATATTTAGTTGGGTTAGGCTAAAATAAATTGTTCTTGTTATAAGAAGGTTAGGTAAGTTTTCTATGTTCTTTTTGGTGCAAAATTATGAATTTTTACATCAACATTAATGAAAAAAATATATCTTTAAACGTATGAGAGAAAAAATTAGAAAGGACTTAATTTTAAATGAGTTCTTGCTAATTGACCAGTTTTACATATTCGGCACGACATATATATATATACACATATATATATATATATACATACATATATATATACATACATATATATACATATATATATACATATATATATATACATATATATATACATATATATATACATATATATATACACATATATATATATATATATATATATCGTGCCGAATAGGCAGAACTTGCGATCTTGGCTTAAATAGCAACGCTCATCTTGCCATATAGGACAAATGAAAATTTGTGTATGCACTAATTTCGCCAAAATCATTCTGAACCTAACGAAAAAAATATATTTCACTGTGTTTGTTTAGTATTAAATTACTGTAAACAAATCTAAAATATATTTTGTTGGGTTAGGCTAAAATAAATTGCTCTTGTTATAATAAGGTTAGGTAAGTTTTCTAAGATTCTTTTGTTGCAAAATTAAATTTTTTTACATTAACATTAATGAAAAATATATATCTTTAAACGTATAAAAGAAAATTTCAGAAAGGACTTAATTTTAAATGAGTTCTTGCTAATTGACCAGTTTTACATATTCGGCACGACATATACAATGAGTTTTGTCATAATATATATATATATATATATATATATATATATATATATATATATATATATATATATATATATATATATATATATATATATATATATATATATATATATATATATATATATATATGTGTGTGTGCTGCATTTTGGGCACACGCCCCAGCTCTGAGGAGCTGGATGAGATTTTCGCCTTATAATCGGTGATACACACGTAACAACATGTATATATATATATATATATATATATATATATATATATATATATATATATATATATATATGCCACCTTTATATCAACAATGTATCTCTTAAATCTTCTGTGCCATATTATGTAATAAAATATTCCTATTGGTAAAAAAAAAAAAAAAAAAAAAAAAAATATATATATATATATTTTTTTTTTTTTCAACAAGTCGGCCGTCTCCCACCGAGGCAGGGTGACCCAAAAAAGAAAGAAAATACCCAAAAAGAAAATACTTTCATCATCATTCAACACCCTCACCACACTCACACATTATCACTGCTTTTGCAGAGGTGCCCAGAATACAACAGTCTAGAAGCATATACGTATAAAGATACACAACATATCCCTCCAAACTGCCAATATCCCAAACCACTCCTTTAAAGTGCAGGCATTGTACTTCCCATTTCCAGGACTCAATTCCGACTATATGAAAATAACCGGTTTCCCTGAATCCCTTCACTAAATATTACCCTGCTCACACTCCAACAGATCGTCAGGTCCCAAGTACCATTCGTCTCCATTCACTCCTATCTAACACGCTCACGCACGCTTGCTGGAAGTCCAAGCCCCTTACCCACAAAACCTCCTTTACCCCCTCTCTCCAACCCAGGGAGGTACTACCGTCCTGCCAAGTGAGTGTAAAACGAAAGCCTGTGATTGTTTTACATGATGGTAGGATTGCTGGTGTCTTTTGTCTGTCTCATAAATATGCAAGATTACAGGCATGTCTTGCTACTTCTACTTACACTTAGGTCACACTATACATACATGTACACATTTATTTATACACACTCATCTGAGTTTTCTTTGATTTTTATCTTAATAGTTCTTGGTCTTATTAATTTTCCTTTTATATCCATGGGGAAGTGGAATAAGAATCTTTCCTCCGTAAGCCATGCGTGTTGTAAAAGTCAACTAAAATGCCGGGAACAATGGGCTAGTAACCCCTTTTCCTGTAAAGATTACTAAAAAGAATAAGAAGAAGAAAATTGTCAAAGTGGGAAGTCTGAATGTGCGTGGATGTTGTGCAGATGATAAGAAAGAGATGATTGTGGATGTTATGAATGAGAAGAAGCTGGATGTCCTGGCTTTAAGTGAAACAAAGCTGAAGGGGGTGGGAGAGTTTCAGTGGAGAGGAATAAATGGGATTAGGTCAGGGGTTTCAAATAGAGTTAGAGCTAAAGAAGGAGTAGCAATAATGTTGAAGGATAAGCTATGGCAGGAAAAGAGGGACTACAAATGTATAAATTCAAGGATTATGTGGAGTAAAATAAAGATTGGATGTGAAAAGTGGGTTATAATAAGCGTGTATGCACCTGGAGAAGAGAGAAGTGTAGAGGAGAGAGAGAGATTTTGGGAAATGTTGAGTGAATGCGTGGGGAGTTTTGAATCAAGTGTGAGAGTAATGGTGGTTGGGGATTTCAATGCTAAAGTGGGTAAAAATGTTATGGAGGGAGTAGTAGGTAAATTTGGGGTGCCAGGGGTAAATGTAAATGGGGAGCCTTTAATTGAGCTATGTGTAGAAAGAAATTTGGTAATAAGTAATACATATTTTATGAAAAAGAGGATAAATAAATATACAAGGTATGATGTAGCACGTAATGAAAGTAGTTTATTAGATTATGTATTGGTGGATAAAAGGTTGATGGGTAGGCTCCAGGATGTACATGTTTATAGAGGGGCAACTGATATATCGGATCATTATTTAGTTGTAGCTACAGTTAGAGTAAGAGGTAGATGGGAAAAGAGGAAGGTGGCAACAACAAGTAAGAGGGAGGTGAAAGTGTATAAACTAAGGGAGGAGGAAGTTCGGGTGAGATATAAGCGACTATTGGCAGAAAGGTGGGCTAGTGCAAAGATGAGTAGTGGGGGGGTTGAAGAGGGTTGGAATAGTTTTAAAAATGCAGTATTAGAATGTGGGGCAGAAGTTTGTGGTTATAGGAGGGTGGGTGCAGGAGGAAAGAGGAGTGATTGGTGGAATGATGAAGTAAAGGGTGTGATAAAAGAGAAAAAGGTAGCTTATGAGAGGTTTTTACAAAGCAGAAGTGTTATAAGAAGAGCAGAGTATATGGAGAGTAAAAGAAAGGTAAAGAGAGTGGTGAGAGAGTGCAAAAGGAGAGCAGATGATAGAGTGGGAGAGGCACTGTCAAGAAATTTTAATGAAAATAAGAAAAAATTTTGGAGTGAGTTAAACAAGTTAAGAAAGCCTAGGGAAAATATGGATTTGTCAGTTAAAAACAGAGTAGGGGAGTTAGTAGATGGGGAGATGGAGGTATTGGGTAGATGGCGAGAATATTTTGAGGAACTTTTAAATGTTAAGGAAGAAACAGAGGCAGTAATTTCATGCACTGGTCAGGGAGGTATACCATCTTTTAGGAGTGAAGAAGAGCAGAATGTAAGTGTGGGGGAGGTACGTGAGGCATTACGTAAAATGAAAGGGGGTAAAGCAGCTGGAACTGATGGGATCATGACAGAAATGTTAAAAGCAGGGGGGGATATAGTGTTGGAGTGGTTGGTACTTTTGTTTAATAAATGTATGAAAGAGGGGAAGGTACCTAGGGATTGGCGGAGAGCATGTATAGTCCCTTTATATAAAGGGAAAGGGGACAAAAGAGACTGTAAAAATTATAGAGGAATAAGCTTATTGAGTATACCAGGAAAAGTGTATGGTAGGGTTATAATTGA
The DNA here is from genome assembly GCF_038502225.1 of Cherax quadricarinatus. Taxonomy (NCBI): domain Eukaryota; kingdom Metazoa; phylum Arthropoda; class Malacostraca; order Decapoda; family Parastacidae; genus Cherax; species Cherax quadricarinatus. The sequence goes on along the minus strand of NC_091300.1, from coordinate 58,445,248 downwards.
AAGAATTAGAGGTAAGACAGAATGTAGGATTGCGGATGAGCAAGGAGGTTTCAGAGTGGGTAGGGGATGTGTAGATCAAGTGTTTACATTGAAGCATATATGTGAACAGTATTTAGATAAAGGTAGGGAAGTTTTTATTGCATTTATGGATTTAGAAAAGGCATATGATAGAGTGGATAGAGGAGCAATGTGGCAGATGTTGCAAGTATATGGAATAGGTGGTAAGTTATTAAATGCTGTAAAGAGTTTTTATGAGGATAGTGAGGCTCAGGTTAGGGTGTGTAGAAGAGAGGGAGACTACTTCCCGGTAAAAGTAGGTCTTAGACAGGGATGTGTAATGTCACCATGGTTGTTTAATATATTTATAGATGGGGTTGTAAAGGAAGTAAATGCTATGGTGTTCGGGAGAGGGGTGGGATTAAATTTTGGGGAATCAAATTCAAAATGGGAATTGACACAGTTACTTTTTGCTGATGATACTGTGCTTATGGGAGATTCTAAAGAAAAATTGCAAAGGTTAGTGGATGAGTTTGGGAATGTGTGTAAAGGTAGAAAGTTGAAAGTGAACATAGAAAAGAGTAAGGTGATGAGGGTGTCAAATGATTTAGATAAAGAAAAATTGGATATCAAATTGGGGAGGAGGAGTATGGAAGAAGTGAATGTTTTCAGATACTTGGGAGTTGACGTGTCGGCGGATGGATTTATGAAGGATGAGGTTAATCATAGAATTGATGAGGGAAAAAAGGTGAGTGGTGCTTTGAGGTATATGTGGAGTCAAAAAACGTTATCTATGGAGGCAAAGAAGGGAATGTATGAAAGTATAGTAGTACCAACACTCTTATATGGGTGTGAAGCTTGGGTGGTAAATGCAGTAGCGAGGAGACGGTTGGAGGCAGTGGAGATGTCCTGTTTAAGGGCAATGTGTGGTGTAAATATTTTACAGAAAATTCGGAGTGTGGAAATTAGGAGAAGGTGTGGAGTTAATAAAAGTATTAGTCAGAGGGCAGAAGAGGGGTTGTTGAGGTGGTTTGGTCATTTAGAGAGAATGGATCAAAGTAGAATGACATGGAAAGCATATAAATCTATAGGGGAAGGAAGGCGGGGTAGGGGTCGTCCTCGAAAGGGTTGGAGAGAGGGGGTAAAGGAGGTTTTGTGGGCAAGGGGCTTGGACTTCCAGCAAGCGTGCGTGAGCGTGTTAGATAGGAGTGAATGGAGACGAATGGTACTTGGGACCTGACGATCTGTTGGAGTGTGAGCAGGGTAATATTTAGTGAAGGGATTCAGGGAAACCGGTTATTTTCATATAGTCGGACTTGAGTCCTGGAAATGGGAAGTACAATGCCTGCACTTTAAAGGAGGGGTTTTGGGATATTGGCAGTTTGGAGGGATATGTTGTGTATCTTCATATGTGTATGCTTCTAGACTGTTGTATTCTGAGCACCTCTGCAAAAACAGTGATAATGTGCGAGTGTGGTGAAAGTGTTGAATGATGATGAAAGTATTTTCTTTTTGGGGATTTTCTTTCTTTTTTGGGTCACCCTGCCTCGGTGGGAGACGGCCGACTTGTTGAAAAAAAAAACAAAAAAAAAAAATATATAATGTATATATATATATATATATGTATATATATATATATATATATATATATATATATGTATATATATGTATATATATATATATATATATATATATATATATATATATATATATATATATATATATATATATATATATACACACACATTAGGGCCCCGCTTTACAGTGTTTCACCTTAGGGCATTCCACTAATATGGACATTTCAAATTATGACTAAACTCACTGTACAGCTCCCCCCACCTGACTTACTAACATGGTCACCACGCGCCACATGGTTTGTTTACATTCTCCGTCAGCACGTCTCTCCATTATATCTAGACAGTTTCCAAAATTTCAAGTGTGTTTAAGATATTACGTATTTTATATGTACTCTGATAATTATACTTATGTGTATCTGTACCTAAATAAATTTGAACACTGTGCTTTCGTGCAGGTACACATTAAAATAACAAAGAGTGTCTCTCTAGTCTTGACGCCATAGCAAGAATAATAATAACAATCCTAATACTTAATAATAATAATCACTCTTGGGCACATTAAATGTCTTATTTTACGTTAATATAGACATTTTTATTAATCCCTTTATATTTTCTTCAAAATTAAGTGAGAAACGCATTACATAGCATATAAACAGATGTAGCCGGCCGAAGGAAAAAATTACGTTTTCTCTCGTCCATCGTCAGAGAAAATGTGTATCAATTCACGTTTAATTAACCCAGTCACTTCCTTTACACATTTGGCTTTGTTTACAATTTTCGGCATGTCTTTTGCTTATCACTTCTCCCTTCGATTATGATGGCATCTAAAGGTAGTTGTTAGAAATGATTAAACTCGGTGAACAAGCAATGTCGATGGTAATAATATCGCTCTTTGCCGCTTTAAATATCGTATATTACGTTAGGCGTAGGAGCCAGGTGGGCTTCCTGGCTACTTACGTCTACCTGCTACCTACACCTGACTTCCTACAAATAAATACTACTCACCTCTTACCCTACATTAAGACTACAAATATTTTAAGGTAAGTAATGAATGTACTGTGTATGTATTTTACTTTTCATTGTTGTTCAATACCTAGTTCTACGCTTAGCTTAATATATGTTAGTGTAAACTTTTATTCTGGCTTTTGTATGCATTTCTCAGTAGAAAAATGGCGTTCTGTTTTCCGGCGATGTCTGCTTTCCGGCGGTAGCCTGGAACCTAACCTGCCGTGTAAGTGGAGCACTACTGTACATGCAATAATCGCGGACAAACGATGCAATATGCAAAACAACCACTGGGGGAATTGAATGACTGTTGTAGGCCTTTCGCTTTGCAATCAAAGCTTCATCAGGACCAGCGTTTGCCAAGCGCCAGAAAGATGAAGGCAGAGTATTAAAGCAGTAGAAAACAAGGCAGCGCACAAGTATTGATAATGTAGTTGTCGTGCTGAATAGGTAAAATTGATCAATTAACAAGAACTCGTTTAAAATCAAGTTCTTTCTAAAATTTTCCCTTATTCGTTTGAAGATATGTTTTTTTTTTTCATTTATGTTAATGTAAA
>NC_091300.1:58422112-58439612 GCF_038502225.1 Cherax quadricarinatus | reverse complement strand
ATTTAATTAATAACAATTTCCAGTCAACTCTAAGTTAATAAAGAATATTTTACTACCTTTTGCATAACTTAATTTATCTTAGTCTATCGTTATCTAGAATATCCCAATGTGTAATCAGTTATTCCTGAAATGATATATTTCCTTTTCTTTCCTCAACCTCCAACTATTCGTATTTTTTCCTCACAACAAGAGAAAGCCTCGCCTGATCGACTTCAACTTTTTAACACGATTGCTCGTTTTCAAGGGCAAGATTTTAGGAGCAACTGGCATATAGGTGTCCTTTTACCAAAGTTATTTGACGGGACATCAGACATGTAAAAACGTGTCCCTTAATTCGATTACAAAAAGAGTGAAGTTCAAGTGTGTAGTTGCATATCTGTTAATTATATATATAAAATGTTATTATATTTTTATTAGCTTTAATCACCAAGAAAATATTTGAGTATTCCTCATATGATTGGCTTAAATATTTAATGACTGATGCATCTTACATACTAAACAATATCTATTAAGTTTAGTTTGTATGCGGGTAAATTTTCCTTTGTAATAAATTAGCTTATTAAATCTGGAAATGACATAAATGGATAATTCCTCTTCTGGTCAACTTCAAATTTCATGTTCAAGCAATAAAGTTTAGATTTCTCATTCTGCGTATGTCAGTTCGTGCACAATGCGAGAATGGTATTTGCGTATTTCATAACGTAAGTCCCCTGTGCTTAAGTGCACGGAACTGGAACAGTGCTGTGTGCGGCATATGATGATAACACAGTTGAATATTGGTGTTGAAAATTAGAGGGGAGTCCGAAGAGGCATTCGCAATTCGTCACATGGAGACTCCTGTCCAGATTTCTTCCATAAAAATGGTAAATTAGAACACGCTTAGCCTAATCTAATTAAAACCTTTCATAGAGACCAATATCTTAAAATTTTCAGGTACATTAAGACTGAAGTCACTCATAAGTTGCATTATCAAGTTATAAGGACTGACGTTAATCAGATGCGACATTCAGGAATTATCGCAAGAAAAGCATTATTTATTTTTTTCAAATTTCATCCAAAAAAGAAATTGAGGCTTACAGAGATTAATATCAGTCCAAACTTTTCTCTAATGAGACTAATTAACTTTTAAGAAAATAAGTAAGTTCTATTTAAGACTTGTGTACCAGGGCGATTTTTATTATAAAATGACCAGCCTCAATGCACCTTCTTGTCAGCTTTAAATATTTTGGTGCTGTTGTGCATCGGTAAATAAAGCTTTCACTTGATTTTAGGTTATATAAGGTTTTATTCGCCATTTTTTTATCAAAATGTTTAATTTGTTAAAAACTTCATTAGGTTTCCTTGGTTTAATCTAACTTATATATCTTTATCTGTTTATAATATTTTGGGTCATTAAAAACTATTGTAAAAATGATTGTATGTTACGTATCCAAAGTTTAAATGAAACTTAATTATTTTCTTTGTTACTTACTAACTTAATCATTTGCTTGAAATGTCGTCAGACTACCTACAGAAAAAAATTACATTTATTTAGGTCACAGTTTGCATTGTACTGAATGAAAATAGGAAAATTTAAATTCTTCTCCTGATGCAATAATTTCTGAGCATTTCGTCCATTTATCTTAAATCTTCCGATGTTTCAGACTTAATGCTGGTCTGTTTTATTATACCAATCTCTAAAAGAAGAGGATATTTAGGAACATAAGAATGACCTACTGGCCCGTACAAGTCAGGTCCATCGATGATGGAGTTTATTAGTGGATGGTTTGAATTGGATTTAGGCTGTGTATGTCCTAGTTCGCCTTTTTTATTGAAGAATTGGAATATTAATCTGTACGTGATAATTTCTGAATGCCTCTTCTGATTCACTTAAGATCTTCAATACTAATATTTACCTGTATTTGCAAACTTAAGCCGCACTTTGTACTAATCATATCACATATACAGAAATACATGAGACTGGGGTTAGGCAAAAGAATGGGGCATTTTTCTGATCACGTAACGAAAAAATATCATCTAATTTTTTGAGCTGTTTAAGTCAAGTAAAAGCAAGCGCTGTATTTGAAGAACAGATTAATATTTTTTTTTTTTTTTTTTTTGCATTCACAAAAAAAACTGAAAAAAAAAATTATGTTTCTTAAGTCCTCTTCAAATAAATATTGTACTTCTGACTAGATAAATGAAAAAAGTATGGATTATACCCAGAAACAACGCTTTTTCAATATATAAGTATCTATGAAAACAATGTTGCATTAATAATCGGTGATTCAGTATTGCATCAACTGCATAACGGGAAAATAAGTTGCCTTTTGACAAATAAGAATCAGGTTAAGGAACCTGTAGTGCAGGATAATATCCTACTTGACCTGTTGAATTACCTGTGTATTAAAATATAATATTGCCAGAGTGTTATCATGACTTAGGTGCCAGAGATAAGTCAGATATACAGTCATCGTCTATTAAGTTAAATAAAATGCAGACTAACTTACATTTGTACATGCTGTCCAGTTCGTATTGTTGCACCACCAACATGGGTTATTATTGGTTGTATTAAGCCCAGGAGGACAAAAACTGTTCCCAACATTTGCTGTTATTACATTACCTGGAACGGATAATATTCCTTAACATACATTATACTTAAACATATTCAAAATTTTCCATTATGTGTTGATGCAGAGTGCTATAATTATTGATACATAGTGCTATATTTATTGACATATAGTGCTATAATTATTGACACATAGTGCTATAATTATTGATACATAGTGCTATAATTATTAGCACATAGTGCTATAATTATTGACACAAAGTGCTGTAATTATTGACACATAGTGCTATAATCATTAACACAGTGCTATAATTATTAACACATTGTGCTATAATTATTGTCACACAGTGCTATAATTATTGGCACATAGTGCTATAATTATTGACACAGTGCTATAATTATTAACACATTGTGCTATAATTATTGACACATAGTGCTATAATTATTGGCACATAGTGCTATAATTATTGGCACATAGTGCTATAATTGACACATAGTGCTATACTTATTGACACATAGTGCTATAATTATTAACACGTAGTGCTATAATTATTGACACATAGTGCTATAATTATTGACACATAGTGCTATAATTATTAACACGTAGTGCTATAATTATTGACACATAGTGCTATAATTATTGACACATAGTGCTATACTTATTGACACATAGTGCTATACTTATTGACACATAGTGCTATAATTATTAACACGTAGTGCTATAATTATTGACACATAGTGCTATAATTATTGACACATAGTGCTATACTTATTGACACATAGTGCTATACTTATTGACACATAGTGCTATAATTATTAACACGTAGTGCTATAATTATTGACACATAGTGCTATAATTAGTGACACATAGTGCTATAATTACTGATACAAAATCATGGTTTCTCTCCCTGGGAGATTTAAACCTTACGATTTAAATCTCTCATGACTGGATTAGAAAAGTTTGTTTCAAGTGACTAAATGAACATTATAGCGATGAAATAAAGGAGGAGGCAATAAAAAAGCCTGAGTGCAGCATTTCAGAGAAATAAAAGGCGAGTGGAGGATGAGCCATGTGTTAATCTTCAGCACAACTTAGTAATATAGACACTATACTAAGTTTTGAATGTCTTGTCGAAGATTCACTCTGGTAATATTTTTCTTCTTAATGTATTTAAAAAGAATTGAGGTTTATCATACTCATAATACATTTAATTAATAATCACATTATTAATTTACACTGTCAATAATCCTTATCGACCTAAAGTAACACTAAACATCTTTAGAAGAAGCAAGATGAATGTAACACTAAACATTTTTAGAAGACGCAAGATGAATGTAACACTAAACATGTTTAGAAGACTCAAGATGAATGTAACACTAAACATTTTTAGAAGACGCAAGATGAATGTAACACTAAACATTTTTAGAAGACGCAAGATGAATGTAACACTAAACATTTTTAGAAGACGCAAGATGAATGTAACACTAAACATCTTTAAAAGACGCAAGTTGAATGCCTAGGAACTGATTTTCTTGTATCCTACACGAGCTACCCTACAGGGAATGCCTTAATTTTTCTTCCCGGGTTTCCCTTTATTGCTTGAGACTTCCATACACGATCGACTTCAAGTTTTCAAAGTTGATGTTATGTGGCTATGAAATAGTTTATGCAACTATTGGTATGTGGGCATGTGCAGGTGACCTCTGATAAATTTTATGTCGTGTTCCCGGATTTGATTTTCGTGTATCATCATAAAAAAAACTCTTTTGAGATGATTGGAACGGTTATTATACATCCGTTAATTTCTCATTAATATTTTTCAAAGAGAGTTGGATTATTTTCATCGAAAAATCTTAAACATGATTCCTCTGACCAGCTTCAAGATTTAAAATCATTTGCATATTATCAACTTCATGAAAAATACAGATGTGCCAGTTTCCTAACATAGTTATTATACTTAGAATCAAAGGATTCCAATCAATAACTATAAAATGCTTAGTCAGATTAGTATCAAATTTTCACTTTGCCATTTTTATTAAGCAAATGACTTTCCATTCAATAATTTGAGAATTCCTCTTGTCATCAAATACGTTGCCACAATGCTGCTATATTTTAATCAGATATTTTTTTACATTAATTCTGAGTTATGTAAGTACCAAAATTTCAATTTTATTGAAGAAATTGTGAAAAATTCTGTCACTGATTGTTATTAAAAATTTGTGAACACCTCATCTGATCGACTGCAGGACTTCATCGCTTTAATAATAATAATAATAATAATAATAATAATAATAATAATAATAATAATAATAATAATAAAAATAATAATAATAATAATAATAATAATAATAATAATAATAATAATAATAATAATAATAATAATAATAATACCTTTATTTACTACAAGTACATGCACAAGGTATACAGGTCTAGCTGACATCAGTGACATACTACTATATAGAAAGCCGCTTATTATGGTGAACATTTCGGGCAAATTAGGTCAGTTTTGTCCCAGGATGCCACCCACACCAGTCCACAAACACTCAGGTACCAATTTTACTGATAGGTCAACATAGACAACCGGTGTAAAGAAACACGTCCAATGTTTCCACCCCTTCGCCTGGAATCGAACCCGGACCCTCACCGTGTGAAGCGAGAGCTTTTGTCACCAGGCCACAGGGCACCTTAAATTGTTACTGGACTGGGTAGGTTCAAATCTATAATAATTAGCTGAACTCTTCAGCTGTTCTGTTATGGAGGAGGAAACCTTCGAGATTTTGCACAGAGACGCCTGTAATGGGTCGCCTTAATGGCGTCGACGAAGTGACTGGCAGGAAGTGCTGAGGTCATGTCAGCTCTTGTAAGTTCAGACATAGGATGCGCACGGATTACTCAGTATGACGTACCAGTCATTATGACGTACCACTCAGTACGGCCTACCGGTCAGTATGACATACCAGATGGAAGTAAATGGTATAAAATACCGACACAATGGAAATATAAACACTTAAGCAGTATAATGTGATCCTTTGTTGACAACGTTTCGCCCACACAGTGGGTTTTATAAAGTCACAAACAGATGTGTTTGTTACTTGATAAAGCCCACTGTGTGGGCGAAACGTTGTCAATAAAGGATCACATTATACTGCATAAGTGTCTATATTTCCATGACATACCAGTATGACGTGCCAGTCAGTATGACCTACCAGTGTGATGTACCAGTCAGTATGAACTACCAGTATGACGTACCAGTCAGTATGACCTACCAGTATTACTTGCCATTCGTCTCCTGAGTAGAGGCTGAAGGTTACTTTTTATTAGGATAGGCAGGACAATAATAGAATGATATATCCTTTATAAACCAGTTCAAGATCACTTACAGAACTAACTATTGCCGTTCATTAGGTAAGTATTTTGGCTAGCTTATGTGATCAGTATTTTATCTGCTTTGTGTCTACCACGGACGCCACGTAAGCACCCAGTTTTATTTATCTGTTTACCTGGAGTTTACCTGGCTCGGTCTGTGTTATTAATTATTTAACAGCTTTGTGTTTTTTTATTTTTCTTATTTGGGTAGCACATTTTTTTGCTGCTATACCAAGTTTACATTTTGCGCACCACTTTTTTTATTGCTTGAAGAGCCTTACTATTTTTTTTTTTTACTCACTTAAATTTATTGTAGCACTACATTCCAAGGAGGAACCTTTATTATATGGAGTATGTCTCATCTACCATGTGAGTGTCAATATTCGTTTTATCAATTTTATTAATTTTTGTTGTTTACCCTGTGTTGAAAGTGTTGACGAAATCATGGGCGAAACTGGATACGATTCAGTTTTTTCTGGGATATACAAATGCGCAGGGTCATGTTCGTAGAATCTACTTGTGTTACGACCCTCAACACAGTGGCTACTTCTAATGTGCTATATAGGAAATGACATTTTTCAACTTCTATGTACAAGACAGAGAAATCACTGCATACTTTCTGGTATCAGATCAGATCAGGTTCCTGATCTCTTGTGAATTACATCTCTAAGTGACCTTAAAAGAGTACCTGGCTCTTATCAATAGAATGTCAAGATGGGCCACTCATTTTTTTTTTTTTTTTTTTTTGGGGTGGTTAATTCTAAGTTCAAATAGTCGATGTAGCACCTGAATATAAGAGTCAGGTAAGAGACTTGCGAAACTGGTGATGCATCGTTACCCTTCTGGAGGCCTCATATAAGAATTACTTTCTCACTAGAAAGAATATCAATGCCTTAGGTATCAGACGTTGAGACAGACCTAGCCTAGCCTAGAGAAAGTAAAAGATTGTATCCTTGTCGAAGGTGGATAATGCAAAATTATTGGTTTATTCACTGAACCATCCTTGCATGGTGTACGAAACAAAAAAATCACGATCTTGGTTAGAGGATTAGAGTCAAAGCGAACACCATGCTTATTAATCTTGATCACTTCCTGTATCTTGTTCAGGATGGGAATGAATTCCACTATCCGAACAGGAGCCAATAGATCAGTGATGTTTTCACAGAGAAGATTCCTTCCATCCTGTCAATGGAAAACAAGATGTCTCCCACACATATCCCAGATGGAAATAAAAGTTTTATGCAAGTAGTAAACACACATAGAGAGCAGTAACACTGACAGATAAGAAAATGAGATTATTTTTTATGTCACCCCCGAGTCCCACATGAGCCAGGTACTAGTCCAGTATAGAACGCTACTTTCAGAATGTGAAGTAGCAGAGGAACTCATGTTTAAAATTGTGGATAGTTTCATCAGCAAATCAATTTACCTTATAATGTGCAACTAATTATAATACCTGAGATAGCAAATGGTTCACCATTATCGATTTTCTTCAACTCATTGTCAAAACGATTTCATATTGTTTTAAACTTCTATTCGTTGCTGACTTGTTGACAAATACAGTTGATAATAAAATGTTCTCTACCAAAGATTTGTTACATGGATATTGGCAAGTCTTTTTCATGACGACTGGTAAAAATTTAAAGCTTTTTTCATTCCTAGGAGATGCATCTCGAGGGATTGAATTTGGCAGCGATTATGCTTTCTCTAGTTAATTTGAAGATAAATCTCTCAAAGTCACATAGTCACCAAAGAAAGTAACGCCTGTCCCAAATTTTCTAACCCTGCAAACGGCTAATTCCATAAGATCATTTACTGGCTTAGCAAGAGGTTTCAAAGCATTCTCTTCCAATTTTTCTATCACTACCTCTGCTTGGACAGAATAGTGTATAAAAAGTGTCACTATCAAGAAAGATCATTCCAGACACACAAAGTTGACTTTTCTCATTCTAAAATTTTGACTTAACGAAGACTCTCATTTTAACTTCAAATGCCAGTGTCACCAGTGTCACTGATCTACAGTAGTTCAAACAAGAGATAGAAAATACATTCCAATTGCCTGTCAGTAGTCTTGAATAGGGGAATAGGGCAGAAAAAATACACAGTGACTGAACAGGAAGCATTTGCTTTTCTATGGACTGTAATATTATCTGAATGGACTTGATATTATCTACCAGTACGCAGCACATATCTAAATAGATCATGTACTGTCAATTTCTGTTATTCAGAGCAAGCAACCAATCGGATAGTCAGTGAGAGGGTTCTTATCCATTCAGAAGCATACTGAATAGTTTCTGATGCACTGATGTCATTGTAGCTGTTCCTCCTTATAGTGATGAGGAAGTCCAAAAAAATAAAACTCAAAGTGAACCTCTCTGATGTGTCATAACAAGTTTCACGATCAAGGAGGATGAGACCCTGTCTGTGAAGAGTCCAGTACTTACGAGTGACTTATGAGTCAACAGTTTTGCCAAATAGCAAAGTAAGGTACCCCTAGCCATGCAATACACCAGTCAGTAATTCCTGTGTTACTAGTCACCCACCATTAGTGAATGTGACCTTGATAATGACTCATTATATGCTAGGTGTTTCTCACCTTGTCATTAATTTTTCTTGCAAATAATTGACATCTCTGAATATGCTCAAAAATGTCAATTATGCAATGTAAACATAATATTGGAGCACCTAATCCCATTCAGGTTTACCCTAATACTGCTTAACCATGAAAAAATTTTCAGCTAACCTTTCTGACTTACACGAAACCCTCACTACAAGGAATGAGTATCTATGTGTAATTGTATATCATTTATCACACTATTGTAAACTAGCTCCCAGTGCAGAGAAATGACAAAAACAACTATAATTAAGGCAATTTTTGTCAGACTTCAATGGAGTTGTATAATTTTTATAAGATCAATAAGTCATGTATTTTCCCTCATCATCCACCCTACAGTGGAAACGTAGAACAGAACAATAAGGTGTTAAATGCCTTTTAAAAAACTCTTTATTCAAACAGCAAACCGGGGGATGAGGCGCTATCTGACGTACAGCGTGAGATTAAATTGGTATATAATGATTCCATAAGTGACACAGTCTATTATGCTTTATATAATGTTGTTATATTCTTTTAAACGTAAGTACAATGACGACTACATCAATACGACACATAGTCAGTTGCTCGAAGTGATTTAGGAGAGTGAAGGAGACGCTCGAAACATCAACAGCAGAGTTCATTAGAGTTTGAGACGCAGATTCAAAACTAACTCTTGTCCAAAACTGATTCGCGAATAATGTTGACGGAATTCAATAAAACATCAGCTGTGACAAAACCAGATGAGAATTTTGTTGGTTCTATTGAGATAATAAGTATATGCGTTGCAATAAGTGCAGTCAATCTAAGGAGCCTGATTTAGACCAAGTAAAACTAGTCTATGATGACGCTGACGAGACTTCTGACTTACACACAAGTGAGGAAATGTTTGACAAACCTTTCCAGTGAAGACCATCCTACAGATGCTATCTCTTCTTGCTCTAACTGGCTGACTGACACAACACAAGCTAATTATCGTCACTCCTTGTTGTCTAGATATATGTTGGCCCTGATGCTCAGTCAGATGTACTGGCAGAGTTTTTGGTTAAAAATACATAATACAGGTAATTAGGTAGTAATCATAGCAATTAGTTCACCAACATTATGTTCTGCTTTAGCAGACCCAAATGTAGTTAAGTCATTGTGACATCTAAGTGGGAATCTTTGATGTTATATTTTGCTTAAATACCGTAAATAATTAGTTTTACAAACATTTTTGGACCTTAGCACACATCAGTTTAAACTGAGACACAAGTTAGGCGACACACTCTTCCTGTTGAGTCTCCACGTATTGTCACTACAATATGCCTTGCCAGAACACTTGGTTATTCCGTGTTCCGTTTCAACCCACACTTATCAGAGAAGCAAAATCTAAAAATGCAAGATCATGGAAAAATTGAAGAAACCTGAGGCCAAATTAAAAAGGAAAATTAAATTCTCACGTGTTTAACTTACTAGCATTTCCAGTACACAGGCCGATGCTCAGAAGAATATGAGTTCCGGCGGTAACCACGACGGGGCCACAGGAAGTAGTGGTCAATATGTTGTTCTGATCCACCAACACAAACTGTAATCAATTATTTGTCATTAGTAATGGTGTTGTTTAGCATTCCCAGACATTACTACCAACACAACCACTCACCCTTTCTGTTGTGCTGTTACATATTATAAATCTAATTATTTTTATTTTATTAGGTATATAAAACGACATTTGTTCACTGGAGGATTTTGGCTTCAATAAAATTTGTATTGTCTACAGAGGTAATTTTTCATTGTTTGATTTTTTTTAATATATTAAATTGGAAATGATAACACAAAGAAGATGTAGGTTTTCAAATGTGTTTGTTAATAGCGACCCATCGATTTTTTTTTAAATTTAATATTTTGAGTAACTGAACAAGATGGAAAGATGCAAGAGAACACTTTGTTACTGCTGCTTAATAATATTAATCGGTTTGTCAACTAGTTTGTCAACTAGTCAACTAGGAAATGGAAATCAAGCTTCTAGTCAACCATCAAACGAATAAACGTTTATTTTATGAAGGGTATCATGTCGTCCCGTAGTATCAGACAGATGACATTCTTCCAAAAAAGGAAAAATATAGGAAAGAGTGTAAGGTAGGAAGTTCATGTTGTTAAACACAACTACGAAAATAATAATTGTACCTCCAACTTTGGTCCTCAGATGAAGGTCACAAAATACATCTCAATATACTTGTTATCAGCTAACACATAAACTCATTCAGACATCAACAAATGTTCATTATACATTATTATATAAACTGTATTATATAAACTAATGTATATTTCATTTATGCAGTAGCTTACCTTCAGTGTAAGTAGGAGCTGGCTGCCATCTTTACCTAGGTTCAGGCCCTCCAGGTTCTGCAGACCTGCAGTACATATGCAATATGCATAATTGCTCTCAATAAATAACGTTTTGATCATAGTACTGATTTGTGTGTGCAGGTTTTCAGATATTGCATGTAAACGTTTATATGTAAATATTTTTGCAAATATTTTTTTTAATTGTTTTCTCCGATAAGTTCACAGCAACAGTCAAATACTTTGGTGCTAATTCTTATGATATTAAGTATGTCACTTAAAGCACTTTGTATTATTTCCTCGCACATATTATTCATTTAATGTTAAAATAAAATTAATAACTGCTTGCAAGCAAATCTACTTAGAAGAAAAGCAAGAGGAACTAACCTATGAAATAGGAAGGGGTTGCACCACTGCCCCCTGGTACTCCCTGTACTGTCATATACTGTTGCAGGCTTAGGTAGAGGTCCGAGGAGTTGCTCTGTTGTCGCAGGATTAACGTCCATCCACCATTAGGGTCTGCAGCTGTCACACCAAGGTCACAAAATGCCTGAAAAATTATTTTCTATCAGTATTAAGTCATGCAGTAACGGTAGTACTATCCCTCATCTTCAGAAGAGGTTCATAAAAAGCTTAATTCCTCAATCATCAGCTACAGATGACAAGCTACAGAATTTACCATCCTTCATAAGATCTACGTTGCTATCCCCCCCCCTCTCAAAAAAAGCCATGACCAAGTAAAAATACAGTATACAGTAAAAGCAAAAATACAGTATACAGTAAAACACATGTAGTAACACCAAAATCTTAATATCAGGTCCCATAATATTTACAGTAATATACTCGTTCATCTTCACCGGGCCAAACAGCACTTGTAAGAGCTCCACTAACCTTCAGGATCTGTTCACAGAACACATGCAATGACACACAAGTTCTTCCCTAATAGGTCAAGCAAGAGCATGCAGTGATACCCTCAAACTTAGCAACCAGATAAAACAACACGTACCATTTTGCTCCCAAACAACAAGATCATGCTACACATTTGCAGTAATATCCCTAACGTTAACGAGGAGCTGCTTAATACTTTTGTGACCATGTCACAAAACACATGCTGTATTGAGGAAATGGTATGGTGATACCGACAAGATGTGGAAAAAGACACTTATGTACAATTCAGAACATTTATTAGAGGAAACGTTTCGCCACGAGTGGCTTCTTCAGTCCTAATACAGAGAAAACTAAGAAAACGTATATATATAGTGGCAGGAGTCAGGTGAGGTGACGCGTGGGTAGAGGTGGTGGTAGTAGTAGTAGTAGTAGTAGTAGTATGTAAAGTAAAAGGACACAAGCGCAACTAATGTGACATTTGAAAGTTAAGACACATGTGCAACATCTGGATATCTTTATTGTAGTAGACGTTTCGCCATCCAGTGGCTTTATCAATACAGATTCTAGGACATAATAGGAAGACAGTAGAACTATATACAAAAGATGAGGTAATCAGTCCCTCGGCCTTGGAGTTAGTGTTCACAGCATCGTGGTGGAGGAGAGTCTGGAGCAAAGGCAAGAAGACTGGCGCTTTTTATAGGCGTCAGTGAATGGGACGGGCAGCAGACGAGGGCAGTCACTGGTAGGCGGGATTCCCCAGTGGAAGTAGGTCCTTCCCAAAGAGATGGGTTAGTTGCAGCAGCCGTGAAGAAGGTCTTGTAGATGTCCTCTGAACCAAGATTCCATGATGTTGCAGTGTCAGACAAGTTGTGCAAGAAAGGTATAAAATACCGACAATATGAAAGTTAAGACACATGTGCAACATCTGGATATCTTTATTGTAGTAGACGTTTCGCCATCCAGTGGCTTTATCAATACAGATTCTAGGACATAATAGGAAGACAGTAGAACTATATACAAAAGATGAGGTAATCAGTCCCTCGGCCTTGGAGTTAGTGTTCACAGCATCGTGGTGGAGGAGAGTCTGGAGCAAAGGCAAGAAGACTGGCGCTTTTTATAGGCGTCAGTGAATGGGACGGGCAGCAGACGAGGGCAGTCACTGGTAGGCGGGATTCCCCAGTGGAAGTAGGTCCTTCCCAAAGAGATGGGTTAGTTGCAGCAGCCGTGAAGAAGGTCTTGTAGATGTCCTCTGAACCAAGATTCCATGATGTTGCAGTGTCAGACAAGTTGTATTGATAAAGCCACTGGATGGCGAAACGTCTACTACAATAAAGATATCCAGATGTTGCACATGTGTCTTAACTTTCATATTGTCGGTATTTTATACCTTTCTTGCACAACTTGTCTGACACTGCAACATCATGGAATCTTGGTTCAGAGGACATCTACAAGACCTTCTTCACGGCTGCTGCAACTAACCCATCTCTTTGGGAAGGACCTACTTCCACTGGGGAATCCCGCCTACCAGTGACTGCCCTCGTCTGCTGCCCGTCCCATTCACTGACGCCTATAAAAAGCGCCAGTCTTCTTGCCTTTGCTCCAGACTCTCCTCCACCACGATGCTGTGAACACTAACTCCAAGGCCGAGGGACTGATTACCTCATCTTTTGTATATAGTTCTACTGTCTTCCTATTATGTCCTAGAATCTGTATTGATAAAGCCACTGGATGGCGAAACGTCTACTACAATAAAGATATCCAGATGTTGCACATGTGTCTTAACTTTCATATTGTCGGTATTTTATACCTTTCTTGCACAACTTGTCTGACACTGCAACATCATGGAATCTTGGTTCAGAGGACATCTACAAGACCTTCTTCACGGCTGCTGCAACTAACCCATCTCTTTGGGAAGGACCTACTTCCACTGGGGAATCCCGCCTACCAGTGACTGCCCTCGTCTGCTGCCCGTCCCATTCACTGACGCCTATAAAAAGCGCCAGTCTTCTTGCCTTTGCTCCAGACTCTCCTCCACCACGATGCTGTGAACACTAACTCCAAGGCCGAGGGACTGATTACCTCATCTTTTGTATATAGTTCTACTGTCTTCCTATTATGTCCTAGTCACTCAGTGTGACCAGCACGTTTGACAGCTGATAGTCAGCCCTGAGCGTATGAGCCCCTTGTACAGAAAGCTCTTATTGCTCATCGCTCTTAAATGTCGTATGAGCCCCTTGTACAGAAAGCTCTTATTGCTCGTCGCTCATAGATGTTCTGCAGAATTGTACCTGCTACGATTCCCATCGAGATTTGTTTCACTTCACCTACAGACCTTCAGAGTGCAGTTATATGAAGAGAAACAAGTCTGGGGACGCTTAGACTAACCTCTGCTATAACTCCAACTGTGGAGAGAATGACACTCGTCAAGCCGTAGTTCAAGCCCTGTCGGCAGGTGCTGTGTCAACCTTGTGTCATAGCTTCAGTGAGCTCCTGCACAAAGATGATGTCACTTTGACTGCTAGCTCGCTCACTGCAGTCTGGTGTATGATGTTATGACTCCCAGATGTTTCGCCCAGTCGTCTCTGCCACGACTCGCTCCATGACTTACTCCATGCTCGCCGGCAGTGACAGCCCAGAGACAGTACCAGTCGAGAAGTATCCTCCTGAGTTGCTTGCCAGAAGTCCTGCCCAGTTGTCGAGTTTTGACGACGCCTCACTCGAGGGCACCAGCATGTCGTGCCCCAGGTTGAGTGAAACCTGCAGTGACTCCTACGATGACTGCTTCACCATTCCAGAGGAGACTGTACCCTGTTATGTCACAGCTCAGTCGCAGCGATGTCTCCTGTGTTGCAGTATCTGTCCAGACGCAGGAAGGCGTGCAGTAATGCCCATCGACGCTCACTGCCTATGACCACTATGTTTAGCACACCCTATGTTTTTTTTCTTCCATCCCTGTAGGAAGTTTTTTTTTCCATGTCCACATGTATATACATTTTTATTATTTTTGTGTTCTGTGCCCTGTTCCTACGAGAGAGAGACCGAGTTTTTTTTACCGCCAGACATGGCAGGGTCGACCATGTGGTAGGTGGCCGAGCATATGTAAACAGCCTGTACTGTCTGCACAGACAGCCTATGCTGTCTGCCAGCTTAGTTCATATTTTGCAACATTCAGGTGCTGCCCTCTCTAGGCCTGCCCAGGTCAGTGGGATGCTGGTCCCACTCTCACTCACTCACTCAGCAGCCTAGAAGCAGTCAACAAGTCTACTCCCTCTCTCCCTCGTGTGCATTGCCCGGGAGGGCCATGGGCACAAACACACAAGCCTGTGTACCCACCACGACTTTGCAAATAAAGTAAGAAGCCTCCGAAGACGTTTATCATTGAACCCCGCTCCGCTGCAGCATCAGCAAATAATCTCATTCACAATGGATCCTGCCTCCACTACATCGCTTCCCAAACTATTCCACTTCCTGACTACTCTGTGACTGAAGAAATACTTCCTATCATCCCTGTGATTCATCTGTGTCTTCAATTTCCAAATGTGTCCCCTTGTTGCTGTGTCCCATCTCTGCCACATCCTGTCTTTGTCCACCTTGTCAATTCCTCTCAGTATTTTGTATGTCGTTATCATGGTGCCGCATACTCCAATACAGGCCTAACGTACACGGTGTACAGGATCCTGAACGATTCCTTATTAAGATATTGGAATGCTGTTCTTAGATTTGCTAGGTGCCCATATGCTGCAGCAGTTAATTGGTTGATGTGTGCCTCAGGAGATGTGTCTGGTGTTATACACACCCCAAGATCTTTTTTCTCGAGTGAGGTTTGTAGTCTCTGACCCCCCAGACTGTACTCCACCTGCGGTCTTCTTTGCCCTTCCCCAATCTTCATGACTTTGCACTTAAAGAGGTGGAACTCTAGGAGCCAATTGCTGGACCAGGTCTGCCGCCTGTCCAGAACCATTTGTAGTGCTGCCTGGTCTTCGATCGAATGAATTCTTCTCATCAACTTCACGTCATCTGCAAACAGGGACACTTTGGAGTCTATTCCTTCCATCATGTTGTTCACAAATTCCACAAATAGCACCCCTGTGGGACCCTGCAGGTCCCAGGTGCCCACTCTGACACCTCGCCATGTACCATGACTCGCTGCTGTCTTCCTGACAAGTATTCCCTGATCCATTGTTGTGCCTTCCCTGTTATTCCTGCTTGGTTCTCCAGTTTTTGCACTAATCTCCTGTGTGGAACTGTGTCAAACGCCTTCTTATAGTGCAAGAAAATGCTGTCTACCCACCCTTCTCTCTGTTGTCTTACTGCTATCACCTTGTCATAGAACTCCAGTAGGTTTGTGACACAGGATTTCCCATCTCTGAAACCATCTTGGCTGCTGTTGATGAGATCATTCCTTTCTAGGTGTTCCACCACTCTTCTCCTGATAATCTTCTCCATGACTTTGCATACAATACATGTCAGTGACACTGGTCTGTAGTTTAGTGCGTCATGTGTGTCTCCTTTTTAAAAACTGGGACTACATTTGCTGTCTTCCATGCCTCAGGCAATCTCCCTGTTTCAATAGATGTATTGAATATTGTTGTTAGGGGTTCACATAGCAAATATGCTCCCTCTCTCAGGACCCATGGAAAGATGTTATCTGGCCCCATTGCCTTTAAGGTATCTAGCTCACTCAGAAGCCTCTTCACTTCTTCCTCTGTTGTGTGTACTATATCCCCACCTCTCCGTCTTTATGGAGCCCCTTCTGTCTCCTCTGTGAACACTTCTTTGAATCTCATGTTCAGTTCCTCACATACTTCATGGTCATTTCTTGTCTCTCCTCCTTCCTTCCTTAGCCTGATTACCTGGTCCTTGACTGTTGTTTTCCTCCTGATGTGGCTGTATAACAGCTTCGGGTCAGATTTGGCTTTCGCTGCTATGTCCTTTTCATATTGTCATTGGGCCTCTCTTCTTATCTGTGCATATTCATTTCTGGCTATTCAACTGCTCTCCTTATTCTCCTGGGTCCTTTGCCTTCTATACTTCTTCCATTCCCTAGTGCACTTTGTTTTTGCCTCCCTGCACCTTTGGGTGAATCATGGGTTCATCCTGGCGTTTTCATTATTCCTGTTACCCTTGGGTACAAACCTTTCCTAAGCTTCCTTGCATATTGTTGTTACACATTCCATCATCTCATTTACTGGCTTCCTTGCCAGTTCTCTGTCCCACTGAGCCCAATTCAGGAAGTTCCTCATTCCCATGTAGTCCCCTCTCTTGTAGTTTGGCTTCATTCGCCCTGGCCTTCCTGCTTCCCCCTCCACTTGTAGCTCTACTGTGTATTCGAAGCTTAAAACCACATGATCGCTGGCCCCAAGGCGTCTTTCACATGTGATGTCCTCAATATCTGCACTTCTCAAGGTGAATACTAGGTCCAGTCTTGCTGGTTCATCCTCTCCTCTCTCTCTTGTAGTGTCCCTTACGTGTTGGTACATGAAGTTTTCCAGTACCACCTCCATCATCTTAGCCCTCCATGTTCTTGGCCCCCATGTGGCTCCAAGTTCTCCCAATCGATTTCCCTATGGTTAAAGTCACCCATGATAAGAAGCTTTGCCCTGCATGCATGAGCTCTTCTGGCCACTGTAGCCAGTGTGTCAGCCATCGCTCTATTGTTCTCATTGTACTATTGCCTTGGCCTCCTGCTGTTCTGTGGTGGGTTATACATCACCTCAATTACCACTCTGGGACCTCCTGAGCGATGTGTTCCTGTTACGTAATCGCTTGCTTCTCTGCTGTC